>NC_088873.1:41022455-41363661 GCF_032884065.1 Artemia franciscana
TTCAGTTTGACATTTACATAATTTGAAGGTTTCAACGCAATACCCTTAGCTGCTCTTGAGATATTGCACAGACACTTTTTAGACAAGCGGCTACACATACTGTCTTTTCATTTAGTTTTACAACATTTCCTGAAAGTACCAGCTTAATACCTCTAGCCGCTTCTGCAATATTGCAGTTACCCCCTTCTGCCAGCCAGGGTACACATAGTGATATTGCAATATCAAAGATACTGCAGATATGCCCTTTTAATAATCTGAATGTACATAGTGTCTTATTATTTAATTCAATATATTTCTCAATTTTACCTGAAAGTTCCTACTTAATAATCTTAGCTGCTCATGAGTTATTGCATATATGCTATTTTGCCAACTATTATGCACTTAGTGTCTTTTAATTTAGTGTTAACTTGATCATCGCAAATGCACCTTTTTTATGACCTTCATTCACACAGTCTTTTAATTGTATTCAGCACCCTCTTCACAGTTTCCTGAAAGTTTCTACTTAATACCCATTGAAGCTCCAGAGATATTACAAATGTACCCTTGGTAACCTAGATACACACAGTGTCTTTTGATTTAGTTCAGTATCCATCAGTTCCTAAGATGTTAAACATAAATAATTCTGAAAGCTGGAAGTACATAGTGTATTTGGATTTGTCTCAGCATGCACTTGGGTTTTCAACTTAATATCCTTAACTGTTCCTGGAATATTGCAGATGCGCCATTTTGACAACATGAATGCAATTAGTGTTTCTTGATTTAATTAAGCGTTCCTTTCAACATGCACTGAAACTTTCAACTTAATACCCATAGCCGTAATCGAGATATTGAAAATATGCTCTTTAAACAAAATTGATGCTCATACTCTCTTTAGATTTACTTCAAGATTCTGAACAACTTGTCCTGAAAGTTTCAACACAATACCAATGTGACAATGTGGCAACACATAGTGTCTTTCAATTTAGTTTCACACCCCCTTCAGCATTCGCTGAAATTTTCAACTTAATTCCTTCTGCTGTCGCCAGGATATTCCAGATATATCCTTTTGACAACCTGGATGCACATAGTGTCTTTTGATTCAGTAGAAGATCTCTAACAACATTCCCTTTCTAACGTAATACCCTTAGCTATACCGGAAATATTGCACGTACACCCTTTTGACACTATGGCTACATATGATATCTTTTGATTTAGTTTCACCTCCCCTTAATAGAAAGAAAGAAAGAAAGAAAGTTTATTTGAGCCCTACGGCCATACACAACATGATTTAATAATACAACACTGCACAGAACACACACTCAATATAAAACAATACTTATTTTCATTCACTCAGGCTCGACTGAGCCTCTCTCGCCTTTTCCACATATCGTGCCATTTTGCATATGGGTCCAGGCTTCGAAGACCTCAGGATATAAGAAAGCAGCACCAACTGATGGTCCCCCAAATTTCATCCCTAAGACTTTCAAGCTCCTGGCACTCCATGAGGAAATGGGCTAAATTATTATCCTCTTTTCCGCAATACCCACACTTACCATTTGTTCCCATATATTTTTTTTTTATTTCTGTTCCCTATGTAGGCTACTGGAAGGCAATTTCCCCTCAACTGGATCCATGATTTTAAATATTTAAAAGGTAAATTTACCTTAAAATAATATTCTTCCCCAAAAATTTCTTTTATACTACATTCATTCAGTAATATTCCTTAGAAGTTTCAACCTAATACCTTTAGCCGTTCCTGAGATACTGTGGATATGCCGTTTTTACAACCTGAAATCACATATTGTCCTTTGATTTATCTTAACATGTCTTGACTATTTATACTTATTACCCATAGCTGTTTCTGCGACATTGCAGATACACCGTTTGTAAATATGAATGCACCTAGTATCTTTCGATTTAGTTCAACAACCTCAAAATACAATGAAAGCTACATCCTAATACCCTTAGCTATTCTTTAGATACAATATATGCGCCCTTTTGACGGCCTAGATGCAATTAATATCTTTTGATTTAGTTCAATATCCCTTTCATCACTCCCTAAAAGTTTCACCTTAATACCTTCAGCGGTTCGTAAGATATTGCAGGATACGCCCTTTTCACCACATGGATGAACAAAATACCTTTGGTTTAGTTTTAAACCTTCCTCAGCAGATCCTTAAATTTTCAACTTAAAACGCTTAGCAATTCCTGAGACATTGCACATACATTCTTTTGGAAACCTGTACACACATAGCGTTTTATAGATGTTTCCACATTCTCTGAAAGTTTCGTTTTGATGCCCCTATCTGTTCCTAAGATATTGCAGATAAAGCATTTTGATAACCTGGATGTACATAGTGTCTTTTGGTTTAGATCAACATCCTACTTAATATTCCCTGAAGTTTTACCTTAATAGTCTTGGGCTTTTTGGACACATCTAGAATCAAACATTTCCCCCTTTCTCAATAATAAATCCTGCGTGTAAACAATGAGTTAATTGCATAGCTTATAGCCCTTGCCCCAGAATGTGTGTGTGTGGGTGGGTGGCGGGAAGGGGCTCATGCCAGCCCCAGAGTCATAGTTGCTGGGTCTTTTGACTATTTTTTAGCAAAATGGCTGTCTGAAAATTTTGATTTTATGTCTTTGGGGGAAGGGCAGCTAAAAGCGTGCAAAAGGAGGCCTAGTTGCCCACCAATCACTTTTGAATCTTAAAATGGGCACTAAAATTTTATAATTACAATTAAATGAGCCCACAACAATGCTTCTACGAAAACTCCTTCTTAACGAAGTGGCGTAGTGGAAATGGCATATCAATGTTTACTTAGGAAGCGCTACTGCGCTTTCTATGATTTCTAAGCTGTTATATATAGCTCAAGGTATAACATATTTCGTTAAGTAATATCAAACAATTATATTATCATGAATAATAATTGGCTTTTGGCGTGAAACCATCATAAAAGCTAAGAAGGCAATGCCAAAAGTCAAACTCAATAAAATACAAGAATCAAACGGTCGTAGTAAGGAGCTGTAAGTAAAGAGCGACATAGCCCAATACTAACCGAAACACCAAAAAAGGAATTATAATAACAATAGATACACCAAGAGAATTGGTTTTCCTTGCTGTTTTCAAATCTGTAAAATTTACTATGTTTAATGTAATACATCAAAAGCTAAAAGCCTGAGAAAGTTTGTCTTATTCTTGAAAAAGACAGGCAATACTCAAAAATTCAAGGGATCTTCAGGAAAATCACACCATCAGATTCAGTATATCAGAGAAAAATAGTGTAGATGTTTCAGGCTCCTATCTATAAAATTGCGGAATTTTATTCATTCAAACGGAAATAAGAAGTTCTAGTGTCCTTTTTAAGTGACCAAAAAGACTGTAGGTTAACTAGCCCCCCCCCCTTCTACAAGTTTTTCCTCAGAGACATCCGCTCAAAATTTTGAGATAGCCATTATATTCAGCATAGTTGTAAGGTCTAATTAACTATACTTTTGGGGAACCCCCTTCTTCATAGTCCCTCTGGAAAGAGCTGTAAGTTACGTAATTAGCCCAGTGTCCATATATAATATTTGTTACTGGGAAACATACAGAGATTTGGAGGGGGATTTTCTGCGGTGGGGGATTTTCCATGTGGAGAATTTTTCATTGAGAGGAAAGTTTCCCTGTAAAATATTTCAAAAGAAATTTTATATGGTGGGGGGGGGGGGGTGATGGAAGAGGATTTCTTGGAATAGTTTGTGAAACAGTCTTTAATTAATAACAGAAACTTTTCAACTAAAGTAAGGAGCAATACTTCAACTTAACTTGACTTAATTAACTTATTACTTCTGCTGGTGGTCCGGCGTAGAGAGAAGCCACTCGTCGCCTCCAGTCCAGACGGTCCTATGCTAGCATAATAGCTTCGTCTGGGGTGCTACCGATCAATGACAGAAAGTGAGCAGGGCTGTCCTTCCATCTAGAACGAGGCTTTCCACGCGGACGTTTTCAGCCACGCTTTGAGGGATCAAAACTAAAGGAAATTGTGACTGAGCGCCTCTGCTGACATGCAGGCTAGGTGGCTGAACCACCGAAGAGTTCGTGCAGTGAGCTGACATGAGTTGGAGACGAAGTCATACCACTTAATCACTTCGATTCGTCTGAAAAACTTGGTTCGAGCCACATCTATTGCATTTCAGGCCGAAGCGGCAGCAGGTCAGGTCACAGCAGAGCAGAAAAGAACTTGGTTTACAGTGTGTTGTAAATGGTTTTCGCGATATGGGAATGAGTTTGCTGGTGGTCCAGCGTAGAAAGAGAGGCCACTCATCGTCTGCAGTCCAAACGGTTATGTGCTAGCATTATAGCTTCGTCCGGGGTGCTACCGATCAAAGACAGGAAGTGAGCAAGGCTGTCCTTCCATCTAGAACACGACCTTCCACGCGGACGCTTCCAGCCGGACGTTGAGTGATCAAAACTAAAGGAAATTCTAACTGAACGTTTCTGCTGGCATGCGGGCTAGGTGGCCGAAGCACCGAAGATTTCGTGCAGTGAGCTGACATGAGTTGGAGACGAAGTCATATCACTTAATCACTTCGATTCGTCTGAAAAACTTGGTTTGAGCCACATCTATCGCGTTTGGGACCGAAGCGACAGAAGGCCAGGTCACAGCAGAGTAGAAAAGAAATCGGTTTACAGTGTGTGGTAAATACGAATCTTTGTTCTGCGGATACTACCGGGGATCGACCAGACAGAACGGCAGAATCGGGCCACAATTGAGGTGGCTTTCGTGATACGGGACTAAGTTTCAGCTTCGATAGATCTGCTGTCCGTGATGACGGACCCAAGATACATGAATGATTTCACAACTTCAACGGTATATCCTAATAAGCTGAGTGGAGTCGAGTTCAAGGTTGCGCATGCCGTGTCAATGATCATTATATTAGTCTTTTGCCAGATGATTTTCAGTCCCACTTTAGATGCTTCTTCCAATAATGTGGTAAGGACTTCTTCGAGTTCAGCTGCAAAAGTGCATACAAAAGCGATATCATTCGCGAAGTCACAATCAGATAAGACTTGTTCGCCAAACAGCAGTACAAAATGGAGACGGTTTGTGGTTCGATCCATAAACGTAATCGATTGTGGTGTTGAAAAGATCGGGGGCGGCAGCATATCCTTGCCTCACAGTATTTATTTTGAATACTGGGCTGCGACTAGGGTTTATCTGGACGGATCTCATAGTATCAGCATAGAAAGCCCTGAACAGAAGGCAATACTTGGCAGGAAGTCCTATTCGCTTAAGCACCAGCCAGAGAAAATCACGGTCAATCGATTCAAAGGTGGCTTTGAAATCGACAAAGGAAATATATGCTGCATGTTGGAACTCCCGGGCTTTTTCAACTTCTTGACGGATGGTGAAGATCTTCTCAATCGTGAACCTATAAGGCATGAAACCCGCTTGCTGTATCCAGTGGCATTTGCAGAGGAAATGGGTGCTTGTGTCCAGCAGTAGGTGCTTTAATCCCGTCATAAGGAGGGCTGTCCCTTCCTCGACACTTGCTTTTTACGCAAGATATTTTGTCACAATTCTTTAAGAAAGATTGCTCAAATGCAAGGATCGTCGAATTTGAGTTTGAAGTATTTTTAAAGAGCTTTAAGACTATAGCGTAAAAATTGATAGTTGAGGATGGGAGTGTCCCCCTTATATACGCAATAATTTAAGTTCGTTTTAAGTTTTAATGTTGCTCCTCATTTTCAGTTGAAAAAGATTTTTAGATTTAATTTCGTTACTTAAAAGAAAGGCTATGGTTTCCCAGTTAAGTTACATTTATTTATAAGACTAGGAAATATAAATGACAATGACATAGAATGAGTGCTTCTCAATATTGAATAAATAGGGTTTTCATGGGAGCAAAAGGAACAAGTGCTACGCGAAAAATATCACCAGTTTTAGAGTCTACTTCTGTATGTTCTGTTTTTCTTCTTTTTTTCCTCTCTGTAATGCAATTGCCCACTTCCTGTGCCTGTTGTCTGTTTATGTTACAATTGCCAGTATATTATACGATTTCCTGCTGTCTGTAACAAATTTGCAGATATACATCTTTAATATCTCCATCATTTATTTGAAAATTTTCTGAGGTAAATTGGCATTTTACCTTTCTGTAATACAAGGCGTTCAAGGAAAATTCTATTTTATAAATATACACAATAATAATTATATTGCACTTAAATATTATAAAGCCATACACATACAGTAAAACCACACGCAAGCAAACACAGACACCCACAAACACACAAAAACAACATACATGATGTGCTCAAATTTTAGCAGCTTGTGAAGCAGCTTTTGGAAAACCTGCCGAGGAGTTAACAGAATAGTTACTTAAGATCGTTCCTGAAAGAGCAAGACCTTTAAGGGCAAATCACCACACATAGCTTATCAAGGCTATTTTGGGCAGGGTAAACCGCATGAGGAATACCTGAAAATTAGCTTCACCCGGGTTCCGTCACCACCTGGAATAGCCTCCTAGCAGAGGTAATTCCCGAAAATCCCTTCCTTGAAACATTTAAGTAAAGGTACAATAAATACATGAAAGTTGAAAACAAAAAGAGAGAATTACCAAGACTAGCAGCATTATCAGTCACTTTTATCACAATAGTGATTAATGATAATACAATCACGGTCTGATGGCTGATCATCGAATGATTACCATCCGTTTCTAGACCTCAAGCAACACCTCAGTGGCAACCGTTGCAATTATGGCGACTTTGAAAATGGCAGTGAATTCTTGGTTATCAGAGCAGGCGGTTTTTAATAAGTTTTTATGAAGAGATTACTTCAAAATTAGTTGGGAACATATCATAAGTGTTTGAACAAACTTGGCATCTATGCCGTTAAATAGAGTAAAGTATATACTTTCCAAAACTAAATTTATTTTTTAGAAATAATCCTGCGTTGTTTACTTATCTTCAAACGGACCTTACTTAAAAAACATCCCTCACACTATGAAAGAAGACTGGTGAGTTATCGCGTAGACAGGGAAGTGGGGTGTTTGAAAGAGCACATTTTCAGGTCCAAGTTGTCTAACTCTCCATGAGTGCTCACATAAATTAAATAAAAAAAACAAGTTTTTTGAAATGAAAGTAAGGAGCGACATTAAAACTTAAAACGAACAGAAATTACTCCGTATATGAAAGGGGCTTTTCCTCCTCGACACCCTGCTCCTTACGCTAAAGTTTTTATTGTTTTAAAAAGTAGAGTTGCGAGTAAGAATCAAACTTTAGCGCAAGGAGCGGGGTGTCGAGGAGGAAAAGCCCCTTTCATATGCGGAGTAATTTCTGTTCGTTTTAAGTTTTAATGTCGCTCCTTACTTTCATTTCAAAAAACTTGTTTTTTTTATTTAATTTCTGAAAGTTTTTGAATTAATGCATGTCTGATTTTGGCTTTCCGTGCATAAATTATTAAAATAAAATTTGCATTTTAATTCTTTTTTTGGCTAAATGGCTTTCTCTTAGTTTTGATCAGACAAATTTGAGAAATAAGGGGTGGGGAAGGAGGCCTACTTGCCCTCCAATTTTTCGGTTACTTAAAAAGGCAACTAGATCTTTTAATTTTTAACGAACATTTTTATTAGTAAACAAAATACGTAACTTAAGAATTAACTTACGTAACAAACTTTTATATTCTTATATTTTTGATTATATATATGAGAGGGTTGGTCCCCTCGTTAATACCTTGCTCTTCACACTAAATCTTGTTTTGTCCCAATTCTTTAAGAATGACCCCTGAATCAGAAAGGCCGTAGAATAAATAACTGAAATTACTTAAAATTTTTTTAGCATAAACAGCGAAGTATTTATCTCCTCCTAAATACCTCGCTCTTTATGCTAAAGTATTTCTAGAACCCCTCATATGCGTAATAATCTCTGTTTATTTTAAGTTTTAATGCTTCTCCTTACTTTCAATTGAAAAAACTTTTTCATGTTTATATTTTCATTGTTTTTTTATAGTAATGCTAGAAAGTCCTGCGCCCTTTTCATTGAATTTCTCTTCCCCCATGAAATATTCCTACAAGGAAAGATCCTCCCATATAGCCCCCTCCCCTGAACCCCACACCCAAACCAAAAAAATCCCCTTGATAACGTTGGTACACTTCCCAGTAACTATTACTGTATGTAAACATTGGTCAAAGTTTGCAACTTGCAGCCCATCCCCCAGGGACTGTGGGGGGTAAGTCATCCCCAAAGACATAGTTATTATGGTTTTCGACTATGCGGAACAAAATGGCTATCTCAAAATTTTGATCCGTTGAATTTGGGAAAAAATGAGCGTGGGAGGGGGCCTAGGTGCCCTCCAATTTTTTTGGTCACTTAAAAAGGGCACTAGAACTTTTTCTTTCCGTTAGAATGAGCCCTCTTGCAACACTCTAGGACCACTTGGTCGATACGATGACCCCTGGGAAAAAAACACAAATAAACACGCACCCGTGATTTGTCTTCTGGCAAATAATACGAAATTCCACATTTTTGTAGATTGGACCTTGAAATTTTTTCTATAGGGTTCTCTGATACGCTGAATGCGATGGTGCGATTTTCGTTAAGATCCTATGACTTTTAGGGGTTGTTACCCCCTATTTTCCAAAATAAGGCAAATTTTCTCAGGCTCGTAAATTTTGATGACAAAGACTGAATTTGATGAAACGTATATATTTAAAATCAGCATAAAAATCCGATTCTTTTGATATATCTTTTAGAATCGAAATTCCGTTTTTTAGAGTTTCGTTTACTATTGAGCCGGGTAGCTCCTTACTACAGTTCGTTACCACGAACTGTTTGATTCCCATATTCGGTTAAGTTTCACTCTAATTGTTATGGGAATATTCCAAACCGCTTGGAAGTGCGTCAAGGTGGTGTTCTTTCACCGTATCTTTTCAGTACTTGGATCCGCAGTGTGTTATACAAAATTATGCCCTTTCTTTTTTGTAATTTAGTAAATGTCTCTTGTATTGCATATGCGGATGATATACTTCTAGATATAGCCGTTCTAAATCTAGCCTCTCGAATTCCGTATCATCTATTTCAAAACATTTCAAAACTGTTGGTCTGTCATTGAATATTGATAAGTGTGAGTACCGAGTCTTTAATGCAAAGTCTATGCCCATTTGAAATCCGCGTTCTAACTTCTCAATCCATTGTGTCTCTGATTTGCGGCGGTCAAGCATTCATATTTATTGGAATCTATTAGCTTTTAGGATCAATATTGTACTGCATATTAAAGAAAACTTAAAGCGGGTTATGGTAAAATAGTAGCTAATCGTGATCATTATTATCGAAAAGCGCTTGCATTGCTATACACTAGTTTTTGCGACCATTCAATACTTTTCCTATGTGGTATTTCACCTATCCTGAAAAAAAGATAAGATCTGGCTGAATTGTGTATATTATATTTCCGCTATTGTAAGTTTCTGTTTCATGTACCCCGGTCTGATAGGAAAAAGAAAATAATTCGGTATTTCGGGGCTTCTGACATTATTACTCCTTTGCGGAAGTTAGGCTCAAAATTGGAAAAGGATTATATTTTTTCTCTGGGCCCCTTCCACCTCTTAGTTCGTTTATTCTCCCATTAGTTTTCACCTGTTTTCGCTTTATAGTTGTGTTATCTCTTAGCAGTTCTTTCGTTAATTGAGTTATGGTTGTGGTATATATGTTTTATCGCTCGTATAGTTGTGTTATTTTCAAATTATACTCCATAATAGAGGGGCTCCGAACACCCAGCATTGTATATTAAGCTCTGAATTTGACGTTTTTTTCTAACGTGCGCCCTTCGCAGGACCAGATTCGTCCTGCGCCCTGCACCCTTTTCATTGAACTTTTCTTCCCCATGACATATTTCTAAAAGGAAAGATCCTCCCATATAGCCCCCTCCCCTCAACCCTACCCCCAAAACCAAAAAAATCCCCCTGAAAACGTCTGTACACTTCCCAATAACCATTATTATATGTAAACACTGGTCGAAGTTTGTAACTTGCAGTCCCTCCCCCAGGGACTGTGGGGGAGTAAGTCATCCCCAAAGTCATAGTTATAACGGTTTTTGACTATGCTGAACAAAATGGCTATCTCAAAATTTTAATCCGTTGACTTTGGGAAAAAAATGGGCGTGGGAGGGGGTCTAGATGCCCTCCAATTTTTTTGGTCACTTAAAAAGGGCACTAGAACTTTTCATTTCCATTAGAATGAGCCCTCTTGCGACATTCTAGGACCACTTGGTCGATACGATGACCCCTGGGGAAAAGAAAAAAAAAAAAAACAAAAAAACAAATAAACACGCACCCGTGATTTGCCTTCTGGCAAAAAATACAAAATTCCACATTTTTGTAGATAGGAGCTTGAAACTTCTACAGTAGGGTTCTCTGATACGCTGAATCTGATGGTGTCATTTTCGTTAAGATACTACGACTTTTAGGGGGTGTTTCCCCCTATTTTCCTAAATAAGGCAAATTTTCTCAGGCTCGTAACTTTTGATGGGTAAGACTAAACTTGATGAAACTTATATATTTAAAATCAGCATTAAAATGCGATTCTTTTGATATAGCTATTGATATCAAAATTCCAATTTTTAGAGTTTTGGTTACTATTGAGCCGGATCGCTCCTTACTACAGTTCGTTACCACGAACTGTTTGATATAGAAAAGAGTCTTCTATATCTTTTCAACCAGGTCTTATGTTTTTTCCAGGAGTGACCGTATTAAACCAATGGTCTGGGAAAAAAAGGAGACGGTTTCATCCAACATTCATACGCAACTGAATATACATGAATACAGGATGAAGAGTGCAGTATAAAACCTAGTGGGGTGAAAGCTACCCTGATTTTGAGGAGGTGATAATTTAATTTTGAAATTTGTACTGAATTTCTTAAGTCAAATGAACTAAATAAGCTTCTCTTTCAAAACGTTGATGTGCAAAAGATCAATTTTGTTTAAAAATGTTGGGTTTGACGCCGGTATTCCTCCTCACATTAAAGGTAACTCTGGGTATATTATGAAGAACGAACAAAAACTAAATTTAACAAAAACAAGTTTCTCATATGAAAGCAAAGAGCAACATTAAAATTTAAAACAAACAGAAATAATCCTTACATCAGGGAGGCTGTCAAGTCCTTGACTCCCAAGTCGGTATGCTATAATTTAGCTTTTTGTAAAATTTTTGTTTTAAGAAATATTGCTCAAAACAAGCTCCGTTGAACTGGAATACAAAGTGTTTTTAAGGCACTACAAGAATTTAGCGCAAAGAGCGAGGAGTTGAGGAGGGGGGAAATCTCCTGATATAGGGAATGATTTTACTCTGCCACTCTTTACTTTCTTTTGAGAAAATTTCTTTTGAAAAATAACCACCAAACATTTGTATGTTTTATATATATATATATATATATATATATATATATATATATATATATATATATATATATATATATATATATATATATATATATATGTGTATTTATCAAATTTAGTCTCTACACTTAGAAACGCCAAACTTTGAAGCCGCTCAATGGGTTGTGCAATATTACCTTTGAATCTTCCAAGGTTTTCTTTCCTTTCAATTGAAATTTCTCTGGTCGAAGGATATGCAATTTGAAATCATTTTCCAATAATAACGTTACAGCATCCCCATAATCCTTGGATTCACAAGATGACTCACACGAAATTAAGATGATATGTTTGGAAACACCGGCGCGATAAGCTAATCTTGTGGCATAATTCATGGCTTCTATAGCGTTAGTTTGTTCATCGCCATTAAATGGGAGTCTGGAACATAATAAAAATAAATAGTCTATAATATAAAGTCTATAAATAGTCTATAATATAGTCTATAATAGTCATAATATAAAATATAAATATAATATAAAATATAAATAAATATAAATATAAATATAATTTATAAATATAAATATAAATAAAAATAAATAGTCGAAACCAGGCGTCTATTAAAGTCTGAGGATTATACACAACATATTTTCAAAATTCATTATTTTTTCAAAATTATTTTTCAAATTTTTTCATTATATTTTAAAAAATTATAAATATGTACCAGTTTCAGATATGCAACACTTATACCATTTAAAGTTGCCTAAAGAAATTAGTAGCATACGCAAATTCGCATCCTCCTACAAGAAATTACATAAGAAAACAAGTTTTCAACTGAGAGTAAAAAAGCAACATCAAAGCTTAAGACAAACATAAATTGTTCCGTACATGAGGGGGCTCCTAACTAGAAGAAACTTTTTTTTTATGTAATTTCAGACTGTTTATATAATCATACCAGGAGTTTTCGCCCCACCCCCTGTGTAAAATTTCTTTCCCATGGACGATATTTCCGGCGAAAAATCGTTAACAATGGATTATATGTTAACAATGAGTGGATTGCATAACTTGCAGCCCTTCCACCAGAGGCATAGTTATTGGATCTTTTAACTATGCTGAATCAAAAGGTCATTTCAAAATGTTGATGTGATGCTTTTTGAGAAAAAAACTGGCGTGGAAGAGAGGGCCTGATTAGCCTCCAATTTTATCAGTCACTTAAAAGAGTAGAACTTCAGATTTCCGTTCGAACGAGCCTTTTCCAATCTTGTAAAACTATTGGTTTGATATGATCACCCTGGAAAAATAAAACGAATAACGACAAAACAAATAAACTCGCATCCATGGTCTTTCTTCTGGTAAATAATACAAAATTCAACATTTTTTTTTTTAGAAAACAACTTCAAATCCCTGCAGTGGAGTTCTTTGATATGCTGAATTTGTCAGTGTGATTCTCATTAAGATGGCTCGACTTCTTGGATAGTGAATCTCCTCTTTTTCAAAAATCCGGTAAATTTTCTCAGGCTCGTAGCTTTCGATCGGTATCATTAAAATTAATAAATTTCATTGATTAGAAGTCAGCATAAACAGTCAATTCTTTTGAAGAATCAATTTTTTTTTTGTTTATCAAATTTTGTTTTTGGAGTTTTGGCTACTATTATGCCACGTCGCTTCTTACTTACAGTTCGTTACTCCGAACTGTCTCAAAAGGAAAAACTCCTCTAAGATAGACTTGAAGATGAGTCTGATAAGTTTTTAAGAAAATTTTAGTCATTTTTTCGTAGAATATCAGTCATTTTATTGAATAACGTAAATATCAAAGCACTTCGAAGATTTGTGAAAAGGTCTATAGATAGATATTTAGGAATGGACAAAAAACACCCTGAACCTTGGCTATTCTACTTTTAACAATGTTTTCTTTTTTTGGATTGGTAACACTGAAGTGTCCTTCATTTTTTCTTGCTTCTTCTTCTCTGTTATTTTTTTCACTAGAAATGCCCTTTCACTAAAAGGGCACTGGGACATCATAGACAGTTGGTTAAGAACTTATTTGAAAGGATGTTGCAATATATAGTGTCTTTGTAATTAACTAAAGACGAGATTATGGTTATATAAGAGTAAATTGTAAAATAACTGACTAATAATAGTGTCCTTCCAGAATTATACCGTCGATGAACAGATGGAATTTGGTAATCCTGATATATGGCTGGTAAAGGAAACATTTGTATTTTTTCTTCTGAATGGGATTAAGGTAGAGGTTTGGGTTTTAAATAGGCTTCCTGAATCAGCTACAAATCGTAATTTCTTCTCACTAGCCAGTGTTTATTAAAGAACATTTTTTAATCTTTCTTACTATGAGTAGCCTACTGTAGTTTGTTCTTTGCATGTCACGGCTGCCACTCGAACCATAACATTTAAAAAAAAAAAAAAAAAATCAAATGCTCAATTTTTTTATATGAAATTCTGGATCCAGTAAATCTGACAGGCCCAACTTTTGTTACAAATTTCAAATTAAAACTTGCTAATTGTAACAAGTAAGTAGCGTGTTGGTCTGTTTGAATTATTTTTGTTAGAGAATGGGATATAAAGCCCCAAAACGAGCTGTTTTTAAGCCTAATTAGGCCTATAAGCATTAAATTAGACCTTAAAAATAAAAATTAGGTCTATTATTGTTGATAATAGAACATTCTCTAGCAATATACTTCATATATCAAACTGAGGAAAAAGCTTTCGGGTTTTTCTTAGCTGAATCATGGAAAAGGACAGACAACGGCCCATAGTAACTAAAAATAAAAAAGTTGAAAAAAATTGGTACGTGAGAACAAATTGCCATTTCTAGCTGATCCAGAAACGATAACTATTATCTATATTAGTCTTAATAAGAGAATGCTATTTTAAAACACATTGAAGGAAATTAAAACAAAAAGATACAAAAAAACTCCTAAAAAATTGCGTCGGGCCAAAACAGAAAGTACACCACTGAAATCGCTATGTCCAAAAATATTATTCAGGAAACTTAGTCCCTTGGTTGAACCAGCAGGGACAATCACTTTTTTGCACGGGTAGCACTGAAGCGTCCTCTTTTTTTTCCTTCTTTACTGCTAGTAGGGCACTGGAACATTATAAAGAGCTGTTTAAGGGTTCATTTTAAAGAAAGTCGGTACACATACGTGCTTATGTAAGTACTATAACATAATATAATAAATAAAATCAATTTTTCGACAAGAAATTGCATCTTCATATGGAAGATGATAAATGAGGCCGTAATCGCAGGTAAAACCATAAATGACGTTATAGTATAAGAATGTGATGACATCAGTTGCAACTGGGTTCGTTCTTTACTGTATATCCAGCTAATATAGTAAAGAACTACCTCAAGATTCACTCTGATTTACTCCCTTTTTTTATGGGCTAGATTAGAACTAGGTGAGTTTTAATCTGTTGATGATAATGTACCCAACTAATAAAGCTTAGTTCACTCATACATAATTAAAGTAAATGAAAGCTAATAAACAGTAGTTACCCGAGGCAAATTGAATCAGAGCCCTGGGGTTATAGGCCCCACGCCCCTTTACCCTCTTTTCAGTCCCACAAACATTACTAAAGAAGATTTAATAGCCATTTTTTACGTTTACTAGCCCTTCTCACTTCTATTCTGTTCCCCTCTACCCCCTTTATTCACTCCAAATAATAATATAAAGTATAACACCTACTAAATAGATAAAGCTAAGAGCATTTTGTCAATAACCAAAATCAGCTATCAAATTTTTATTCTTTTAGTCAGTTTTTTGCTAAAATCTGGGAAGTCTGAGTGTGATATTGTACCCAAAAAAAAATAAAATAACAGCAGTTACCAATAATAACTTTTAAACAAATATTTGCCTACCCTTCAAATGCTTTTTGAACAATTTTTCTATTGCTCCAAATCTCACTGTCAGCTGTTCTGCTATGAGGACTCTTAAACACACCTTTTCCACCAAAAGTTACAACAGCGTAACGATTGCCGAGATAACCGGCTTCCTGGAAAATAGAAGAAAAAATTCAACAGATTATTTTTTTTTAAATCTTAAAAGTAAAATAATGATAAATTTTCTGAACGCCAAGGTCCAATTTTTCTAGAGATACCGAGACCAAAGATGGATAATTTTAGTCCTGAAAGGATTCGAACTAGAGTCTCCCTCTTTGGATGAAAGAATCAGCTCTAAACTTGATCCTACACTCAAGGAAAAAATGTAAGACTTAAATTCTATACTCGTTTAAATAAAACAAAGAAGTTCATCAAAAGTAACGGGGGTAATGGTTTCAAACTTTCCTTGGCTGCCCTGAAAGTGGTAGGCAAAAATAGAAGCCTAGTACTGCTAATTGGGGTCACCACCACACCACTGGCCGCCAAACCAAGAGTTTAATCATGAGGTAGGATGTTTTGTGGAATACGCTGCCAAAATCACACCGAGGGGAGGGGTCAGTCTCCTTGGGTATACGAAGTGCCAACCATGGAACAAGAATGGATTATTTGAGAAGCAGCTTTAGGTGGGAGAAGAAAGTACTTTTGCTAGACTAAGTGCAATATCGTTTTCAAGACTAAGTGCAGTATTATACAAAAAATTATGAGCCAATATTATCTCTGATGATTTCGATATGGCTCCTTAAGCGAAGTTTACAAAAATTGCCTCTAAAGTTGAGAATTATACTTCCTTCCATATTAAATGAGCTAGCGACTTAAAAATATGTCCCCCTTTCTGAAGAGGAATTTACCACGTACTTGAATAATGACAGTTCTCTTGTGATCTATAAGCCTGACTATTCGGTTAAAACAAAAGAGAAGAATGGCTCTGGAGCACTGCTAGGGTAAGAAAAGACGAATGAACTGTGACAGGCTCCAATCAGGGCTGCCAGCTGGACACATTTTATGTCAAAAGGACACATACCCATGTGCCGGGCCACGACGAAATAAAAGGGCAGAAAAGGGAAACATTTTAGAAATTTGGGGCAAAAACAGGCCAAAAAAGGGATACATTTTGTAAATTTATGACATAAAACGAATATATTTTGGTAAAACAAAAATGTCACTTTTGACCAAAGTAGAGCTTTTTCTCGTTTTTTTTTTTTTTTTTTTTTTTTTTTTTTTTTTTTTTTTTTTTTTTTTTTTTTTTTTTTTTTTTTTTTTAGCATCCAGGTGTTGCCAGAGATGTCGTAAGTTAAAGATTTTTTTCAAAAGTAAGGGATTTACATGTTTATACAAGTTTCGTGCTTTCACACAGGTTTACAAAGCGTCTTTGGGTCAATAATGCAACTGGTAAAAAAAAAATAACCTCTGGTTTTTGAGAGTTCAAGATAGACACATTTTAGCTAAAAATGACACATTTTCTGGCGCAGAGCGGACACATTCATAGACCAAAATGTTGACAACTCAGCGCTCATTCCGCACCAATGCGACGAGAGGGCAAAGGAGCACAAACAATATATTGCGTTGTATCATTTTTCCGTGTTAAATCTGAATGCTGAACTGATCCAAAATCTGTTTTGTTTCTTCAATAAGGGCTAAAGTATTAGAGATTATAAAGTATTACACATCAACTGGCAGCAGTGAACCTTGAAATTTAAAAATAAAAGCAAAAATTATCTTTTCAGGAGATTATATAGCAAATGTCTCCCGTTTAGGATTTTACAAGACCCATTAACTGTTATGGGACTTGTTTTTTTGGTCAACCTTATACCTATATTTTAAATAAAATTTCGAGAAAAATCAAGAAAATACGGTCATAAAAATCTTGAAAACAGTAAAAAATAAAAACAAGTCCTCTGCATAAGTAATAAATGAGAAAAAAGAAATGATGATGATAGCTCAGACATTATTTTGCCCCCCCCCCACCACCACGTATCTACCTATATTTATGTGACTAACTAAGTTTGCAAATACATTATATTTATTTTTCACAAAGAAAATAGAATAAATTTTTGGAAAAAAAAACAATTCTTTTTCATTTCTGCCCTGTAATTAAGAAAAAATGACAGCACACTACTAGTTGTGAGCTATCGATAGGGCATAAGGTGATCTATCAATGGGCTATCAATAAGGTATACTGCAAAATCCTTAAAGCAAAAAAGGGAGATAATAAGCATTTTTTGAATTCATGAATTTCTAAAGGTATCTATTTGTGTTCTTGACATCCTTGAAATTTATTTCTACTCCTGTGTTTTATCCTATAATTTTCCTTTATGATTGACCTTTAGCTCGAACTTTATCATTATAACCTGAAGAAAAGGAACCTCATAACAGTCTTTACTTAATTTTTAGGGTCAATATCATTACGTGACGAATAATTTCCAAACTATTGTCTCACACTGAAGGCACAAAAGAAAAAAAAAAATTAGGTCTTGACCAACACTCGTAGATATACTTTAAAATCCACATGTTTATATTCCTTTTTTCTTACACTTAAAAACAGCTGTTTTTGTGACATGGCGGTATTCAGAGTTTTTGTTCAGAAGGGGGAAGGGACAAAAAACTTTACAAAACGCAAACAAAAATTGTTTACATGCATTTTGTTACTTTCGTGTGAGCTAGACCCAAATTTTGGGAGAGGGGGTTCAAACTGGGTAGCTCCCATGGATAGCATGGACACTGCATCAGGGAAAACCCAAACCTGAATATATTCCTTTAATTGTTTATATTCATATTGTATTCAATTGTTTACTCAATCGTTACATATTATATTCAGTTGTTATATATTTCAATTGTTCATATTCATGTAATATATTTATATTATATTCATATTATAATTGTTTATATTCCTTCTTACTTAAACTTAGGTCTTCCCAGCCCTTGAGGTGCATAAGACAGAAGCTGTTGACCTACAGGTCACTCGGTCCTGGGCCAGCAACCAGAAATCCTCCATTAACCTATTTGACTCAGCAACTTCTTCCTCGAGTGACAGACCAAGGGTTATACACTGCCTACGGCTTCTGCAAAGACTGGTTTCCAGCACCTCAGGTCATATGGGAGTCTGCCCTCTTTCATTCTTGTTATGAGTCTCCAGTATCTCCAATGTCTCCTATGAATTTCATTAGTGATTAGAGGCTTCTGGTCTGGACTCTAACCTGCATATTCGGTATTCTTTCAGTCCAGTGTACTGCAACTATATTTCTGAGGCAATTGTTTTCAAATCCAATCAGTCTTTTTACATGCTTCGTGATTCACAATCATATAGGGGTGTCAATAAAACATTGCTATTCAAGAATCACAGCTTGATCTTTTGGAAGCACTTGGAGCACTGCCAAAATTTATTTAGCTCGGAGAGCACTGCCTCTGCATTAGCAATCCCAAGCGTTATTTCTCTTTCACAATGGCCGTCTTGCTCTAAAACACTACCCAGATACCGAAAATCTTTTACTTCTTTTTTTTTTAATTCACTTTAATTACCCTATAAACGGGAAAAGCTCCTAAGGAAAACCCTCAAAAGGAAAAGCTTTCAGTAAAAGCGATGAGGAAATTGTATCAAAATATATAATCTGGACATTTTGCATATTTTCCAGCGTTTTGTTATATGATTTATCTTACTTTTATCGTTATTATCTCAGAAATAAAATATCCAAACTGTATTTCCGTCTATCATAAAATATAAGTTATGCAATTATTTCTGTAAGACATAAATTGAGCGTTAAGCAAAAAAAAGACATAAATAAAAAAGAAACTTGCCTTCAGGGCGTGATCAATATCCATAGATATGGTTCCAATTCTTGTATTTTTCAGACATCCTTTCTGTTCGACAAGCAGAACAATGTCTGCTGATTTAGGCGCTGGCGAAGAATCATCACCAAATCCAATGGTTTCACCAGCTCGCAGTACATTCCCACTTTTTAATTCACATCTCACTAGAAATAAAATTAATTTATGACTATAGCCATGGTACTCAATCGGGGCGCATATACCTCTGGGTGTACAACCAAAAATTTCTGTGAATAATTCTAGCAATGATTTTTCAATCACCTAGAATGGTAAACCTATGCTTTTGGGGTTCTACCCCCCTTTTTTCTCAGATAAATGTACTATTTTCCTTTTCGTAATTACATTGGCTTAGATTTGCCTATAATATAATTTTCAATTATAAGTTAAAGTCCCGTTGCTAAGCCAGTGGTGTTGCAATAAGTAAAGTTTCGGGCTAAATTCTATTTCTGTCTTCCTGGACTTGGCTATTGATAGTTAATGGTATCCTAAAAGTGTTTGATTTTGAAGCCCCCCACTTATCAGATTGGCCAGGGACAATCTAAGATCCACCCCTACACAAAGTTCTTTGAACAGAAGTGATGATTTTGCTTTTGGTAGATTTCAGAGTTTATAGAAATATATTTTGTTGGAGTGACCTTTGGGAGACTACAAATAAGCTATTTTATACAACCGTGTAAGTTTTTCCTCGAACCCAATCAGGGTAGGAAAAGAGTTCGCAAGAAATACTATCATTAGTATATTGACAGGGGGTCTGTTTAGCCTCCAAAGAGATAGCTCGAGATATTAGTAGTGACACAGGTGGTGGCACCTTAGGCCCAGAGTTTAACCCTTTTCATCACTCGATCACGTTACCATACCCTAATGAGACCACCAGTGGCGCTGGTGTGGCGTTAGAGAGAAGAAGTAGCTGGTAGCCCCAAGGTGTCCAGTACAAACAGTGGTGCCAGCGTTGGTCCCACGTATACCATATGCTCAATCACCTAGTAGAAGTTGCAGCACCGTTTGAAGAGGTTTTAACGAAAATATATCTAAAAGGTTTATACAAAACGAAATACAATGCAAAATCCATTTCTTAAAAGCCTTAAATGTGGGAAATATGAATGCTATAAACGTGGAAGACCTTCGAGATTTTAGATAGGGAAAACAACCATGGCAGGCATTTATGCAAGACAAGGGCGTCAATTTTTTTGGGGGGGGAGGAGTCAATTCCACCCTAGACTTCAAAAAAACTTTTTCGACATTTTAACTGAAGCAAAATAACAAAATTCCCTCCCCCTCCTCCAGACTTTGAAAAATAAATTTTGCCCCTTCCTTTTAAAATTTGTGAATTATGACCCAAACCCCAAAATAGTCGTATATCAAAGATTTTTTTTCCTGTGTAATTCAACATAATTTAACCTTCTTTGTCATATTTCGTGAAGTCCGCTCCCCAGGCTATAGGCTAGCTTTCCCTTTTAGGCAGATATATTTCAGTCCCTTATCTAAGCAGAATCTTGAATTTATATTATATCTTGAATTTTTTACATATACATATATATATATATATATATATATATATATTATATAGTATATATGAAATAAAAATAAAAGGGGTAATATGAAATACGATAGACATAAAAATCATAAAATATTACGCATGTCAGAATTTTTTTTCATACTTAGTCATTAAGGATATAACCTTTTTTTCGAGTCCACTTAGTTGACTTTGTCTGATCTAGGATTGCTCTCATCGTGAATTCACCAAAATAGTTCATGATTAGGTTTCTAAACAAATGTTTTTGTACATTATGCTTCATACATTTCATGAAAATACGTCTAACGTCATCATAATAATTACAAAAACCATAACAAGGGAAGCAAATTCTTCCCCACTTATGCAAAACTGAACAAGTTTTGGCATGACCTAACGTACGTCTGAAAACAGTACCAGCAACAGATCTAATATCATGTACCAGTTCATCAAGCGTCGCTTATAATCATAAAGCTTCAAAATTGGATTAATATGGATTAACATTAATTGGATTAAAAATGTAGTATTCCCTCCGAAGGTAAGTAAGTAAGTAAGGATTGATGCAAAGTCAGAGTAGACCATCAGACTCTGAGCATGTACATATGCCTAAAAAAGTCCAATGCCTTATGCATGGCTATGATCTTAACTGAAAGAATAGATAGACTCCTTGGTAAGTTAAAGCTACATGAAATTGACATAACGGAGATTAAAACGGGTATCACCATATAGACACACTAAAAACCAATTTACCCCTATAGAAACATTCATAGATACCATGTGTGGCAAACATAGATACCTCCGACATCTGAAAAAAAATAAATATCTCTGTCCAACAGAAAAGAGTCCTAGTTGGACTTCGCTGAAGTAAGGATGCTGGAACTGTTTTAAAAATTTTCACTTTAGTTCTACTGGTCGTATGTTGTGAATTCTGAATAATTCTGAAATAGCCATTTTATTCAGCATAGTCGAAAAACCTAATATCTATGTCTTTAGGGACGACTTACTCCCCCACAGGAGGGGCTGCAGGTTACAAACTTTGACCAGTGTTATGGTTATTGGGAAGTGTACAGACGTTTTAGGGGATTTTTTGGTTGGGGGAGGGGTTGAGGGGAGGGGTTATGTGGGAGCTTTCCATGGAGGAATCTCTCATAGGAGAAGAGAATTTCCATGAAGGGGGCGCAGGATTTTCTAGCATTAAAAAAAACGAAAGAATAAATATGAAAAAGGTTTTTTTAACTGAAAGTAAGGAGCAGCCTTAAAACTTAAAACGAACAGAAATTACTACGCATATGAGGGGTTTACCTCCCCCTAATACCTCGCACTTTGCGCTAAAGTATTCTTAGTAATTTCAACTATTTATTCTACCGCCTTTGTGATTCAGGGGTAATTATTAAGAAATTGGGACAAAATTTAAGTTATACTGTAAAGAGCGAGGCATTGACGAGGGGGCGAACCCCCTCATATACGTAGTAAAAAAATACGAATATACGCAAGTTAATTCGTAAGTTACGTATATTTTTATATTTTTACTAATAAAAATGTTCGTAAAAAAATTAAAAGTTCTAGTTGCCTTTTTAAGTAACCAAAAACTAGGAGGGTAACTAGGCCTCCTCCCCCGCTCATTTTTTCACAAAATCGTCCGATCAAAACTATGAGAAAGCCATTTATCCAAAAAAACAAATTAATATGCAAATTTCGTTTTAGTTATTCATGTGCGGAGAGCCAAAATCAAAACATGCATTAATTCAAAAACGTTCAAAAATTAAATAAATAAAAAACAAGTTTTTTAAACTGAAACTGAAGACCGATATTAAAACTTAAAACGAACTGAAAATACTCCGTATATGACAGGGGCTGTTCCCTCCTCAACGCCCCGCTCTTTACGCTAAAGTTTTTTTATTTTTTTAAAAAGTAGAGTTGAGAGAAAGAGTCAAACTTTAGCTTAAAGAGCGGGGCTTTGAGGAGGGAACAGTCCCTATCAAATACGGAGTATTTTCAGTTCGTTTTAAGTTTTAATATCGCTCCTTACTTTCAGTTTAAAAAACTTGTTTTTTTATTTAATAAAACCAAAAGAAACTGTAGGCAATAAGACAATATTAGGCTAGGGCCATTTTTTCTGTGAATTTTTTACTTTTTAGTCAATTCCTTCTCAAATGAAGTTTAGATTCAATTTAGTTTGGTAAAAATATGCTTCTAATATACAAAATCAGGTTTTTAATTGTTTGGTTCTTACGCGTTAACCTGAACACACTCAAATTCTTGATCTGAGTAAAACCAGTTCGACTATCTGCGTTCGGAGATAACTAGCTTAGCATGAGTGAGATTAACTATTATTCAGGTATATTTTAACTAAATATTTAGTATATAGAGTTGGTTAGGCTAGATATTTAATATAGTGCGTTCTGCGCGGCCTGCTTTCCATAATTCTATGCTATAGTTTACATAATTTAGTTACTAGATTATTATTTTTGGTATATTACATTAAAATTAACCTAACTTCACTTCTTGAGTGTGGTCGGGATAACATGAAAGTACCAATTGTTTAACTATTAGATTTTGTTTAAGGGGGATAGGTTGTTTTTTGTCTCTACGTAGGTGTCATGTTCCTGTTTGTAGCAGTGCAAGCTTTCAATTTCTAACTCAGCCGACAATGCACTTCTCTTTGGGATTTTTTTTGGAAATGCATAGGGTCCCTCTTTCCCTTAGAAAAAGAGAGTTAAAAGAGAGTCAGATCTAAACAAAAAATTATGCTTTGGAATTGCAGACTGTAGTTTTTAAAAACAAATTTTATTTATGCGAAAGAAAGTTGCAGGACCAAGTTCTCTCTAGGTCTCTGAACCTTATTCAGGTTGTTCCGATGTAAGGTTTTGTCAATCCATTGGTAATTTTCCCACTCATCCACTCACCGGTCTGGTCACTCCAATCTAAAAAAAAATTATGGCAAAATGTGTTCTATCGTTGCATCACTTATTTTGTCACAAAAAATAAAAACACTTCAACGGTGGAAATATCCGAAGTGTCTGGCAGTCGTCTTGTGAAACGCGTGTTACTTTTTTTCTATTTTAAAACAATTTCATATAGATTTTCTCTTTATAATGTTGTTTTTACTTGGGTTTTTTGAATGATTTCTTGTGTTCATTTATCTGGAATATTTTTACCTTGGAATTTTTCATTAGGAAGGAATTTCTAATTTTCAATCACGGAGTCGGTGATTTCTTCTAATTAGTTTTCTTATCCGATACGGCCAGAAGTGGAGATTCTTGGGCTGAGCCTTTTCATCTTTATTATGTTTTAAAACAACCAACGTTTTCTTAGAAACGTATATGTTTATCTTTTTCATTTTGTTTTAGAGAGCCTTTGTCAGATTCATCTTTTTATATTACAAGCTAAGGGTATGGACCACTTATAAAGGTTGATTATAAAGGATAACTGGCACTAATGTGGATAAAAAAAATACCAATGCCATCTAATGTTTGTGTGACATAGTGTAGTAATAAGGTAAAATTAGTCTAATCTGTGTAATTGACGAAATTAGTGTAGTAATAATGATTCAATAATTATGATTTGATTAGAGTAAAAATTGTTTTTTTTCGTCTCGAACAAACCCTTAGATAGATTGGAGACCCAATGTATCAAGTCATTGGTCACTAAATGCAATTCCAGTTAACACTAGACAGCTTTTCTGTAATAGGTCGACCTAGGCTCAGCCAACGGGGAAGGGGTATTACAATGGTCGTTATCATCGTTTTCTCTACATGTATTCTAATCATATTGGGTACTTCAACGTTTAGCAATTTATTTAGAAATATATAATTATTAGTTATAAATTGATCAGAAATTCTCCACAGGAATTGTCTTCGGATCGCAACGATTACCCGTCTGACATACCGTATTTCAAACACCGAGCTGAGCGAAAGTTATGGTTCTTTCCCGCTTTCCAGGGCCAAAAAGAGATTCGGGATCAGATGGCTTGAACATGCTCTGTGGATAAAAGATGACAGATTGCTAAAAATCGTCCTTTTTGGCCAACCATCTTAGGCTAAATGAAAAGCAGGTTGCCCCGGATTTGGGTGGGAGGAGGTCAAAATGAAGAATTTAAGATAAATTTCAACTTCTTGGGAGGTTGTAAAAAGGGAGGCTCTAACTAGATTGGAACGGAGGAGAAGCGCACGTAGCTGTATTGGCATCAGGCGGCCTGGTGTTGCAGTGAGCTTAGTAGCCCATTAAATAAAAAAAAACAAGTTTTTTCAACTGAAAGTAAGGAGCGACATTAAAACTTAAAACGAACAGAAATTACCCCGTATATGAAAGGGGCTGCTCCTTCTTCAACGCCCTGCTCTTTACGCTAAAGTTTTTACTGTTTTAAAAAGTAGAGTTGAGAGATAGAGTCAAACTTTAGTGCAAAGAGCAAGGGGTTGAAGAAGAAGCAGCCCCTTTCATATACGGGGTAATTTCTGTTCGTTTTAAGTTTTAATGTCGCTCCTTACTTTCAGTTAAAAAAACTTGTTTTTTTTATTTAATAAACAAATAAACACGCACCCGTGATTTGTCTTCTGGCAAAAAATACGAAATTCCACATTTTTGTAGATTGGACCTTGAAATTTTTTCTATAGGGTTCTCTGATACGCTGAATGCGATGGTGCGATTTTTGTTAAGATCCTATAACTTTTAGGGGGTATTACCCCCTATTTTCCAAAATAAGGCAAATTTTCTCAGGCTCGTAACTTTTGATGACAAAGACTAAATTTGATGAAACTTATATATTTAAAATCAGCATAAAACTCCGATTCTTTTGATATATCTTTTAGCATCTAAATTCCGTTTTTTAGAGTTTCGTTTACTATTGAGCTGGGTCGCTCCTTACTACAGTTCGTTACCACGAACTGTTTGATTATAGGATTATTGGTTCGATGCCATCACCCTGTGAATTATTAATAAATAAACAAGCACCCGTGATATTTCTTTTTGAAAAATACACTGATATTTCTTCTGGAAAAATTCCATATTTATGTGGATAGGAGCTTGAAACTTCTATAATAGACTTCTTGGATACGCTGAATCTAATGATGGGATTTTCATTAAGATTCCCTGACTTTTAGGGGGTGTTCCCCTCTTTTTCGAAAACCCGGCAAATATTTTCAGACTTGTAACTTTGGATGGGTTACGTAATGGGTAATCTAATGGTTTGTATCTATTTGAAATCAACATAACGAGCCGATTCAATTGAAATGCCTATTAATATCAAAATTCCGTTTTTTAGAGTTTTGGTTACTATCGATCGAGTTTTGTATCGATAGTATCGATCAGAGGTTAGTATCGATATCTGGTTAGTATCGATAGAGTATTGAGACGCATCGAACCTTGAAGCAGTTTGTTACTACGAACTCTTTAATGGGGCTAATTGTTTTTTAAATCCTAGTTAAGGAAATTAATTTTTTTACGATTGAATAGACTGAACGAAAGTGTAGATCACAGCTTAATTGACGCTACTTACCCTGCTCAGGAAAAAAAAAATCAAAGGCTTTAAAATAGATAAAGTATGGCCCGTTTAATAATGTAGTAAAATATATTCATATAAAGACTAGGAAATTAACTAAATACTCTTGGGATCCTTTTGAAGTTGGATCCTTAATATTCAGAATAATAAGGCTTTCCTTCAAATATGCTAGAATTATTAAGAAGATTGGTATACAATTTTTCATGTTGACGCTATCCTCCTCCTCTACTCCTATTAAAGGTATTTCTCCCTCTACCCGTGTTGCACAGGTTTCCTCTTTGTTTATATTCATTATAGCTGCTTCTTGTTGGTGTATGCTCCAAGCTATACTTATCTTTGTTTAACTCGTTATCTCCTGGGATTTTCTGCTTCTCCTTCTCAATTTTTCTTCCTAGATCTTTCCCGTGACTACTTCCTCTGCTTGTATTAAAATACGGCTTACTCCTGTTAAAACGGGATATTTCTTCAACTCTGTCATTCAAAATCAGAATTTCATTTTCAAGCTGAAAAACTACATCCGAGTGGCGCTTAGCAGAATTTCTTAGATCTTCGTTGAGCTTATCATACAACTCTTTGAAGCTTTTCTCCTTTTCTAGAGCCACTTTTTTTTCTTGCGCTAGTTTGAATGATAAGTTAACTGCCTTCGTTAGCTGTTCTTTGAGCCTATTACACGACTCTTTTAAGCTTTTCTCCTTTTGTACTGCCTCTTTTTTTTCTTCTATTAGTTGAAGTGATAAAAGTTCTTTTTCGTCAACTGTTTTCCTTAGATCTTCTTTGAGCCTATTACACGACTCATTTGAGCTTTTCTCCTTTTCTGCAGCCTCTTTTTTTTCTTCCAGTAGTTGAAGTGATAAAAGTTCTTTTTCGTCAACTGTTTTCCTTAGATCTTCTTTGAGCCTATTACACAACTCATTTGAGCTTTTCTCCCTTTCTGCAGCCTCTTTTTTTTCTTCCAGTAGTTGAAATGATAAAAGTTCCTTTTCTTCAATTGTTTTCCTTAGCTCTTCTTTGAGCCTATTACTCGACTCTTTTGAGTTTTTCTCCTTTTCTGAAGCCTCTGTTTTTTCTTCCAGTAGTTTAAATAATGACAATTGTTTTTCCTCAACTGTGTTTCTTAGCTCTTCTTTGAGTTCACTATACTTTCTAGTGGCCCACCAAACTGCTATGCCAACACATGAAACTGGAATCCCTATTACAAATATTTTTATAGCTGTCATTTTCAAATGCTTTTCTTAACTAATTTCTATTGTATGCGTTGCTTCGTATATATAAGAGGTATGACGTCATTTTGTCGAACTACAATGATGCTTATACGAAGAGTGACGTCATACTTTTGCACTCATATGATGTCTGCTTAATTTGAAATGACGTCATCGCCTTATCTAAAATAGCCTGAAAAGTATCGAGGGCATCAATGTTAGGAATCTTTTTTTTCCTCCTGCATCACCTTATGTATATTCACAACCGGAAGGCACTGATTTTCTAAGATTATTCTTTTGTTGTATCAGAGTTGTGAAGTTTTCAGGGTAGTTTAAAATTTTCATAAGTGTTACGAAAGTGAAACTTAATAATTAAAATTATATGTTAAATTTGACAACCTTAACCGTCCGTAAAAATTGAAACATTAGCAACCTAATGGTTCCCAAAGACAATTTTACCATCAAAGAAAACCTACACCTTCTTCAAGTGTTTTTTGCCATATCTTATTCAATTCATTTCACTGATTTTTCACTCCCATTTTGTCATTTAATTTCTATATAAAAGCATGTTTTTTCAACCAAAAGTAAGGAGCTACATTAAATCTTAATGCGAACAGAACTGATTCCCTTCATAAGGGGGCCACACCTTCTCGATCCTTACGTGTAAGTCTTAAAGTTTTCTCGAAAGATGTTCTCAGTGCTATGTGCTGTGAGCAGCAAGAATTACGTAGAACCGGTTCTTTTTTAAGGAAAAATAGAAATGTGACCTGATCTAATGTACTTCCAGTATTAAATTATTGGGTTCTATCTGTTTTTCCTTTTTTTGTGATTCTCTCAATGAAAAAAGTTGTCATTTTGATCTATATCCCAACATGAGTGGTCGGTCTGCATTGTTGATTATGTCCATCAAGCAGGCAGCTAGAACTATTGCCCTCACACCCAAAAGACTGGACTGGAGCTTTAAACTTTAACTCCGTCCTAATTTGAGGAAGTTCTCGTTCATTTGACACAACTTTTCAAATATTTAATCAAGCTTCTAAGGTAAATAATTGCTAATTGGAAAATATTACCTTAAATAAAATAATGCTGCTAACCTTTTCGGTCCACCATAAGTTAAAGGCTAGGACATAAAGCAGAAAGGAATAATAAAACTAGCTTAAATTATTAAATTCTCCATTCAATCTTCTTTCCAAATGCAATCCTCTAGTCCAGGGTTTTTACTCTTCACAAAGGAAGGCTGTAAAATTATTAAGATTACTTCAAAACAAACTAAAATGCTTACTTATCTGACTCAAATTTCGATTTGCTGCAGTTCACAACACTCAACCCACTCACACCCTAATGATGTTTAGGCCAGATTATACATTGCCATTCTGTTCTACAATGAAGCCAATCTTCTGATATCAATTTTTATGACATGTAGTTGGCCTAAAGCACTATTTAAAACAAATTAATATTGTTTAGAAACGTGTTATTTCAGTTTTACAGTCTAACGTCTTAGTTCCGTAGTCATACAGTTTTTCCGTAGGTAAACTCTTAAGAGTAAGTAACAAAGATACATCTTAAATTCAAGAAGTAGCCTTTCCAACGAGTTCAATGCAGTGTAACCTGAGCTACCGCTTCTTCACCTCCTTAAGGCAAGTGTTTTTCGGTAGGTAAACATTTAAGAGTAAGTTAACAAAGATGCATCTTAAATTCAAGAAGTAGCCTCTCCAACGAGTTCAATACAGTGTAACCTGAGCTACTGCTTCTTCACATCCTTAAGGCAAGTGTTTTTCCGTAGGTAAACATTTAAGAGTAAGTTAACAAAGATGCATCTTAAATTCAAGAAGTAGCCTCTCCAACGAGTTCAATACAGTGTAACCTGTGCTCCCGCTTCTTCAACTCCTTAAGGCAAGTGTGCAAACTTGTAAGCGTTGTTGGATCGAATTTACGAACTGGAACCTTACCTTTCAAGTAATTAACTGCCTTTAACCCAACGTACATGGGAATTGTTACGAGAGTTCGCCCATGGTTTGATGTAATGCTCATGCTATTTAAGATTTCGTTCTTTATTTCCCTTGCTTTAACCAGAAAACATAGGGAATTGATTTTTATTTTGATGGCAGGCTGGTAGCCTTGCAAGCTCTGCCTGCCAAATGTTGGTTTGCGTTAGTTAGCATGGGCTTAGCTCTCTCGAATGGTATGTGTAGACAAACGACGCGGTGGTCGCAAGCTACCGTCAACCATCTAATTCCCCAAAATATCAGTGAGACGGTCGTCTGTTGGTGGGCCGAGGGCTGCGGGAGCACGAATTAAGCAGATTTCCAACGAATTCCCCGTCCTTTGAATGTCGAGTCTGTGGCATGTTTTCCCATAATCAATAAGTCTTGTGATGTAAGACTGCATCGTGTGTGCTTTTGGAAATGTTTGAGAAATTCTGGAATGGTTTCAACAATCATCCATCCGCTTACATAACCTGCACCTTTCGTGCCAGTAGGGGCACCTTTGACCAAACGATCTTCGAAGTGAACACGAAAGACAATAAAGGGGGGGGGGCTGCTGCACCTGTAGCACTAACTGCACAACATATTGTTACAAGTTCACCCTCTTGGCTGAAATTAGTTGACCAGCTTGGTTTGCAATTTTTGGAGCCAAAACTTTCTTAGGATTATGCCCAGTTGTAAGACCAGTTTCATCAACATTCTGTTTAGCATAGACTTCAAATATCTCCTTATCTAACGCACCTGAGTAGTTGTCCAAAAACTCATTGACTGTTCTTTGATTAAATGCTGTTACCCAAGCAATCCTCGTATCCTGAGAAGAACGGATAGACATGCTTGGGTTTCTTTCGGAAAACCTTTTTCAGGAAATTTTGCCAAATGGGATTTTCCCCTCTAAGACAAGTAAATCAGTTTTCATTTCTTTATAGTAAATGATTCCCACAATATCTGCATGCATTCTTTTATCATTGGTGTCACTTAGATGGAATTCTTCTTCAATTTCATCTTGACTACTTTCTGTGGTGTCAAAACTCAGGTTTTTTCCCCCCTTTTCTTACTAATTTTGACTTGCCACTTCTAAATTTTTTCTTTCCCTTAGCCTTTGCTGTATTTTCAGCGAAGTCTTTCATCAGTTTATTTTTAACAGATGTATCATCGGCTATAATGCTGTTATTTTTTTTTTTGTGGTTGGTAGTATTTTTTCTGGCACTGGTTTTAGGGTGAGGAGAAATCTGCTCAAAAGAGATATTAGGGTATATAGGCATTTCAACAGGTAATTCTGAAGATACACTAAAAGATGTGCTTGGTCTAGACAGATCCTTGCTTTGAAGAGGACTTGCTTGCTTAGCACTCGGAGAGGCAGGTTCTGTAAGATCAGAGACATAGGAGCTCAAGAATTCGTCATGCGTAAAAAGGTTGAAGGGAAAGACTCTAGAAACTCTGAAGCCAGACTGAATGTTTTGCAGCGTGAAAGCCTGTAGAAAAATAGTACCAAGTAATCTTGATTAGCTGACAAGGATGGTTAAGCATCCACGGATCGGCAGCTCCACTGTAGTTAGCTTTTAGTGGTCCAAAGACAAATCAACCCAGGGACTGAAGATTGTGACGTGTGTAGCAGGATAATAAGCATTACAATTTTATTCGATTTAGCATATTCTACTGATTCTGGGCAGATATGGCTCGCAGGTTTGTTCATAATAAATAAGACTTTTAAGGCAAGACTCCGCCGTGTGTGCTTTTGAAGTGTTTTAGAAATTCTGAAAAGGTTTCAACAGTCATCCACCTGCTTACATAAGCTGCACTTTTTGTTGTAGTAGGGGCACCAGAGACCATACGATCTTTGAAGTGAACACACGGAAAGACCATAAAGCGGGGTGGATCGTTACACCTGTAGTACTAACTGCACAGCATATTGTTAAAAGTTGACCCTCTCGGCTGATGTTAGTTGACTAACTTGATTAGTAACTTTAGAGTCAACGCTTTCTTGCGAGTTTGATGTCTTTATCAGCTTTAAATACCTCTGGTTCTTTACTCTCAAGTTCATTTAAAGGTACTTCCAAAGTTCTACCCATCTTTTTAGGCTTGCTAGAGGAATTTGATGTTGAGTTGCTTTGATGTTTTCTTCTTGGAAACACCACTCCAAATCATTATCAAAGCTTCTTTAATTATCTGCCTGTCTGTTAATTCCCTGGTTGACCAGTGGTTGACTTTCTTAGATAAGGTCTTGTCATCTAAAACAGAATTACCTATCATAATCTACATCTGGAGCATATTTTGCTGCAATTGGGGTATCGTGGACACCCCTGTCCATATTACTCTGATCATTGATGTCAATATTGTCCCTTAATCAGTTACAATGAGAAAATTAAAATATGTCCTCTCCGTGAAGTGCCACTTCAAATTATAAATATCCAATGCCTAGCCTAAGTAGTATTGTCTTGAACTTACCTTAACCACAACGTGAAACTAAATACTACTTACTGAAAATTTTACTTCAGTGAAAACCAAGAGATTAACTTTACCTTTGAAAATTCCAAATTTGTACTCTCGGAAATGAATGCATAATCCAAATGACAGAATTCTTTTTACCAAGTGTCTCTACCAGTAACGTCACCTATTTTAGCTGTAATGAATTTTAATCTGGAGTCACCTGGAGTACATAGGGATAGGATATCCATACTACCGAAGTATTAAAATGGCCCCGGTCTCCCTATATAGGAATCATACTGATACAATACACATACAATTTACAAATAAATTACCCTTTGGAAAAAAAATCCTTACCTAAAACTGAAATTACCTGAGGAAATCTTGTGACATCTACTGGATAAGTTGCACATGAAAAAAGAAAAATAAAGAAAAAGGAAAAATGGGCCGATACCTGATATTTCTTTTTACGATAACCGATAATGAGACTTACCCCCATATTGGCGGACTGATGTATCGGTCAGGCCCTCATTAGTAGTACTAGTAAATTTAGTACGGGTAGTATATATATAGAACCTTTTGGTTGGCTCAACATACCCCTTAACATACACTGAAAGTTTCAGCTTAATACTCTGAGCTATTTCTGAGATATAGCTGTTACGGCCTTTTAAAAACCTGAATCCACATAGTGTGCTTCAATATACCACACTATTCTGTTCAATATTCCCTGAAAGTTTCATTGTAATACCTTTAGCTTCATTACTACTGCTAGTAGTAGTAGTTGTAGCGGTGGTAGTAGTGCTAGTAATTATAGTATTATGCACATTTTGCATTTTGACTAGTTCAACATCCCTCTTAACATGCCCTGAAAATTTCAACTTAATGCTCTAAACCATTCTTGGGATACTTTTCATAACATGCTTGTACAGAGTGTGTTTGTATTTACTTCAACATCCTCCTAAATATTCCCTCAAGATTTTAACTCCCTACTCTTAGCCTCAGTAGCTATAATCGTAGCAATAATAGCAATTTTAGTAGAAGTAGCAGCAGTTGTAGCAGTATTAGTATGCTCAGAATGTTCCCTAAATTTCACCTTAGTATTCTTAACCTCAGTAGAAGAAATAGTCATATCGATATTTCGTCGTAGTAGTCATATCGTCATATAGTCGTCGTCTTATCCATATGACGTCGTAGTAGCAATAGTTGCAACATAAACAGAGTGTCTTTTGCTTAGTTCAACATGCCATTGGTCAAATGAACACTCTCCCGTCATTCCTTTAAAGTTCCAACTTAACACCCTATAACGTGTTTTGGTTTAGTTCAGCACTCCTCTCAACATTCTCTGAAAGCTTAACTTTAATGTGCTTGATCTTTTTGGACACCAAAGGTCAAACATGCCCTCTCTCAAGAACTGATAATATATATAAACAATGGTCAAAGTACATAGCTTATAAGCCTTGCTCTGAGGGCATTGCGTCCCCTGAGAGCGGTTTTTTCGTAACTAAGGTTTTCGAAATTCGGAGAAAAACGACTTTGAAATTTTCCCCTTTGCTGGAACTTACACGGTACAACCGATTTTCTTCGTAAATACATCAAAAAAAAAAAGAAGAAAAATAATAACTAAGAGGGTCTCCCGAATATGAGATGGAAAAGGTGAAGTTTTCATTGTCAAAACTTGAAATGAAATACAGATACGACAATCTGACCTTACCGAAATTTTAGTAAACTTAAATACGACAAAATGGTATGGGCTGCCTATTCTTTTCACCATGAAGATACGACAAACGAGTTCTGATGCAGCAATACTATTTGAAAAATTATAAAAATTAAAAAAACCTCAGAAACGTTCATTTTTTGTTGAGTTTCTTTGCTGGCCGCAGCTTTGCTTCAACGGAATCCTCCTTTGGACATGGATCTCGTGCAGATGGAGAGGCTTCCAATTGTTCAATATCCCCCTTGGCCTTGTAGTACTGTTCAATCTTGGTTTCAAAATACTTCTAGTCTTGGTTGGGTATGAACTTCAGCAGATACTTGACATCTTTGATTTTCGCATCAGGTAGATCAATATTTTTGCCACAAAGTTTAGGCAAAACAAGATGTTCAACAACACGGACAGCCGAAGTGTTGGGACACTTTTTAACCGAAGTGCATTCTTGTGATATAGTGGCCATTTGCAAGTCTCCAGAGAAGGAAGTTTTGAACCAAACTTTCTTAGCGTCCAAACCAACTAGTACTTGTACAGCTTTGCTGGCTTTTGAAAGTCAAAGAACTTTGACTGGGTCACTTGCAGGATATTCAAAGGACGTGTCTTTCTTATTTTCAGTAACTTCCTTACCAGATCTAATGGAGAAAACAAATCAAGGTGCTTTAGCCCCCCACTCAATAATGCTATGTACAGCATCAACCTCCTGTATAGTCGAATGACCTGGCTCACAATACTGCATAACCACTTTTTCTAAGCGTGGAAATGTTCTTAGAACATCTTGGATGGCAAAGCTTATAATTGAGTTTCGGTTCTGGGACACGCAAGAGTCCAAACAAGTAATTAACTGACAGATATCAGGGTAAGTATCAAGAACTTTTTCTAGTATGACCACTAGTCCACTAGCTATTTCGTTTGCTCCACGTCCAGCCTCAAACTCGGACCGAATGCAACAGTATACCTCATTGATTTTATTACTGTTTCAGACTGTTTGAGAAACTTACTGTTTCATTATAAATCCATTTTTTTAATGTTATATAATCGACAAGCACCAATTTTCAACGATTAAGCTGGATACATAGATTTTATTTTGCCGTTTATGCCGTTTTCTTCTTCCTTGACGCCAAATTTTCAATTAAAGTATGCGTTTTTGGTCGTTTTTGATGACCGATTGATTAAGAGGAGATAAAGAATTTGAACCAAAATATTCAAACTCACACTTCTCTTCATTTAACAAAAGGTCCATCCCAGAAAAAGCATTGGAAACAGAAGATACCATTTTGGAGAGGCCAGTCCTAGTCCGACTAATCAGGAGCAAATCGTCAGCATACGCAAAATAAGACATCTAAAACATCAGAAAAATGTGGAGAGAATATTCTCGCAAGCACGCCAGAAATAAAATTTTTAAGAAGTGTTGGTGACAAAACGCCATCTTGTCTAACACATCTTTTAGCTTTAATAATTGCAGTTGGAGAAGGTTAACTAGAAACGAGCAGAAACTATAAGGAGTAGGGTTTACGTCCCCAATGCCTTCTAAACATCATAGTATAAATTGTACTTATGCTAAAAACAAAAAAAAACATTTTATTTGTTTTCTCTTTTTAACTTGAATACATCTAGAATCATTATGACTTACGAGAATAAATTTGTCCAGCTACTTTGAAGGTGAAAACGTTACAACTATTGACGGTTCAACCATCGCTTACGGTAAATGAAGCTAAATCAAAACTTTGGTTCAAGCTTTGGATTTGTTTGTGGAACTCTATAGAGAGCAAGTGACGTTCTATAAAAGGGCAAACGAATTAATTTGGAAATTGTGAAGGTAAAAATGCATTTCGACCAAGTAAGCAGCAACCTCCGAATGAATAGCCTTAAGTGGCTACTCTTTCCTCTGGAAAATAGAGGGCTCCACATTGAATACCTACAACCCTGAAGGGTCCCAATGACTTTTAATTAACAGTTCCGTAGTTTACTGCATCTTTATTGGTTTGTATTGGGTTACACAATTGTTATTGAATACATATGCATGTAGGTTTTCAAAAGAGCATATAAGCAATATCATAGGCAGAGCAGCACTATCATAAAAACTTTTAAAGCACCTCATTCAATTGGAAATTAAAAGCTCTGAGGTCATTTTTAAGCGTCAAAAAAAAAAAAAAAAAAAAAAAAAAAAAAAAAAAAAAAAAAAAAAAAAATGGAGGGTAAGAAACCTTCCAGGCCAATTAAGTCTCTAAACACATCCAATCAAAATTTGAGATAGTCATTTCCTCGAATATAGTTAAAAGGTCCACAAAATATGTCTCTGGGATGCCCCCCAATCGTCCCCTGAGAGCGGTTTTGTCGTATCCGCAACTTTTTCGGGAAGTGGAGTTAAGACGGCCATCTAATGTGAAATTTTTTGCTCTATCCGATCCCGTCGACCATTTTATTGTATCTCAACTAGAAGTGCCTCAATTTTAGATTTCTCGTTTATCGTATCTGACATTTTGCCGTTTTGTTAAGAGCGGTTTTGTCGTATCTCATATGGGAAAATTACATGGGCATTTTTGTCGCAACTCTGTCGACGTACACTTTTGAAGGAAGAAAAGATTTAGTAAAAGTTTCATAATGAGTCACAAACAGACATTATTTACATCTGCACAAGCTGCACAATATTTACAGGAATCCAGTACCTCATTTTTGTGGAATTGACTAATATTTTATTCTAAGAATATAATATATATTATATCTTATATTGTATATATTGTATTATATATTGTACATATATAGAGTATAATTTAATATTATACTCTATATACCATTCATACCTACTATTTATACTCTATATATACCGTTCATACCTGATTTGTTATGCTTTTATTGCGTATCAGTGGTCAGAATAAATCTTGGTTATGATGGTATTTTGGTAGTGCTTCCTTGTAACGCAGCAGCCTGTCGGTAAATTTTTTGCAGTTCATATTATTGACTTACAAATAAAGTGAACATACCACTCGATGCCTTTTTTTATGTTCTTTACCAACCCTCCCCGCAAAATACCCTCAGCCTGAGCAATTCCAAATCAGGGTTTTTGTAATATTTGTTCATGTAACTTAAGTTTCTCCGTACTTTATTCAAAATTCAGAAAACAAATTGTGCAAAATACTCTTTTCGTTATTGAATTGCTTTGTTATTGAACTTTGCCATACCCTAAAGTTAATCTGAGCATAAAAAAATTATAAGAAATATCGAATATCGAAAGTAAGAATATCGATATATCGTTTAATCAAATTTTCGCCCAACACTAGCTATAATGAGTATGAAATGGAATCATATTCGTTCCGATGATACTGCGGCTATAATGAAAAAAAAAAGAAAAATGATATTTTCTAAGCCGTGTTTCCTTCGACAGATTACTGAATATTATGATTTTGGACTGAGACCAAACAAAAAGCAGGTAGTCATCAGACAAGTTTGGAAGAAGTGGTAACAAGAGGAATTTAAGGAAATTTAAATTTCTTGAGAGGGGCCAAAGAGCAAGCTTTGAATGTATTGGGGTAGAGAAGGAGTTTGCACAGCTGTTTTGGCACCAAATGGCTTGGTACTACTGTGAGTTGCTAGTAGTAGTAGCAGTGTTTATTATCTTTTATGCTCCTCATTTCAGAGGACGGTAAAGAGTTCATTGGGCATTCTGTTTCGCCATGATGCAATTTTTTTTCAAACGGTGGGAAGTTTTCTTTTTTTGTATTTCCAAGATCGTTCTTAAGCTGAAAAAGGCTGATTAGGTTATTTTCCACATCTATAGAAAAAGAAGAAATTGAAAAACGAGCCAAAGCTACAAAAAATATCGATTTATTCCCAAACTTCTGTTAATGTACTCCTAATAAAATATATTATTATAAGTATCTTAAGATATCTATTTGTTCCCATAGAGTTTTGGGTCTTCTGGCTTGATTTTTAATTCAATTTCTTCAGCAGATATAGTGTCTGGGCCACTTTCATAAATAGCAGCATTCCAATCCTAAAATAAGACAAAGAAGTAAAACCCAAAACAAAAATGATAATTTGCACTTAACTAAATGAACTCATAATAGAAATCATAAGGGCCAGAAAGTAAAAGGGCCAAGAGGGCCAATCCTAAAATATGACAAAGAAGTAAAACTGATAAAAAAGGATAATTAGCACTGAACAAAAGGAATTAATAAGGAATATAAGAGAAATTACACTCCCATAATAGAAATCACAAGAGCCAGAAAGCAAAAGGGCCAATCCTAAAATAAGATAAGTAAGTAAAACTCATACACAAAAATGATGCATCTGCAATTAACATGCTAGTACAATTAAGGATAAATCTATGAAGGTAAAATTTGAGAGAATATAGAGGGCGAATTTGAACTAAATCAAAATATATTATATGCATTCAGATTGTCAAAAGAGCGTATCTTGAAAATTGATTGTGCATCAAGTTGGAATTCTCACAGAATGCTTAAAGGGGAAGAGCAATTGACCAAAAGGCAATTGGTACAGACTACTACTAATACTACTACCACTACATATACTAGTTCTACTACTACTATTACTATTACTCCAACTACTTCTTGTATTTCAACTACTTCTAAGGCTAAGAGCATTAAGATGAAAATCTCAAGAACTATATGATTACACAAGTTATCAAAAGGACATATCGGCAATGTCATAGCGATGGCTAATTGTATCAAACTACCAGGAATTAATGAGGGGGGTGTTCAACTGACCAAAACACAATATGTTATAACTACTGCTGCAAATAGTACTAGTGCTATTACTGTTAACACTACTACTAGCACTACTAGTACTAATAGTATTAATGCTACTGCTGTGACTACTACTACAACTGTGCCTACGGGTAGAAAGGTGAAATTTACAGGGTAGGGGAGAGGGAGGTGAACTGAATCACACCACGCCGTTCGTATCGCGTGATGCAGGAAAGTTGAATTTCCTGCATCGTTTATGCGTGAAGTTGAAACTTCCAGGCCTTGTTGTTGAACAAACCAAAAGACAATAGTTACATCATAGTGCTACTGCTTCAACACCTACCACTACTTCCACTACTATCACTGCAACTGCTGCTACTATTATCACTACTGCTACTATTGCTACTAAAGTTAAAGCTACTACTATCAATTCTACAGCTACTACTACTACTGCTACTAAGGCTAAGGGTATTAAGGCGAACATTTTGGGCAATATTGAAACTGTATTGAACTAAAACAAAACAAACAATGCCCACACAGGTTGTAAAGAGAAAATATTAGCAATACTTCAGGAACAGTTGATTGTATTTAGGTGAAACCTTCATCGTGTTTTGAAGGGGATATTGAGGAAAACCAAAGGTGCTATGTGCATATTGGTACTACTGCTACTAAAACTATAGCTACTACATAAGCTAAGGGTATTAAGCCAAAGCTTCCAAGGAATATTTAGGCGGCTGTTGAACTAAAAAAAAGAAAATAAAAGAAAAGTATGATCATGCATATTGTCAAAAGGGTATTAACTCAATATCATATTGTCAATTGTCAATATTGCCAAAAGGTTATTATCTCAATATCTCAAGAACGGCTGACATTATTAAGTTAGACCTTTCAGGGTAAGTTGCGACAGATTTTGAACTGGTCAGACAACACTATGTATATACTTTTAATGCTACGTCTAGGGTTACTCGAACTAATGAGGCTAAGGGCATTAAGGTAAAACTCTCTAGAAATGTTCAGGGGAAATTTCGATTAAACGAAAAGACTATATGCAAGCATCATTGCTCTATCATGGCTAGTACTATTATTGAAACTTTTAAAGGAGTTACTTCGATCAGAAACTGAAAGTTCTAGTGCCCCTTTTCAGAGTCAAAAGTAATTGGAGGGCAAGCAGTCCTCCTCTTTAACCCATAATTTTCCTAACACTCCCAATCACTATTACGACACAGGCATTTGTTCAGCATAATTGGACGGCCAATAACTATATCCCTAAGGATATTGGGTTTCTCGACCCCCCCCCGCAGTTATGCAATCTGTCCAGTATGCTTTAAAACTAAATCAAAGGGCATTGTGTATACGCTGGTTGCCAATAAGACACCTCAGCAATATCACGAAAAACTGAGGGCACTCAGTTTAAACTTTCAGGGCTATTACGATTACTATTTCTGCTCTAAATCAATTTAACTACATCAAAAGAGTGTATGTGTACCCAAATTGTCACAGTTTATAGATGTAATTTTTGGGGAATGATATCAAGTTTTAATTTCAGGTCAATTTGAACAGGTATAAAATTAAATTATACTATACTATTTGTGTCAGGATGAAATATTGGTGAAAACATTTCTCCAACTTACAAATAGTAAACCAAAGTATGGATTCTTATAGAAAAAACGAAAAGATAAAAAATATTATGTTTTTCATGAAAAACACTATGTCAATAAAGAACGAACAGAAATTATTAAAAAAAAAGTTTTCCACAAAATAAGTTTATCAAAGAAAAGTAAAGAACTCCATTAAACCAAAAATGAGCAGAAATAAAATCAAGTAATCTACCAAGCGTATAACTACTACACAATCACTATCAATAAATAAATGAAACACAAAAACGTCCAGAAATTACAGTAAATAACCGAGTCAAACTCAAAACAAGCAGAAATAAACATGACAACCCACATACCTTCTCAAGGCCCAGTACGTAATTTTGCATTTTACTGAAAAAACTACAAATGACTGTGCAAAGTCAAATACATATATGCTGATATGTATCCCCTAAATCTTTATAGTTTTCGATTTATTAAAGTAAAAAAAAGTGAAAACATTTAAAATGCATTTTTTCAGTTAAGTGCAAATTGAGAAAGCATGGCCTTGAGAAAGCATGGGGGTTAATGACCCTATTAATGTTAATTTCTCTTTGTTTAAGTATGTCTCAATTATTTATTGTAATTTCTGTTCGTATTGGGTTTCATTTATTTATTGATGGTGATTGCGTGGTAGTTTTACGCTTGGTAGATTATTTGATTTTATTTCTGCTCACTGGGTTTTAGAAAGTGCCTTAGCTCTTACAAGAGTTCTATAAGGATGTCTAATCTTAGAATTAAAATTGCCAAGAAGCGTAGCACAAATTCTACATAATTACATATATATTAAACACATTTAGGTGGTTTTATACACAGGGTGTACGAAAAGTTCGTGTTGTATGGCACAACCTGATTACATGTTGAATTTAAGGTGTGAAATTCGTACGAAACCATCTAAAAGAACCTTGGCACCAAAGCAAATGTTGATCAGTATGGTATAAATCATAGCTTTTGTATAAATACCGTAAAAACTACTGTGGATATCCCCATTTCAATGGGACAAACTAAAATTCTAATATTTAATTCAATATTAAATTAAAGTTACTAAAAAATTAAATTTACTGAATCATTGAAATTATTTCAAATATATCTAAATTCATTAGTTTAATTGATTCGGATTAGTTGATTAAAAATAATTAATTAAATTGAAATTTGAATTAAAAAGTTTAATTGAAACATTCTAGGAATATCCTACAACTAACCTTCAAGAACCAATCAACTGCGGGAGAAATACAGCGCTAGCACTGCATCATTCCATGTCCATCTTTGTCTCCCAAACAGTCAAATCTCTAACACGGTGCCAGAGATGATTCAATTGATTTGAATTAATGAATTGATAAAAAATAATTAATTAAACTGAAAATTAAATTAAAAAGTTTAATTGAATCATTCTAGGAAAATCCTATAACTAACTTTCAAGAACCGATCAATTGCAGGAGAAATACAGCGCTGGCACTGCATCAATCTAAATCCATTTTTGTCTCCCATACAGTCACATCTCAGAAATGGTGCCAGATATAATTTAACTGATTTTAATTAATTAATTGATTAAAAATAATTAATTAAGTTGAAAATTGGATTAAAAAGTTTAATTGAAACATTCAAGGAAAATCCTATAGCTAACCTTCAAGAACCGATCAATTGCGGGAGAGATACAGCGCTGGCACTGCATCAATCTAAATCCATTTTTGTCTCCCATACAGTCACATCTCTGAAATGGTGCCAGATATAATTTAACTGATTTGAATTAATTAATTGATTAAAAATAATTAATTAAGTTGAAAATTGGATTGAAAAGTTTAATTGAAACATTCAAGGGAAATCCTATAGCTAACCTTCAAGAACCGATCAATTGCGGGAGAAATACAGCGCTGGCACTGCATCAATCTAAATCCATATTTGTCTCCCCTACAGTCACATCTCGGAAATGGTGCAAGATATAATGTAACTGATTTGAATTAATTAATTGATAAAAAATAATTAATTAAATTGAAAATTGAATTAAAAAAATTAATTGAAAAACATTCTAGGAAAACTCTATAGCTAACCTTCAAGAACCGATCTATTGCGGGAGAAATACAGCGCTGGCACTGCATCATTCCAAATCCATCTTTGTCTCCCATACAGTCACATCTCTGACACGGTGCTGGTTCAGCAGTAGCAGCAAAGCGTCGTGCAAAAATATCGATAACCCGTTTGGGAGATGTTGTCTTTCTGCCAATGATTTTGTTAAGATCAAAAACGGTACCATTTGTCTCTAAAGCCAAAGGAGTACAAAAATCTTTGGGTACAACTAGCTGGCGCCGGAGACTTTTATCGGCATTCCGTTTTCGCCCACTTCTTATTGTATAGATGTCGTTGGTGTCATAGCCATAAATGTGGGACAGAATCTGAAATATATCACCAGGATAAGTAAAGGTCTTTAGTTCAATCTAGATGCGCATGGGGGCCTGAAAAGCACCATTAAGGAATACATATTTCGGCTTTTGTGTTTCTTGGTAACATACTCTTATCGCACGGAATACAAGCAGTTCTTCTTTTTTTTTACAAGGGGCTAAGGGTATAGATGACTTATAAAAGAGGAAACTGAATCTGGTATCAACAGAAAAACATCCACGCTTTCTAGCGTTAATAACAAATAATGTTAGGGTAATTAGATGGTTGAAAAACCCAAAATAAGTACAAACGCTAGGTGGTACTAGTAAAATTTTTGTCAATATATTATTAATGTGTTATGCTATCATACAATACTAGTAATATATTATTAATGTATTATGCTATTATATAACACTTATGATATATTATTTATGTTTTGACTATTAATAAGTAGCCTAATTGTTATAAATTATTACATATTTTCACCCTAAAATTCTGGAGAAAAACAAACTTAGTCATTTATGTGGTCATAATTACGTGTCTCGCATTGCTTACGAATGGATCAAGTATTTTTGTTGCATAGTAGCATTACAGATAGGTTATATTAGCCTACTATTTATACACAACTCTTACATATAGCTCGAACTATACGGCATTAAAAAAAAGATTTCAATAAGAGAAGTTTTTCAAAGAAAAGTTAAAAGCTACATTAACCCAAAGACAAGAAGAAATAAATTTAAATAAAAATTTAAGCTTAAAACGAATACGAAACTTAAACGAACAGGAATTAGAATAAATAAGCATGTCAAACTTAAAAAAACACAAACTACCATAAACAAGAGGAGGACTAACGCCCCTAGCTGCTCCAAAGTTATTACATATATGTCATTTTGACAATGATGATGAGCTTAACATCTTTTGATGTAGTTCAATCTACCCTGAATAATCTTAAATTTTCAAATTAATTCCCGAAGTTGTTCGTGAGATATTGAAAATACACCTTTTTTCCATAATCTTGAAACGAATAGTGGCTTTTTTTTATTTTGTTCATTATGCTCTTCAGAATTTCATGAAAGGTTCAACCAATTCCTATTCCAGTTCTTAAGGTATTGCAGGTTGCCCTATAGACAGCCTAAATACACATAGCGTCTTACAATTTAGTTAAATGCCCCTTTTCATCATTTCCTGAAAATTTCAAATTAGTATCCTATCCGTTCCTAAGATTAGTATCCTAAGTTAATACCAATAGAGCATTTTGAAATATTGCAGGTGCACCATTTAAACAACAGGGATGCAAATAGTGAATTTTAGTTTAGATCAACACCGCCTTCAACATATCCCAAAAGTTTCAGCTTAATACTATTAGCCGCTCCCGGGATAACACAGATATGGTTTATTGATAACCTGAATACACAAAGTATCTTTTGATTCAGTTTGACATTTACATAATTTGAAAGTTTCAACGCAATACCCTTAGCTGCTCTTGAGATATTGCACAGACACTTTTTAGACAAGCGGCTACACATACTGTCTTTTCATTTAGTTTTACAACATTTCCTGAAAGTACCAGCTTAATACCCCTAGCCGCTTCTGCAATATTGCAGTTACCCCCTTCTGCCAGCCAGGGTACACATAGTGATATTGCAATATCAAAGATACTGCAGATATGCCCTTTTAATAATCAGAATGTACATAGTGCCTTATTATTTAATTCAATATATTTCTCAATTTTACCTGAAAGTTCCTACTTAATAATCTTAGCTGCTTATGAGTTATTGCATATATGCTATTTTGCCAACTATTATGCACTTAGTGTCTTTTAATTTAGTGTTAACTTGATCATCGCAAATGCACCTTTTTTATGACCTTGATTCACATAGTCTTTTAATTGTATTCAGCACCCTCTTCACAGTTTCCTGAAAGTTTCTACTTAATACCCATTGAAGCTCCAGAGATATTACAAATGTACCCTTGGTAACCTACACACAGTGTCTTTTGATTTAGTTCAGTATCCATCAGTTCCTAAGATGCTAAACATAAATAATTCTGAAAGCTGGAAGTACATAGTGTGTTTGGATTTGTCTCAGCATGCACTTGGGTTTTCAACTTAACACCATTAACTGTTCCTGGAATATTGCAGATGCGCCATTTAGACAACATGAATGCAAGTAGTGTCTCTTGATTTAATTAAGCGTTCCTTTCAACATGCACTGAAACTTTCAACTTAATACCCATAGCCGTAATCGAGATATTGCAAATATGCTCTTTTAACAAAATTGATGCTCATACTCTCTTTAGATTTAGTTCAAGATTCTGAACAGCTTGTCCTGAAAGTTTCAACATAATATCAATATGACAATGTGGCAACACATAGTGTCTTTCAATTTAGTTTCACACTAAAGTGAAGCTAGCAATTCACTAGCAATTCTTGAGACATTGCACCTACGTTCTTTTGGAAACCTGTACACACATAGCGTCTTATAGCTGTTTCCACATTCTCTGAAAGTTTCGTTTTGATGCCCCTATCTGTTCCTAAGATATTGCAGATAAAGCATTTTGATAGCCTGGATGTACATAGTGTCTTTTGGTTTAGATCAACATCCTACTTAATATTCCCTGAAGTTTTACCTTAATAGCCTTGGGCTTTTTGGACACATCTAGAATCAAACATTTTCCCCTTTCTCAATAATAAATCCTGCGTGTAAACAATGAGTTAATTGCATAGCTTATAGCCCTTGCCCCAGAATGTGTGTGTGTGGGTGGGTGGCGGGAAGGGGGTCATGCCAGCCCCAGAGTCATAGTTGTTGGGTCTTTTGACTATTTTTAGCAAAACGGCTGTCTGAAAATTTTGATTTTATGTCTTTGGGGGAAGGGCGGCTAAAAGCGTGCAAAAGGAGGCCTAGTTGCCCACCAATCACTTTTGAATCTTAAAATTGGCACTAAAATTTTATAATTACAATTGAATGAGCCCACAACAATGCTTCTACGAAAACTCCTTCTTAACGAAGTGGCGTAGTGGAAATGGCATATCAATGTTTACTTAGGAAGCGCTACTGCGCTTTCTATGATTTCCAAGCTGTTATATATAGCTCAAAGTATAACATATTTCGTTAAGTAATATCAAACAATTAATTTATCATGAATAATAATTGGCTTTTGGTGTGAAACCATCATAAAAGCTAAGAAGGCAATGCCAAAAGTCAAACTCAATAAAATACAAGAATCAAACGGTCGTAGTAAGGAGCTGTAAGTAAAGAGCGACATAGCCCAATACTAACCAAAACACCAAAAAAGGAATTATAATAACAATAGATACACCAAGAGAATTGGTTTTCCTTGCTGTTTTCAAATCTGTAAAATTTACTACGTTTAATGTAATACATCAAAAGCTAAAAGCCTGAGAAAGTTTGTCTTATTTTTGAAAAAGACAGGCAATACTCAAAAATTCGAGGGATCTTCAGGAAAATCACACCATCAGATTCAGTATATCAGAGAAAAATAGTGTAGACGTTTCAGGCTCCTATCTATAAAATTGCGGAATTTTATTCATTCAAACGGAAATAAGAAGTTCTAGTGTCCTTTTTAAGTGACCAAAAAGACTGTAGGTTAACTAGCCCCCCCTTCCCTTCTACAAGTTTTTCCTCAGAGACACCCGCTCAAAATTTTGGGATAGCCATTATATTCAGCATAGTTGTAAGGTCTAATTAACTATACTTTTGGGGAACCCCCTTCTTCAATTTAGTTTGGTAAAAATATGCTTCTAATATACAAAATCAGGTTTTTAATTGTTTGGTTCTTACGCGTTAACCTGAACACACTCAAATTCTTGATCTGAGTAAAACCGGTTCGACTATCTGCGTTCGGAGATAACTAGCTTAGCATGAGTGAGATTAACTATTATTCAGGTATATTTTAACTAAATATTTAGTATATAGAGTTGGTTAGGTTAGATATTTAATATAGTGCGTTCTGCGCGGCCTGCTTTCCATAATTCTATGCTATAGTTTACATAATTTAGTTACTAGATTATTATTTTTGGTATATTACATTAAAATTAACCTAACTTCACTTCTTGAGTGTGGTCGGGATAACATGAAAGTACCAATTGTTTAACTATTAGATCTTGTTTAAGGGGGATAGGTTGTTTTTGTCTCTACGTAGGTGTCATGTTCCTGTTTGTAGCAGTGCAAGCTTTCAATTTCCAACTCAGCCGACAATGCACTTCTCTTTGGGATTTTTTTTTGGAAATGCACAGGGTCCCTTAGAAAAAGAGAGTTAAAAGAGAGTCAGATCTAAACAAAAAATTATGCTTTGGAATTGCAGACTGTAGTTTTTAAAAACAAATTTTATTTATGCGAAAGAAAGTTGCAGGACCAAGTTCTCCCTAGGTCTCTGAACCTTATTCAGGTTGTTCCGATGTAAGGTTTTGTCAATCCATTGGTAATTTTCCCACTCATCCACTCACCGGTCTGGTCACTCCAATCTAAAAAAAAATTATGGCAAAATGTGTTCTATCGTTGCATCACTTATTTTGTCACAAAAAAAAAAACACTTCAACGGTGGAAATATCCGAAGTGTCTGGCAGTCGTCTTGTGAAACGCGTGTTACTTTTTTTCTATTTTAAAACAATTTCATATAGATTTTCTCTTTATAATGTTGTTTTTACTTGGGTTTTTTGAATGATTTCTTGTGTTCATTTATCTGGAATATTTCTACCTTGGAATTTTTCATTAGGAAGGAATTTCTAATTTTCAATCACGGAGTCGGTGATTTCTTCTAATTAGTTTTCTTATCCGATACGGCCAGAAGTGGAGACTCTTGGGTTGAGCCTTTTCATCTTTATTATGTTTTAAAACAACCAACGTTTTCTTAGAAACGTATATGTTTATCTTTTTCATTTTGTTTTAGAGAGCCTTTGTCAGATTCATCTTTTTATATTACAAGCTAAGGGTATGGACCACTTATAAAGGTTGATTATAAAGGATAACTGGCACTAATGTGGATAAAAAAAATACCAATGCCATCTAATGTTTGTGTGACATAGTGTAGTAATAAGGTAAAATTAGTCTAATCTGTGTAATTGACGAAATTAGTGTAGTAATAATGATTCAATAATTATGATTTGATTAGAGTAAAAATTGTTTTTTTTTCGTCTCGAACAAACCCTTAGATAGATTGGAGACCCAATGTATCAAGTCATCGGTCACTAAATGCAAATCCAGTTAACACTAGATAGCTTTTCTGTAATAGGTCGACCTAGGCTCAGCCAACGGGGAAGGGGTATTACAATGGTCGTTATCATCGTTTTCTCTACATGTATTCTAATCATATTGGGTACTTCAACGTTTAGCAATTTATTTAGAAATATATAATTATTAGTTATAAATTGATCAGAAATTCTCCACAGGAATTGTCTTCGGATCGCAACGATTACCCGTCTGACATACCGTATTACAAAACCCGAGCTGAGCGAAAGTTATGGTTCTTTCCCGCTTTCCAGGGCCAAAAAGAGATTCGGGATCAGATGGCTTGAACATGCTCTGTGGATAAAAGATGACAGATTGCTAAAAATCGTCCTTTTTGGCCAACCATCTTAGGCTAAATGAAAAGCAGGTTGCCCCGGAGTTGGGTGGGAGGAGGTCAAAATGAAGAATTTAAGATAAATTTGAACTTCTTGGGAGGTTGTAAAAAGGGAGGCTCTAACTAGATTGGAACGGAGGAGAAGCGCACGTAGCTGTATTGGCACCAGGCGGCCTGGTGTTGTAGTGAGCTTAGTAGCCTATTAAATAAAAAAAAAACAAGTTTTTTCAACTGAAGGTAAGGAGCGACATTAAAACTTAAAACGAACAGAAATTACCCCGTATATGAAAGGGGCTGCTCCTTCTTCAACGCCCTGCTCTTTACGCTAAAGTTTTTACTATTTTAAAAAGGAGAGTTGAGAGATAGAGTCAAACTTTAGTGCAAAGAGCAAAAGGTTGAAGAAGAAGCAGCCCCTTTCATATACGGGGTAATTTCTGTTCGTTTTAAGTTTTAATGTCGCTCCTTGCTTTCAGTTAAAAAAACTTGTTTTTTTAATTTAATAAACAAATAAACACGCACCCGTGATTTGTCTTCTGGCAAAAAATACGAAATTCCACATTTTTGTAGATTGGACCTTGAAATTTTTTCTATAGGGTTCTCCGATACGCTGAATGCGATGGTGCGATTTTTGTTAAGATCCTATAAATTTTAGGGGGTATTACCCCCTATTTTCCAAAATAAGGCAAATTTTCTCAGGCTCGTAGCTTTTGATGACAAAGACTAAATTTGATGAAACTTATATATTTAAAATCAGCATAAAACTCCGATTCTTTTGATATATCTTTTAGCATCTAAATCTCGTTTTTTAGAGTTTCGTTTACTATTGAGCTGGGTCGCTCCTTACTACAGTTCGTTACCAGGAACTGTTTGATTATAGGATTATTGGTTCGATGCCATCACCCTGTGAATTATTAATAAATAAACAAGCACCCGTGATATTTCTTCTGGAAAAATACACTGATATTTCTTCTGGAAAAATTCCATATTTATGTGGATAGGAGCTTGAAACTTCTATAATAGACTTCTTGGATACGCTGAATCTAATGATGTGATTTTCATTAAGATTCCCTGACTTTTAGGGGGTGTTCCCCTCTTTTTCGAAAACCCGGCAAATATTTTCAGACTTGTAACTTTGGATGGGTTACGTAATGGGTAATCTAATGGTTTGTATCTATTTGAAATCAACATAACGAGCCGATTCAATTGAAATGCCTATTGATATCAAAATTCCGTTTTTTAGAGTTTTGGTTACTATCGATCGAGTTTAATTTAATTAATTTCAGGAAATTAATTTTTTTACGATTGAATAGACTGAACGAAAGTGTAGATCACAGCTTAATTGACGCTACTTACCCTGCTCAGGAAAAAAAAAATCAAAGGCTTTAAAATAGATAAAGTATGGCCCGTTTAATAATGTAGTAAAATATATTCATATAAAGACTAGGAAATTAACTAAATACTCTTGGGATCCTTTTGAAGTTGGATCCTTAATATTCAGAATAATAAGGCTTTCCTTCAAATATGCTAGAATTATTAAGAAGATTGGTATACAATTTTTCATGTTGACGCTATCCTCCTCCTCTACTCCTATTAAAGGTATTTCTCCCTCTACCCGTGTTGCACAGGTTTCCTCTTTGTTTATATTCATTATAGCTGCTTCTTGTTGGTGTATGCTCCAAGCTATACTTATCTTTGTTTAACTCGTTATCTCCTGGGATTTTCTGCTTCTCCTTCTCAATTTTTCTTCCTAGATCTTTCCCGTGACTACTTCCTCTGCTTGTATTAAAATACGGCTTACTCCTGTTAAAACGGGATATTTCTTCAACTCTGTCGTTCAAAATCAGAATTTCATTTTCAAGCTGAAAAACTACATCCGAGTGGCGCTTAGCAGAATTTCTTAGCTCTTCGTTGAGCTTATCATACAACTCTTTGAAGCTTTTCTCCTTTTCTAGAGCCACTTTTTTTTCTTGCGCTAGTTGGAATGATACGTTAACTGCCTTTGTTAGCTGTTCTTTGAGCCTATTACACAGCTCTTTTAAGCTTTTCTCCTTTTGTACTGCCTCTTTTTTTTCTTCTATTAGTTGAAGTGATAAAAGTTCTTTTTCGTCAACTGTTTTCCTTAGATCTTCTTTGAGCCTATTACACGACTCATTTGAGCTTTTCTCCTTTTCTGCAGCCTCTTTTTTTTCTTCCAGTAGTTGAAATGATAAAAGTTCCTTTTCTTCAACTGTTTTCCTTAGCTCTTCTTTGAGCCTATTATTCGACTCTTTTGAGTTTTTCTCCTTTTCTGAAGCCTCTGTTTTTTCTTCCAGTAGTCTAAATAATGACAATTGTTTTTCCTCAACTGTGTTTCTTAGCTCTTCTTTGAGTTCACTATACTTTCTAGTGGCCCACCAAACTGCTATGCCAACACATGAAACTGGAATCCCTATTACAAATATTTTTATAGCTGTCATTTTCAAATGCTTTTCTTAATTAATTTCTATTGTATGCGTTGCTTCGTATATATAAGAGGTATGACGTCATTTTGTCGAACTACAATGATGCTTATGCGAAGAGTGACGTCATACTTTTGCACTCATATGATGTTTGCTTAATTTGAAATGACGTCATCGCCTTAGCTAAAATAGCCTGAAAAGTATCGGGGGCATCAATGTTAGGAATCTTTTTTTCCTCCTGCATCATTTTATGTATATTCACAACCGGAAGGCACTGATTTTCTAAGATTATTCTTTTGTTGTATCAGAGTTGTGAAGTTTTCAGGGTAGTTTAAAATTTTCATAAGTGTTACGAAAGTGAAACTTAATAATTAAAATTATATGTTAAATTTGACAACCTTAACCGTCCGTAAAAATTGAAACATTAGCAACCTAATGGTTCCCAAAGACAATTTTACCATCAAAGAAAACCTACACCTTCTTCAAGTGTTTTTTGCCATATCTTATTCAATTCATTTCACTGGTTTTTCACTCCCATTTTGTCATTTAATTTCTATATAAAAGCATGTTTTTTCAACCAAAAATAAGGAGCTACATTAAATCTTAATGCGAACAGAACTGATTCCCTTCATAAGGGGGCCACACCTTCTCGCTCCTTACGTGTAAGTCTTAAAGTTTTCTCGAAAGATGTTCTCAGTGCTATGTGCTGTGAGCAGCAAGAATTACGTAGAACCGGTTCTTTTTTAAGGAAAAATAGAAATGTGACCTGATCTAATGTACTTCCAGTATTAAATTATTGGGTTCTATCTTTTTTTCCTTTTTTTGTGATTCTCTCAATGAAAAAAGTTGTCATTTTGATCTATATCCCAACATGAGTGCTCGATCTGCATTGTTGGTTATGTCCATCAAGCAGGCAGCTAGAACTATTGCCCTCACACCCAAAAGACTGGACTGGAGCTTTAAACTTTAACTCCGTCCTAATTTGAGGAAGTTCTCGTTCATTTGACACAACTTTTCAAATAGTTAGTTAGTCCCTATAAATTAAAACCTATGATTACCCTTACAACCTCTGGTTAACATTGCAACCTATTGTTAAGCCTTCGTTTCATGTTCTTGGTAATTGTTTTTAAGTAATTGATATTTACACGGCAATCTTACCTCAGTTATTGCTCAAATTTGTCAACGTGTTTCCGTAAATGCCAATATGTCAAACAGTTCGTGGTAACGAACCGTAGTAAGGAGCGACCCGGCTCAATAGTAACCGAAACTCTAAAAAATGAAGTTTTGATACCAATAGTTCCATCAAGAGAATCGGATTTTACTGATGATTTCAAATATATAAGTTTCATCAAGTTTAGTTTTACCCATCAAAAGTTACACGCCCGAGAAAATTTGCCTTATTTTAGAAAATAGGAGGAATCACCCCTTAGAAGTCATAGAATCTTAACGAAAGTCACACCATCAGATTCAGCGTATCAGAGAACCCTATAGTAGAAGTTTCAAGCTCCTATCTACAAAAATGTAGAATTTTGCATTTTTTGCCACATGACAGATCACGGATGCGTGTTTATTTGTTTGTTTGTTTTTTTTTCCAGGGGTTATCGTATCAAACCCAGTGGTCCTAGAATGTCATGAAAGGGCTCATTCTGACAGAAATTAAAAGTTCTAGGGCCCTTTTTAAGTGACCAAAAAAATTGGAAGGCACCTAGGCCCCCACACACGCTCATTTTTTTTCCCAAAGTCACCAAATGAAAATTCTGAAATAGCCATTTTATTCAGCATAGTCGAAAAACCTAATATCTATGTCTTTAGAGACGACTTACTCCCCCACAGGAGGGGCTTCAGGTTACAAACTTTGACCAGTGTTATGGTTATTGGGAAGTGTACAGACGTTTTAGGGGATTTTTTTGGTTGGGGGAGGGGTTGAGGGGAGGGGTTATGTGGGAGCTTTCCATGGAGGAATCTCTCATTGGAGAAGAGAATTTCCATGAAGGGGGCGCAGGATTTTCTAGCATTAAAAAAAACGAAAGAATAAATATGAAAAAGGTTTTTTTTTAACTGAAAGTAAGGAGCAGCGTTAAAACTTAAAACGAACAGAAATTACTACGCATATGAGGGGTTTACCTCCCCCTAATACCTTGCACTTTGCGCTAAAGTATTCTTAGTAATTTCAACTATTTATTCTACCGCCTTTGTGATTCAGGGGTAATTATTAAGAAATTGGAACAAAATTTAAGTTATACTGTAAAGAGCGAGGCATTGACGAGGGGGCGAACCCCCTCATATACGTAGTAAAAAAATACGAATATACGCAAGTTAATTCGTAAGTTACGTATATTTTTATATTTTTACTAATAAAAATGTTCGTAAAAAAATTAAAAGTTCTAGTTGCCTTTTTAAGTAACCAAAAACTAGGAGGGTAACTAGGCCTCCTCCCCCGCTCATTTTTTCACAAAATCGTCCGATCAAAACTATGAGAAAGCCATTTAGCCAAAAAAATAAATTAATATGCAAATTTCGTTTTAGTTATTCATGTGCGGAGAGCCAAAATCAAAACATGCATTAATTCAAAAACGTTCAAAAATTAAATAAATAAAAAACAAGTTTTTTAAACTGAAACTGAAGACCGATATTAAAACTTAAAACGAACTGAAAATACTCCGTATATGACAGGGGCTGTTCCCTCCTCAACGCCCCGCTCTTTACGCTAAAGTTTTTTTATTTTTTTAAAAAGTAGAGTTGAGAGAATGAGTCAAACTTTAGCTTAAAGAGCGGGGCTTTGAGGAGGGAACAGTCCCTATCAAATACGGAGTATTTTCAGTTCGTTTTAAGTTTTAATATCGCTCCTTACTTTCAGTTTAAAAAACTTGTTTTTTTATTTAATAAAACCAAAAGAAACTGTAGGCAATAAGATAATATTAGGCTAGGGCCATTTTTTCTGTGATTTTTTTATTTTTTAGTCAATTCCTTCTCAAATGAAGTTTAGATTCAATTTAGTTTGGTAAAAATATGCTTCTAATATACAAAATCAGGTTTTAATTGTTTGGTTCTTACGCGTTAACCTGAACACACTCAAATTCTTGATCTGAGTAAAACCAGTTCGACTATCTGCGTTCGGAGATAACTAGCTTAGCATGAGTGAGATTAACTATTATTCAGGTATATTTTAACTAAATATTTAGTATATAGAGTTGGTTAGGTTAGATATTTAATATAGTGCGTTCTGCGCGGCCTGCTTTCCATAATTCTATGCTATAGTTTACATAATTTAGTTACTAGATTATTATTTTTGGTATATTATATTAAAATTAACCTAACTTCACTTCTTGAGTGTGGTCGGGATAACATGAAAGTACCAATTGTTTAACTATTAGATCTTGTTTAAGGGGGATAGGTTGTTTTTTGTCTCTACGTAGGTGTCATGTTCCTGTTTGTAGCAGTGCAAGCTTTCAATTTCTAACTCAGCCGACAATGCACTTCTCTTTGGGATTTTTTTTTGGAAATGCATAGGGTCCCTCTTTCCCTTAGAAAAAGAGAGTTATAAGAGAGTCAGATTTAAACAAAAAATTATGCTTTGGAATTGCAGACTGTAGTTTAAAAAAAAAAAATTATTTATGCGAAAGAAAGTTGCAGGACCAAGTTCTCTCTAGGTCTCTGAACCTTATTCAGGTTGTTCCGATGTAAGGTTTTGTCAATCCATTGGTAATTTTCCCACTCATCCACTCACCGGTCTGGTCACTCCAATCTAAAAAAAAATTATGGCAAAATGTGTTCTATCGTTGCATCACTTATTTTGTCACAAAAAATAAAAACACTTCAACGGTGGAAATATCCGAAGTGTCTGGCAGTCGTCTTGTGAAACGCGTGTTACTTTTTTTCTATTTTAAAACAATTTCATATAGATTTTCTCTTTATAATGTTGTTTTTACTTGGGTTTTTTGAATGATTTCTTGTGTTCATTTATCTGGAATATTTTTACCTTGGAATTTTTCATTAGGAAGGAATTTCTAATTTTCAATCACGGAATCGGTGATTTCTTCTAATTAGTTTTCTTATCCGATACGGCCAGAAGTGGAGACTCTTGGGTTGAGCCTTTTCATCTTTATTATGTTTTAAAACAACCAACGTTTTCTTAGAAACGTATATGTTTATCTTTTTCATTTTGTTTTAGAGAGCCTTTGTCAGATTCATCTTTTTATATTACAAGATAAGGGTATGGACCACTTATAAAGGTTGATTATAAAGGATGACTGGCACTAATGTGGATAAAAAAAATACCAATGCCATCTAATGTTTGTGTGACATAGTGTAGTAATAAGATAAAATTAGTCTAATCTGTGTAGTTGACGAAATTAGTGTAGTAATAATGATTCAATAATTATGATTTGATTAGAGTAAAAATTGTTTTTTTCGTCTCGAACAAACCCTTAGATAGATTGGAGACCCAATGTATCAAGTCATTGGTCACTAAATGCAATTCCAGTTAACGCTAGACAGCTTTTCTGTAATAGGTCGACCTAGGCTCAGCCAACGGGGAAGGGGTATTACAATGGTCGTTATCATCGTTTTCTCTACATGTATTCTAATCATATTGGGTACTTCAACGTTTAGCAATTTATTTAGAAATATATAATTATTAGTTATAAATTGATCAGAAATTCTCCACAGGAATTGTCTTCGGATCGCAACGATTACCCGTCTGACATACCGTATTTCAAACACCGAGCTGAGCGAAAGTTATGGTTCTTTTCCGCTTTCCAGGGCCAAAAAGAGATTCGGGATCAGATGGCTTGAACATGCTCTGTGGATAAAAGATGACAGATTGCTAAAAATCGTCCTTTTTGGCCAACCATCTTAGGCTAAATGAAAAGCAGGTTGCCCCGGAGTTGGGTGGGAGGAGGTCAAAATGAAGAATTTAAGATAAATTTGAACTTCTTGTGAGGTTGTAAAAAGGGAGGCTCTAACTAGATTGGAACGGAGGAGAAGCGCACGTAGCTGTATTGGCATCAGGCGGCCTGGTGTTGTAGTGAGCTTAGTAGCCTATTAAATAAAAAAAAAACAAGTTTTTTCAACTGAAGGTAAGGAGCGACATTAAAACTTAAAACGAACAGAATTTACCCCGTATATGAAAGGGGCTGCTCCTTCTTCAACGCCCTGCTCTTTACGCTAAAGTTTTTACTGTTTTAAAAAGTAGAGTTGAGAGATAGAGTCAAACTTTAGTGCAAAGAGCAAGGGGTTGAAGAAGAAGCAGCCCCTTTCATATACGGGGTAATTTCTGTTCGTTTTAAGTTTTAATGTCGCTCCTTACTTTCAGTTAAAAAAACTTGTTTTTTTTATTTAATAAACAAATAAACACGCACCCGTGATTTGTCTTCTGGCAAAAAATACGAAATTCCACATTTTTGTAGATTGGACCTTGAAATTTTTTCTATAGGGTTCTCTGATACGCTGAATGCGATGGTGCGATTTTTGTTAAGATCCTATAACTTTTAGGGGGTATTACCCCCTATTTTCCAAAATAAGGCAAATTTTCTCAGGCTCGTAACTTTTGATGACAAAGACTAAATTTGATGAAACTTATATATTTAAAATCAGCATAAAACTCCGATTCTTTTGATATATCTTTTAGCATCTAAATTCCGTTTTTTAGAGTTTCGTTTACTATTGAGCTGGGTCGCTCCTTACTACAGTTCGTTACCACGAACTGTTTGATTATAGGATTATTGGTTCGATGCCATCACCCTGTGAATTATTAATAAATAAACAAGCACCCGTGATATTTCTTCTGGAAAAATACACTGATATTTCTTCTGGAAAAATTCCATATTTATGTGGATAGGAGCTTGAAACTTCTATAATAGACTTCTTGGATACGCTGAATCTAATGATGTGATTTTCATTAAAATTCCCTGACTTTTAGGGGGTGTTCCCCTCTTTTTCGAAAACCCGGCAAATATTTTCAGACTTGTAACTTTGGATGGGTTACGTAATGGGTAATCTAATGGTTTGTATCTATTTGAAATCAACATAACGAGCCGATTCAATTGAAATGCCTATTGATATCAAAATTCCGTTTTTTAGTTTTGAATACTATCGATCGAGTTTTGTATCGATAGTATCGATCAGAGGTTAGTATCGATATCTGGTTAGTATCGATAGAGTATTGAGACGCATCGAACCTTGAAGCAGTTTGTTACTACGAACTCTTTAATGGGCTAATTGTTTTTTAAATCCTAGTTAAGGAAATTAATTTTTTTACGATTGAATAGACTGAACGAAAGTGTAGATCACAGCTTAATTGACGCTACTTACCCTGCTCAGGAAAAAAAAAATCAAAGGCTTTAAAATAGATAAAGTATGGCCCGTTTAATAATGTAGTAAAATATATTCATATAAAGACTAGGAAATTAACTAAATACTCTTGGGATCCTTTTGAAGTTGGATCTTATCATACAATTCTTTGAAGCTTTTCTCCTTTTCTAGAGCCACTTTTTTTTCTTGCGCTAGTTGGAATGATACGTTAACTGCCTTTGTTAGCTGTTCTTTGAGCCTATTACACAGCTCTTTTAAGCTTTTCTCCTTTTGTACTGCCTCTTTTTTTTCTTCTATTAGTTGAAGTGATAAAAGTTCTTTTTCGTCAACTGTTTTCCTTAGATCTTCTTTGAGCCTATTACACGACTCATTTGAGCTTTTCTCCTTTTCTGCAGCCTCTTTTTTTTCTTCCAGTAGTTGAAATGATAAAAGTTCCTTTTCTTCAACTGTTTTCCTTAGCTCTTCTTTGAGCCTATTACTCGACTCTTTTGAGTTTTTCTCCTTTTCTGAAGCCTCTGTTTTTTCTTCCAGTAGTTTAAATAATGACAATTGTTTTTCCTCAACTGTGTTTCTTAGCTCTTCTTTGAGTTCACTATACTTTCTAGTGGCCCACCAAACTGCTATGCCAACACATGAAACTGGAATCCCTATTACAAATATTTTTATAGCTGTCATTTTCAAATGCTTTTCTTAACTAATTTCTATTGTATGCGTTGCTTCGTATATATAAGAGGTATGACGTCATTTTGTCGAACTACAATGATGCTTATACGAAGAGTGACGTCATACTTTTGCACTCATATGATGTCTGCTTAATTTGAAATGACGTCATCGCCTTATCTAAAATAGCCTGAAAAGTATCGAGGGCATCAATGTTAGGAATCTTTTTTTTCCTCCTGCATCACCTTATGTATATTCACAACCGGAAGGCACTGATTTTCTAAGATTATTCTTTTGTTGTATCAGAGTTGTGAAGTTTTCAGGGTAGTTTAAAATTTTCATAAGTGTTACGAAAGTGAAACTTAATAATTAAAATTATATGTTAAATTTGACAACCTTAACCGTCCGTAAAAATTGAAACATTAGCAACCTAATGGTTCCCAAAGACAATTTTACCATCAAAGAAAACCTACACCTTCTTCAAGTGTTTTTTGCCATATCTTATTCAATTCATTTCACTGATTTTTCACTCCCATTTTGTCATTTAATTTCTATATAAAAGCATGTTTTTTCAACCAAAAGTAAGGAGCTACATTAAATCTTAATGCGAACAGAACTGATTCCCTTCATAAGGGGGCCACACCTTCTCGCTCCTTACGTGTAAGTCTTAAAGTTTTCTCGAAAGATGTTCTCAGTGCTATGTGCTGTGAGCAGCAAGAATTACGTAGAACCGGTTCTTTTTTAAGGAAAAATAGAAATGTGACCTGATCTAATGTACTTCCAGTATTAAATTATTGGGTTCTATCTGTTTTTCCTTTTTTTTGTGATTCTCTCAATGAAAAAAGTTGTCATTTTGATCTATATCCCAACATGAGTGGTCGGTCTGCATTGTTGATTATGTCCATCAAGCAGGCAGCTAGAACTATTGCCCTCACACCCAAAAGACTGGACTGGAGCTTTAAACTTTAACTCCGTCCTAATTTGAGGAAGTTCTCGTTCATTTGACACAACTTTTCAAATATTTAATCAAGCTTCTAAGGTAAATAATTGCTAATTGGAAAATATTACCTTAAATAAAATAATGCTGCTAACCTTTTCGGTCCACCATAAGTTAAAGGCTAGGACATAAAGCAGAAAGGAAGCTTAAATTATTAAATTCTCCATTCAATCTTCTTTCCAAATGCAATCCTCTAGTCTAGGGTTTTTACTCTTCACAAAGGAAGGCTGTAAAATTATTAAGATTACTTCAAAACAAACTAAAATGCTTACTTATCTGACTCAAATTTCGATTTGCTGCAGTTCACAACACTCAAACCACTCACACCCTAATGATGTTTAGGCCAGATTATACATTGCCATTCTGTTCTACAATGAAGCCAATCTTCTGATATCAATTTTTATGACATGTAGTTGGCCTAAAGCACTATTTAAAACAAATTAATATTGTTTAGAAACGTGTTATTTCAGTTTTTACAGTCTAACGTCTTAGTTCCGTAGTCATACAGTTTTTCCGTAGGTAAACTCTTAAGAGTAAGTTAACAAAGATACATCTTAAATTCAAGAAGTAGCCTTTCCAACGAGTTCAATGCAGTGTAACCTGAGCTACCGCTTCTTCACCTCCTTAAGGCAAGTGTTTTTCGGTAGGTAAACATTTAAGAGTAAGTTAACAAAGATGCATCTTAAATTCAAGAAGTAGCCTCTCCAACGAGTTCAATACAGTGTAACCTGAGCTACTGCTTCTTCACATCCTTAAGGCAAGTGTTTTTCCGTAGGTAAACATTTAAGAGTAAGTTAACAAAGATGCATCTTAAATTCAAGAAGTAGCCTCTCCAACGAGTTCAATACAGTGTAACCTGTGCTCCCGCTTCTTCAACTCCTTAAGGCAAGTGTGCAAACTTGTAAGCGTTGTTGGATCGAATTTACCGAACTGGAACCTTACCTTTCAAGTAATTAACTGCCTTTAACCCAACGTACATGGGAATTGTTACGAGAGTTCGCCCATGGTTTGATGTAATGCTCATGCTATTTAAGATTTCGTTCTTTATTTCCCTTGCTTTAACCAGAAAACATAGGGAATTGATTTTTATTTTGATGGCAGGCTGGTAGCCTTGCAAGCTCTGCCTGCCAAATGTTGGTTTGCGTTAGTTAGCATGGGCTTAGCTCTCTCGAATGGTATGTGTAGACAAACGACGCGGTGGTCGCAAGCTACCGTCAACCATCTAATTCCCCAAAATATCAGTGAGACGGTCGTCTGTTGGTGGGCCGAGGGCTGCGGGAGCACGAATTAAGCAGATTTCCAACGAATTCCCCGTCCTTTGAATGTCGAGTCTGTGGCATGTTTTCCCATAATCAATAAGTCTTGTGATGTAAGACTGCATCGTGTGTGCTTTTGGAAATGTTTGAGAAATTCTGGAATGGTTTCAACAATCATCCATCCGCTTACATAACCTGCACCTTTCGCGCCAGTAGGGGCACCTTTGACCAAACGATCTTCGAAGTGAACACGAAAGACAATAAGGGGGGGGGGGCTGCTGCACCTGTAGCACTAACTGCACAACATATTGTTACAAGTTCACCCTCTTGGCTGAAATTAGTTGACCAGCTTGGTTTGCAATTTTTGGAGCCAAAACTTTCTTAGGATTATGCCCAGTTGTAAGACCAGTTTCATCAACATTCTGTTTAGCATAGACTTCAAATATCTCCTTATCTAACGCACCTGAGTAGTTGTCCAAAAACTCATTGACTGTTCTTTGATTAAATGCTGTTACCCAAGCAATCCTCGTATCCTGAGAAGAACGGATAGACATGCTTGGGTTTCTTTCGGAAAACCTTTTTCAGGAAATTTTGCCAAATGGGATTTTCCCCTCTAAGACAAGTAAATCAGTTTTCATTTCTTTATAGTAAATGATTCCCACAATATCTGCATGCATTCTTTTATCATTGGTGTCACTTAGATGGAATTCTTCTTCAATTTCATCTTGACTACTTTCTGTGGTGTCAAAACTCAGGTTTTTCCCCCCTTTTCTTACTAATTTTGACTTGCCACTTCTAAATTTTTTCTTTCCCTTAGCCTTTGCTGTATTTTCAGCGAAGTCTTTCATCAGTTTATTTTTAACAGATGTATCATCGGCTATAATGCTGTTATTTTTTTTTGTGGTTGGTAGTATTTTTTCTGGCACTGGTTTTAGGGTGAGGAGAAATCTGCTCAAAAGAGATATTAGGGTATATAGGCATTTCAACAGGTAATTCTGAAGATACACTAAAAGATGTGCTTGGTCTAGACAGATCCTTGCTTTGAAGAGGACTTGCTTGCTTAGCACTCGGAGAGGCAGGTTCTGTAAGATCAGAGACATAGGAGCTCAAGAATTCGTCATGCGTAAAAAGGTTGAAGGGAAAGACTCTAGAAACTCTGAAGCCAGACTGAATGTTTTGCAGCGTGAAAGCCTGTAGAAAAATAGTACCAAGTAATCTTGATTAGCTGACAAGGATGGTTAAGCATCCACGGATCGGCAGCTCCACTGTAGTTAGCTTTTAGTGGTCCAAAGACAAATCTACCCAGGGACTGAAGATTGTGACGTGTGTAGCAGGATAATAAGCATTACAATTTTATTCGATTTAGCATATTCTACTGATTCTGGGCAGATATGGCTCGCAGGTTTGTTCATAATAAATAAGACTTTTAAGGCAAGACTCCGCCGTGTGTGCTTTTGAAGTGTTTTAGAAATTCTGAAAAGGTTTCAACAGTCATCCACCTGCTTACATAAGCTGCACTTTTTGTTGTAGTAGGGGCACCAGAGACCATACGATCTTTGAAGTGAACACACGGAAAGACCATAAAGCGGGGTGGATCGTTACACCTGTAGTACTAACTGCACAGCATATTGTTAAAAGTTGACCCTCTCGGCTGATGTTAGTTGACTAACTTGATTAGTAACTTTAGAGTCAACGCTTTCTTGCGATTCTATATCGTTGTAAGGCCAGTTTCATCAACATTCCAAATAGCATAGGCTTCAAAATTCTGCTTTTCTAACACAGCAGAGTAGTTTTCCAAAAATTCATTGACTTTTTTCATAAAATTCATTGATTTTTTCCAAAAATCCAAAAATTCGTTGTTTGCTTTAAAGTTGTTGCCCGAGCAATGCTCGTAGCCTGAAGAGACCGGATGGGCATACTTGGGTTTCTTTTCAGGAAGGAAGTAAACAAATCTGCACTAGCAATTTTATTATTTTCTCAGCTGTCCGGAATCTTTTTCAGTTTTGCGAATTGATAGGCCAAGATATGACATTGTTTTGGACTGAGTCCATGATGCAGCTTATTAGCTTTTGTCAGATAATTAGCTAGATTGCTTTCTTCAATACCACTTGATATTTTTTTAATGTCTTTATCAGCTTTAAATACCTCTGGTTCTTTACTCTCAAGTTCATTTAAAGGTACTTCCAAAGTTCTACCCATCTTTTTAGGCTTGCTAGAGGAATTTGATGTTGAGTTGCTTTGATGTTTTCTTCTTGGAAACACCACTCCAAATCATTATCAAAGCTTCTTTAATTATCTGCCTGTCTGTTAATTCTCTGGTTGACCAGGGGTTGACTTTCTTAGATAAGGTCTTGTCATCTAAAACAGAATTAGCTATCATAATCTACATCTGGAGCATATTTTGCTGCGATTGGGGTATCGTGGACACCCCTGTCCATATTACTCTGGTCATTGATGTCAATATTGTCCCTTAATCAGTTACAATGAGAAAATTAAAATATGTCCTCTCCATGAAGTGCCACTTCAAATTATAAATATCCAATGCCTAGCCTAAGTAGTATTGTCTTGAACTTACCTTAACCACAACGTGAAACTAAATACTACTTACTGAAAATTTTACTTCAGTGAAAACCAAGAAATTAACTTTACCTTTGAAAATTCCAAATTTGTACTCTCGGAAATGAATGCATAATCCAAATGACAGAATTCTTTTTATCAAGTGTCTCTACCAGTAACGTCACCTATTTTAGCTGTAATGAATTTTAATCTGGAGTCACCTGGAGTACATAGGGATAGGATATCCATACTACCGAAGTATTAAAATGGCCCCGGTCTCCCTATATAGGAATCATACTGATACAATACACATACAATTTACAAATAAATTACCCTTTGGAAAAAAAATCCTTACCTAAAACTGAAATTACCTGAGGAAATCTTGTGACATCTACTGGATAAGTTGCACATGAAAAAAGAAAAATAAAGAAAAAGGAAAAATCGGCCGATACCTGATATTTCTTTTTACGATAACCGATAATGAGACTTACCCCCATATTGGCGGACTGATGTATCGGTCAGGCCCTCATTAGTAGTACTAGTAAATTTAGTACGGGTAGTATATATATAGAACCTTTTGGTTGGCTCAACATACCCCTTAACATACACTGAAAGTTTCAGCTTAATACTCTGAGCTATTTCTGAGATATAGCTGTTACGGCCTTTTGAAAACCTGAATCCACATAGTGTGCTTCAATATACCACACTATTCTGTTCAATATTCCCTGAAAGTTTCATTGTAATACCTTTAGCTTCATTAGTACTGCTAGTAGTAGTAGTTGTAGCGGTGGTAGTAGTGCTAGTAATTATAGTATTATGCACATTTTGCATTTTGACTAGTTCAACATCCCTCTTAACATGCCCTGAAAATTTTAACTTAATGCTCTAAACCATTCTTGGGATACTTTTCATAACATGCTTGTACAGAGTGTGTTTGTATTTACTTCAACATCCTCCTAAATATTCCCTCAAGATTTTAACGTTCCAACTTAACACCCTATAACGTGTTTTGGTTTAGTTCAGCACTCCTCTCAACATTCTCTGAAAGCTTAACTTTAATGTGCTTGATCTTTTTGGACACCAAAGGTCAAACATGCCCTCTCTCAAGAACAAATCTATATATATAAAAATAAGTTGTCTGTCTGTGGATGTGTGGATGGATGTGTGGATGGATGTGTCAGGTGACGTCACCTGAAAAAACTGGATTAGGTGACGTCAAAACTGAAAAAACTAAAAAAAGGCAAAAACTACAAAAAAAACTAAAAACTAATAAAAAAAATAAAAAAGCTAAAAAACTAAAAAAACTATAAAGGTAAAAACCAATAAAAAACTAAAAAAAAAACTGAAAAAACTAAAAAAAGGCAAAAACTACAAAAAAAAACTAAAAACTAATAAAAAAAGTAAAAAAGCTAAAAAACTAAAAAAACTAAAAAAACTAAAAAAAGGTAAAAAACTAGGACACAGGGAATATAAATAACGACCGGGACACAGGGACACAACTACAACGGGGACACCGGGGGAAACAGGGGGATATAAATGACGACCGGGACAAAAAAACTAAAAAGAAATAAAAACTAAAAACTAATAAAAAAAACTAAAAAATCTAAAAATCTAAATAAGCTAAAAAAGAAAAAAAAAGGAAAAAAATAAAGGAGAAAAACAAAACTAAAAAACGAATGTATATACAGACCGGGACACCGGGATACAAATGATGACCGGGACCCGGGACACAGGGAATATAAATGACGACCGGGACATAGGGACACAACTACAACGGGGACACCGGGGGAAACAGGGGGATAACCTGACAATCTATTTATATGCAAAGACAATGGGACAGCAAAGAATGTTGTATATTCGCAAGTTTTACGTAGTTAAAACCATATATATATATATATATCTATATTCACAGGTGGGACATAGGGACACAACTACAATGGCGCGTAACTATTATGGCGCGTAACGACTTACGCGCGCGGGGGGGCTTGGGGGGGGTGCGAAGCGCCCCCACCAACTAGGTGTTGGGGTGGCGCGAAGCGCCACCCCAACAGCTAGTAATATATATAAACAATGGTCAAAGTACATAGCTTATAAGCCTTGCTCTGAGGGCATTGCGTCCCCTGAGAGCGGTTTTGTCGTAACTAAGGTTTTCGAAATTCGGAGAAAAACGACTTTGAAATTTTCCCCTTTGCTGGAACTTACACGGTACAACCGATTTTCTTCGTAAATACATCAAAAAAAAAGAAGAAAAATAATAACTAAGAGGGTCTCCCGAATATGAGATGGAAAAGGTGAAGTTTTCATTGTCAAAACTTGAAATGAAATACAGATACGACAATCTGACCTTACCGAAATTTTAGTAAACTTAAATACGACAAAATGGTATGGGCTGCCTATTCTTTTCACCATGAAGATACGACAAACGAGTTCTGATGCAGCAATACTATTCATTTTTTGTTGAGTTTCTTTGCTGGCCGCAGCTTTGCTTCAACGGAATCCTCCTTTGGACATGGATCTCGTGCAGATGGAGAGGCTTCCAATTGTTCAATATCCCCCTTGGCCTTGTAGTACTGTTCAATCTTGGTTTCAACATACTTCTGGTCTTGGTTGGGTATGAACTTCAGGAGATACTTGACGTCTTTGATTTTCGCATCAGGTAGATCAATATTTTTGCCACAAAGTTTAGGCAAAACAAGATGTTCAACAACACGGACAGCCGAAGTGTTGGGACACTTTTTAACCGAAGTGCATTCTTGTGATATAGTGGCCATTTGCAAGTCTCCAGAGAAGGAAGTTTTGAACCAAACTTTCTTAGCGTCCAAACCAACGAGTACTTGTACAGCTTTGCTGGCTTTTGAAAGTCAAAGAACTTTGACTGGGTCACTTGCAGGATATTCAAAGGACGTGTCTTTCTTATTTTCAGTAACTTCCTTACCAGATCTAATGGAGAAAACAAATCAAGGTGCTTTAGCCCCCCCACTCAATAATGCTATGTACAGCATCAACCTCCTGTATAGTCGAATGACCTGGCTCACAATACTGCATAACCACTTTTTCTAAGCGTGGAAATGTTCTTAGAACATCTTGGATGGCAAGGCTTATAATTGAGTTTCGGTTCTGGGACACGCAAGAGTCCAAACAAGTAATTAACTGACAGATATCAGGGTAAGTATCAAGAACTTTTTCTAGTATGACCATAGTCCACTAGCTATTTCGTTTGCTCCACGTCCAGCCTCAAACTCGGACCGAATGCAAAAGTATACCTCATTGATTTTATTACTGTTTCAGACTGTTTGAGAAACTTACTGTTTCATTATAAAACCATTTTTTTAATGTTATATAATCGACAAGCACCAATTTTCAACGATTAAGCTGGATACATAGATTTTATTTTGCCGTTTATGCCGTTTTCTTCTTCCTTGACGCCAAATTTTCAATTAAAGTATGCGTTTTTGGTCGTTTTTGATGACCGATTGATTAAGAGGGGATAAAGAATTTGAACCAAAATATTCAAACTCACACTTCTCTTCATTTAACAAAAGGTCCATCCCAGAAAAAGCATTGGAAACAGAAGATACCATTTTGGAGAGGCCAGTCCTAGTCCGACTAATCAGGAGCAAATCGTCAGCATACGCAAAATAAGACATCTAAAACATCAGAAAAATATGGAGAGAATATTCTCGCAAGCACGCCAGAAATAAAATTTTTAAAAAGTGTCGGTGACAAAACGCCATCTTGTCTAACACATCTTTTAGCTTTAATAATTGCAGTTGGAGAAGGTTAACTAGAAACGAGCAGAAACTATAAGGAGTAGGGTTTACGTCCCCAATGCCTTCTAAACATCATAGTATAAATTGTACTTATGCTAAAAACAAAAAAAAAACATTTTATTTGTTTTCTCTTTTTAACTTAAATACATCTAGAATCATTATGACTTACGAGAATAAATTTGTCCAGCTACTTTGAAGGTGAAAACGTTACAACTATTGACGGTTCAACCATCGCTTACGGTAAATGAAGCTAAATCAAAACTTTGGTTCAAGCTTTGGATTTGTTTGTGGAACTCTATAGAGAGCAAGTGACGTTCTATAAAAGGCCAAACGAATTAATTTGGAAATTGTGAAGGTAAAAATGCATTTCGACCAAGTAAGCAGCAACCTCCGAATGAATAGCCTTAAGTGGCTACTCTTTCCTCTGGAAAATAGAGGGCTCCACATTGAATACCTACAACCCTGAAGGGTCCCAATGACTTTTAATTAACAGTTCCGTAGTTTACTGCATCTTTATTGGTTTGTATTGGGTTACACAATTGTTATTGAATACATATGCATGTAGGTTTTCAAAAGAGCATATAAGCAATATCATAGGCAGAGCAGCACTATCATTAAAACTTTTAAAGCACCTCATTCAATTGGAAATTAAAAGCTCTAAGGTCATTTTTAAGCGTCAAAAAAAAAAAAAAAAAAAAAAAAAAAAAAAAAAAAAAAAAAAAAAAAAAAATGGAGGGTAAGAAACCTTCCAGGCCAATTAAGTCTCTAAACACATGCAATCAAAATTTGAGATAGTCATTTCCTCGAATATAGTTAAAAGGTCCACATAATATGTCTCTGGGATGCCCCCCAATCGTCCCCTGAGAGCGGTTTTGTCGTATCCGCAACTTTTTCGGGAAGTGGAGTTAAGACTGTCATCTAATGTGAAATTTTTTGCTCTATCCGATCCCGTCGACCATTTTATTGTATCTCAACTAGAAGTGCCTCAATTTTAGATTTCTCGTTTATCGTATCTGACATTTTGCCGTTTTGTTAAGAGCGGTTTTGTCGTATCTCATATGGGAAAATTACATGGGCATTTTTGTCGTAACTCCGTCGACGTACACTTTTGAAGGAAGAAAAGATTTAGTAAAAGTTTCATAATGAGTCACAAACAGACATTATTTACATCTGCACAAGCTGCACAATATTTACAAGAATCCAGTACCTCATTTTTGTGGAATTGACTAATATTTTATTCTAAGAATATAATATATATTATATCTTATATTGTATATATTGTATTATATATTGTACATATATAGAGTATAATTTAATATTATACTCTATATACCATTCATACCTACTATTTATACTCTATATATACCGTTCATACCTGATTTGTTATGCTTTTATTGCGTATCAGTGGTCAGAATAAATCTTGGTTATGATGGTATTTCGGTAGTGCTTCCTTGTAACGCAGCAGCTTGTCGGTAAATTTTTTGCAGTTCATATTATTGACTTACAAATAAAGTGAACATACCACTCGATGCCTTTTTTTATGTTCTTTACCAACCCTCCCCGCAAAATACCCTCAGCCTGAGCAATTCCAAATCAGGGTTTTTGTAATATTTGTTCATGTAACTTAAGTTTCTCCGTACTTTATTCAAAATTCAGAAAACAAATTGTGCAAAATACTCTTTTCGTTATTGAATTGCTTTGTTATTGAACTTTGCCATACCCTAAAGTTAATCTGAGCATAAAAAAATTATAAGAAATATCGAATATCGAAAGTAAGAATATCGATATATCGTTTAATCAAATTTTCGCCCAACACTAGCTATAATGAGTATGAAATGGAATCATATTCGTTCCGATGATACTGCGGCTATAATGAAAAAAAAAAGAAAAATGATATTTTCTAAGCCGTGTTTCCTTCGACAGATTACTGAATATTATGATTTTGGACTGAGACCAAACAAAAAGCAGGTAGTCATCAGACAAGTTTGGAAGAAGTGGTAACAAGAGGAATTAAAGGAAATTTAAATTTCTTGAGAGGGGGCAAAGAGCAAGCTTTGAATGTATTGGGGTAGAGAAGGAGTTTGCACAGCTGTTTTGGCACCAATTGGCTTGGTACTACTGTGAGTTGCTAGTAGTAGTAGCAGTGTTTATTATCTTTTATGCTCCTCATTTTAGAGGACGGTAAAGAGTTCATTGGGAATTCTGTTTCGCCATGATGCAATTTTTTTTCAAACGGTGGGAAGTTTTCTTTTTTTTGTATTTCCAAGATCGTTTTTAAGCTGAAAAAGGCTGATTAGGTTATTTTCCACATCTATAAAAAAAAGAAGAAATTGAAAAACGAGCCAAAGCTACAAAAAATATCGATTTATTCCCAAACTTCTGTTAATGTACTCCTAATAAAATATATTATTATAAGTATCTTAAGATATCTATTTGTTCCCATAGAGTTTTGGGTCTTCTGGCTTGATTTTTAATTCAATTTCTTCAGCAGATATAGTGTCTGGGCCACTTTCATAAATAGCAGCATTCCAATCCTAAAATAAGACAAAGAAGTAAAACCCAAAACAAAAATGATAATTTGCACTTAACTAAATGAACTCATAATAGAAATCATAAGGGCCAGAAAGTAAAAGGGCCGAGAGGGCCAATCCTAAAATATGACAAAGAAGTAAAACTGATAAAAAAGGATAATTAGCACTGAACAAAAGGAATTAATAAGGAATATAAGAGAAATTACACTCCCATAATAGAAATCACAAGAGCCAGAAAGCAAAAGGGCCAATCCTAAAATAAGATAAGTAAGTAAAACTCATACACAAAAATGATGCATCTGCAATTAACATGCTAGTACTATTAAGGATAAATCTATGAAGGTAAAATTTGAGAGAATATAGAGGGCGAATTTGAACTAAATCAAAATATATTATATGCATTCAGATTGTCAAAAGAGCGTATCTTGAAAATTGATTGTGCATCAAGTTGGAATTCTCACAGAATGCTTAAAGGGGAAGAGCAATTGACCAAAAGGCAATTGGTACAGACTACTACTAATACTACTACCACTACATATACTAGTTCTACTACTACTATTACTATTACTCCAACTACTTCTTGTATTTCAACTACTTCTAAGGCTAAGAGCATTAAGATGAAAATCTCAAGAACTATATGATTATACAAGTTATCAAAAGGACATATCGGCAATGTCATAGCGATGGCTAATTGTATCAAACTACCAGGAATTAATGAGGGGGGTGTTCAACTGACCAAAACACAATATGTTATAACTACTGCTGCAAATAGTACTAGTGCTATTACTGTTAACACTACTACTAGCACTATTAGTACTAATAGTATTAATGCTACTGCTGTGACTACTACTACAACTGTGCCTACAGGTAGAAAGGTGAAATTTACAGGGTAGGGGAGAGGGAGGTGAACTGAATCACACCACTCCGTTCGTATCGCGTGATGCAGGAAAGTTGAATTTCCTGCATCGTTTATGCGTGAAGTTGAAACTTCCAGGCCTTGTTGTTGAACAAACCAAAAGACAATAGTTACATCATAGTGCTACTGCTTCAACACCTACCACTACTTCCACTACTATCACTGCAACTGCTGCTACTATTATCACTACTGCTACTATTGCTACTAAAGTTAAAGCTACTACTATCAATTCTACAGCTACTACTACTACTGCTACTAAGGCTAAGGGTATTAAGGCGAACATTTTGGGCAATATTGAAACTGTATTGAACTAAAACAAAACAAACAATGCCCACACAGGTTGTAAAGAGAAAATATCAGCAATACTTCAGGAACAGTTGATTGTATTTAATTGAAACCTTCATCGTGTTTGAAGGGGATATTGAGGAAAACCAATGGTGCTATGTGCATATTGGTACTACTGCTACTAAAACTATAGCTACTACATAAGCTAAGGGTATTAAGCCAAAGCTTCCAAGGAATATTTAGGCGGCTGTTGAACTAAAAAAAAGAAAATAAAAGAAAAGTATGATCATGCATATTGTCAAAAGGGTATTAACTCAATATCATATTGTCAATTATCAATATTGCCAAAAGGTTATTATCTCAATATCTCAAGAACGGCTGACATTATTAAGTTAGACCTTTCAGGGTAAGTTGCGACAGATTTTGAACTGGTCAGACAACACTATGTATATACTTTTAATGCTACGTCTAGGGTTACTCGAACTAATGAGGCTAAGGGCATTAAGGTAAAACTCTCTAGAAAACGTTCAGGGGAAATTTCGATTAAACGAAAAGACTATATGCAAGCATCATTGCTCTATCATGGCTAGTACTATTATTGAAACTTTTAAAGGAGTTACTTCGATCAGAAACTGAAAGTTCTAGTGCCCCTTTTCAGAGTCAAAAGTAATTGGAGGGCAAGCAGTCCTCCTCTTTAACCCATAATTTTCCTAACACTCCCAATCACTATTACGACACAGGCATTTGTTCAGCATAATTGGACGGCCAATAACTATTTCCCTAAGGATATTGGGTTTCTCGACCCCCCCGCAGTTATGCAATCTGTCCAGTATGCTTTAAAACTAAATCAAAGGGCATTGTGTGTACGCTGGTTGCCAATAAGACACCTCAGCAATATCACGAAAAACTGAGGGCACTCAGTTTAAACTTTCAGGGCTATTACGATTACTATTTCTGCTCTAAATCAATTTAACTACATCAAAAGAGTGTATGTGTACCCAAATTGTCACAGTTTATAGATGTAATTTTTGGGGAATGATATCAAGTTTTAATTTCAGGTCAATTTGAACAGGTATAAAATTAAATTATACTATACTATTTGTGTCAGGATGAAATATTGGTGAAAACATTTCTCCAACTTACAAATAGTAAACCAAACTATGGATTCTTATAGAAAAAACGAAAAGATAAAAAATATTATGTTTTTCATGAAAAACACTATGTCAATAAAGAACGAACAGAAATTATTTAAAAAAAAAGTTTTCCACAAAATAAGTTTATCAAAGAAAAGTAAAGAACTCCATTAAACCAAAAATGAGCAGAAATAAAATCAAGTAATCTACCAAGCGTATAACTACTACACAATCACTATCAATAAATAAATGAAACACAAAAACGTCCAGAAATTACAGTAAATAACCGAGTCAAACTCAAAACAAGCAGAAATAAACATGACAACCCACATACCTTCTCAAGGCCCAGTACGTAATTTTGCATTTTACTGAAAAAACTACAAATGACTGTGCAAAGTCAAATACATATATACTGATATGTATCCCCTAAATCTTTATAGTTTTCGATTTATTAAAGTAAAAAAAGTGAAAACATTTAAAATGCATTTTTTCAGTTAAGTGCAAATTGAGAAAGCATGGCCTTGAGAAAGCATGGGGGTTAATGACCCTATTAATGTTAATTTCTCTTTGTTTAAGTATGTCTCAATTATTTATTGTAATTTCTGTTCGTGTTGGGTTTCATTTATTTATTAATTGTGATTGCGTGGTAGTTTTACGCTTGGTAGATTATTTGATTTTATTTCTGCTCACTGGGTTTCAGAAAGTGCCTTAGCTCTTACAAGAGTTCTACACGGATGTCTAATCTTAGAATTAAAATTGCCAAGAAGCGTAGCACAAATTCTACATAATTACATATATATTAAACACATTTAGGTGGTTTTATACACAGGGTGTACGAAAAGTTCGTGTTGTATGGCACAACCTGATTACATGTTGAATTTAAGGTGTGAAATTCGTACAAAACCATCTAAAAGAACCTTGGCACCAAAGCAAATGTTGATCAGTATGGTATAAATCATAGCTTTTGTATAAATACCGTAAAAACTACTGTGGATATCCCCATTTCAATGGGACAAACTAAAATTCTAATATTTAATTCAATATTAAATTAAAGTTACTAAAAAATTAAATTTTCTGAATCATTGAAATTATTTCAAATATATCTAAATTGATTAGTTTAATTGATTTGGATTAGTTGATTAAAAATAATTAATTAAATTGAAATTTGAATTAAAAAGTTTAATTGAAACATTCTAGGAATATCCTACAACTAACCTTCAAGAACCAATCAACTGCGGGAGAAATACAGCGCTAGCACTGCATCATTCCATGTCCATCTTTGTCTCCCATACAGTCAAATCTCTAACACGGTGCCAGAGATGATTCAATTATTTGAATTAATGAATTGATAAAAAATAATTAATTAAACTGAAAATTAAATTAAAAAGTTTAATTGAATCATTCTAGGAAAATCCTATAACTAAATTTCAAGAACCGATCAATTGCAGGAGAAATACAGCGCTGGCACTGCATCAATCTAAATCCATTTTTGTCTCCCATACAGTCACATCTCAGAAATGGTGCCAGATATAATTTAACTGATTTGAATTAATTAATTGATTAAAAATAATTAATTAAGTTGAAAATTGGATTAAAAAGTTTAATTGAAACATTCAAGGAAAATCCTATAGCTAACCTTCAAGAACCGATCAATTGCGGGAGAGATACAGCGCTGGCACTGCATCAATCTAAATCCATTTTTGTCTCCCATACAGTCACATCTCTGAAATGGTGCCAGATATAATTTAACTGATTTGGATTAATTAATTGATTAAAAATAATTAATTAAGTTGAAAATTGGATTGAAAAGTTTAATTGAAACATTCAAGGGAAATCCTATAGCTAACCTTCAAGAACCGATCAATTGCGGGAGAAATACAGCGCTGGCACTGCATCAATCTAAATCCATATTTGTCTCCCCTACAGTCACATCTCGGAAATGGTGCCAGATATAATGTAACTGATTTGAATTAATTAATTGATAAAAAATAATTAATTAAATTGAAAATTGAATTAAAAAAATTAATTGAAACATTCTAGGAAAACTCTATAGCTAACCTTCAAGAACCGATCTATTGCGGGAGAAATACAGCGCTGGCACTGCATCATTCCAAATCCATCTTTGTCTCCCATACAGTCACATCTCTGACACGGTGCTGGTTCAGCAGTAGCAGCAAAGCGTCGTGCAAAAATATCGATAACCCGTTTGGGAGATGTTGTCTTTCTGCCAATGATTTTGTTAAGATCAAAAACGGTACCATTTGTCTCTAAAGCCAAAGGAGTACAAAAATCTTTGGGTACAACTAGCTGGCGCCGGAGACTTTTATCGGCATTCCGTTTTCGCCCACTTCTTATTGTATAGATGTCGTTGGTGTCATAGCCATAAATGTGGGACAGAATCTGAAATATATCACCAGGATAAGTAAAGGTCTTTAGTTCAATCTAGATGCGCATGGGGGCCTGAAAAGCACCATTAAGGAATACATATTTCGGCTTTTGTGTTTCTTGGTAACATACTCTTATCGCACGGAATACAAGCAGTTCTTCTTTTTTTTACAAGGGGCTAAGGGTATAGATGACTTATAAAAGAGGAAACTGAATCTGGTATCAACAGAAAAACATCCACGCTTTCTAGCGTTAATAACAAATAATGTTAGGGTAATTAGATGCTTGAAAAACCCAAAATAAGTACAAACGCTAGATGGTACTAGTAAAATTTTTGTCAATATATTATTAATGTGTTATGCTATTATACAATACTAGTAATATATTATTAATGTATTATGCTATTATATAACACTTGTGATATATTATTTATGTTTTGACTATTAATAAGTAGCCTAATTGTTATAAATTATTACATATTGTCACCCTAAAATTCTGGAGAAAAACAAACTTAGTCACTTATGTTGTCATAATTACGTGTCTCGCATTGCTTACGAATGGATCAAGTATTTTTATTGCATAGTAACATTACAGATAGGTTATATTTAGCCTACTATTTATACATAACTCTTACATATAACTCGATCTATACGGCATTTAAAAAAAGATTTCAATAAGAGAAGTTTTTCAAAGAAAAGTTAAAAGCTACATTAACCCAAAGACAAGAAGAAATAAAGTCAAATAAAAATTTAAGCTTAAAACGAATACGAAACTTAAACGAACAGGAATTAAAATAAATAAGCATGTCAAACTTAAAAAAAACACAAACTACCATAAACAAGAGGAGGACTAACGCCCCTAGCTGCTCCAAAGTTATTACATATATGTCATTTTGACAATGATGATGAACTTAACATCTTTTGATGTAGTTCAATCTACCCTGAATAATCTTAAACTTTCAAATTAATTCCCAAAGTTGTTCGTGAGATATTGCAAATACACCTTTTTTCCATAATCTTGAAACGAATAGTGGCTTTTTTGATTTTGTTCATTATGCTCTTCCGAATTTCATGAAAGGTTCAACCAATTCCTATTCCAGTTCCTAAGGTATTGCAGGTTGCCCTATAGACAGCCTAAATAAAAATAGCGTCTTACAATTTAGTTAAATACCCCTTTTCATCATTTCCTGAAAATTTCACATTAGTAGCCATATCCGTTTCTAAGATTAGTATCCTAAGTTAATACCAATAGAGCATTTTGAAATATTGCAGGTGCACAGTTTAAACAACAGGGATGCAAATAGTGAATTTTAGTTTAGATCAACACCGCCTTCAACATATCCCAAAAGTTTCAGCTTAATACTATTAGCCACTCCCAGGATAACACAGATATGGTCTATTGATAACCTGAATACACTAAGTATCTTTTGATTCAGTTTGACATTTACATAATTTGAAGGTTTCAACGCAATACCCTTAGCTGCTCTTGAGATATTGCACAGACACTTTTTAGACAAGCGGCTACACATACTGTCTTTTCATTTAGTTTTACAACATGTCCTGAAAGTACCAGCTTAATACCTCTAGCCGCTTCTGCAATATTGCAGTTACCCCCTTCTGCCAGCCAGGGTACACATAGTGATATTGCAATATCAAAGATACTGCAGATATGCCCTTTTACTAATCTGAATGTACATAGTGTCTTATTATTTAATTCAATATATTTCTCAATTTTACCTGAAAGTTCCTACTTAATAATCTTAGCTGCTCATGAGTTATTGCATATATGCTATTTTGCCAACTATTATGCACTTAGTGTCTTTTAATTTAGTGTTAACTTGATCATCGCAAATGCACCTTTTTTATGACCTTCATTCACACAGTCTTTTAATTGTATTCAGCACCCTCTTCACAGTTTCCTGAAAGTTTCTACTTAATACCCATTGAAGCTCCAGAGATATTACAAATGTACCCTTGGTAACCTAGATACACACAGTGTCTTTTGATTTAGTTCAGTATCCATCAGTTCCTAAGATGTTAAACATAAATAATTCTGAAAGCTGGAAGTACATAGTGTGTTTGGATTTGTCTCAGCATGCACTTGGGTTTTCAACTTAATATCCTTAACTGTTCCTGGAATATTGCAGATGCGCCATTTTGACAACATGAATGCAATTAGTGTTTCTTGATTTAATTAAGCGTTCCTTTCAACATGCACTGAAACTTTCAACTTAATACCCATAGCCGTAATCGAGATATTGAAAATATGCTCTTTAAACAAAATTGATGCTCATACTATCTTTAGATTTACTTCAAGATTCTGAACAACTTGTCCTGAAAGTTTCAACACAATACCAATGTGACAATGTGGCAACACATAGTGTCTTTCAATTTAGTTTCACACCCCCTTCAGCATTCGCTGAAATTTTCAACTTAATTCCTTCTGCTGTCGCCAGGATATTCCAGATATATCCTTTTGACAACCTGGATGCACATAGTGTCTTTTGATTCAGTAGAAGATCTCTAACAACATTCCCTTTCTAACGTAATACCCTTAGCTATACCGGAAATATTGCACGTACACCCTTTTGACACTATGGCTACATATGATATCTTTTGATTTAGTTTCACCTCCCCTTAATAGAAAGAAAGAAAGAAAGAAAGTTTATTTGAGCCCTACGGCCATACACAACATGATTTAATAATACAACACTGCACAGAACACACACTCAATATAAAACAATACTTATTTTCATTCACTCAGGCTCGACTGAGCCTCTCTCGCCTTTTCCACATATCGTGCCATTTTGCATATGAGTCCAGGCTTCGAAGACCTCAGGATATAAGAAAGCAGCACCAACTGATGGTCCCCCAAATTTCATCCCTAAGACTTTCAAGCTCCTGGCACTCCATGAGGAAATGGGCTAAATTATTATCCTCTTTTCCGCAATACCCACACTTACCATTTGTTCCCATTTTTTTTTTTTATTTCTGTTCCCTATGTAGGCTACTGGAAGGCAATTTCCCCTCAACTGGATCCATGATTTTAAATATTTCAAAGGTAAATTTACCTTAAAATAATATTCTTCCCCAAAAATTTCTTTTATACTACATTCATTCAGTAATATTCCTTAGAAGTTTCAACCTAATACCTTTAGCCGTTCCTGAGATACTGTGGATATGCCGTTTTTACAATCTGAAAGCACATATTGTCCTTTGATTTATCTTAACATGTCTTGACTATTTATACTTATTACCCATAGCTGTTTCTGCGACATTGCAGATACACCGTTTGTAAATATGAATGCACCTAGTATCTTTCGATTTAGTTCAACAACCTCAAAATACAATGAAAGCTACATCCTAATACCCTTAGCTATTCTTTAGATACAATATATGCGCCCTTTTGACGGCCTAGATGCAATTAATATCTTTTGATTTAGTTCAATATCCCTTTCATCACTCCCTAAAAGTTTCACCTTAATACCTTCAGCGGTTCGTAAGATATTGCAGGATACGCCCTTTTCACCACATGGATGAACAAAATACCTTTGGTTTAGTTTTAAACCTTCCTCAGCAGATTCTTAAATTTTCAACTTAAAACGCTTAGCAATTCCTGAGACATTGCACATACATTCTTTTGGAATGAGTTTGCTGGTGGTCCAGCGTAGAAAGAGAGGCCACTCATCGTCTGCAGTCCAAACGGTTATGTGCTAGCATTATAGCTTCGTCCGGGGTGCTACCGATCAAAGACAGGAAGTGAGCAAGGCTGTCCTTCCATCTAGAACACGACCTTCCCCGCGGACGCTTCCAGCCGGACGTTGAGTGATCAAAACTAAAGGAAATTCTAACTGAACGTTTCTGCTGGCATGCGGGCTAGGTGGCCGAAGCACCGAAGATTTCGTGCAGTGAGCTGACATGAGTTGGAGACGAAGTCATATCACTTAATCACTTCGATTCGTCTGAAAAACTTGGTTTGAGCCACATCTATCGCGTTTGGGACCGAAGCGACAGAAGGCCAGGTCACAGCAGAGTAGAAAAGAAATCGGTTTACAGTATGTGGTAAATACGAATCTTTGTTCTGCGGATACTACCGGGGATCGACCAGACAGAACGGCAGAATCGGGCCACAATTGAGGTGGCTTTCGTGATACGGGACTAAGTTTCAGCTTCGATAGATCTGCTGTCCGTGATGACGGACCCAAGATACATGAATGATTTCACAACTTCAACGGTATATCCTAATAAGCTGAGTGGGGTCGAGTTCAAGGTTGCGCATGCCGTGTCAATGATCATTATATTAGTCTTTTGCCAGATGATTTTCAGTCCCACTTTAGATGCTTCTTCCAATAATGTGGTAAGGACTTCTTCGAGTTCAGCTGCAAAAGTGCATACAAAAGCGATATCATTCGCGAAGTCACAATCAGATAAGACTTGTTTGCCAAACAGCAGTACAAAATGGAGACGGTTTGTGGTTCGATCCATAAAATTAATCGATTGTGGTGTTGAAAAGATCGGGGGCGGCAGCATACCCTTGCCTCACAGTATTTATTTTGAATACTGGGCTGCGACTAGGGTTTATCTGGACGGATCTCATAGTATCAGCATAGAAAGCCCTGAACAGATGGCAATACTTGGCAGGAAGTCCTATTCGCTTAAGCACCAGCCAGAGAAAATCACGGTCAATCGATTCAAAGGTGGCTTTGAAATCGACAAAGGAAATATATGCTGCATGTTGGAACTCCCGGGCTTTTTCAACTTCTTGACGGATGGTGAAGATCTTCTCAATCGTGAACCTATAAGGCATGAAACCCGCTTGCTGTATCCAGTGGCATTTGCAGAGGAAATGGGTGCTTGTGTCCAGCAGTAGGTGCTTTAATCCCGTCATAAGGAGGGCTGTCCCTTCCTCGACACTTGCTTTTTACGCAAGATATTTTGTCACAATTCTTTAAGAAAGATTGCTCAAATGCAAGGATCGTCGAATTTGAGTTTGAAGTATTTTTAAAGAGCTTTAAGACTATAGCGTAAAAATTGATAGTTGAGGAAGGGAGTGTCCCCCTTATATACGCAATAATTTATGTTCGTTTTAAGTTTTAATGTTGCTCCTCATTTTCAGTTGAAAAAGATTTTTAAATTTAATTTCGTTACTTAAAAGAAGGGCTATGGTTTCCCAGTTAAGTTACATTTATTTATAAGACTAGGAAATATAAATAACAATGACATAAAATGAGTGCTTCCCAATATAGAATAAACAGGGTTTTCATGGGAGCAAAAGGAACAAGTGCTACGCGAAAAAAATCGTAAGTTTTAGAGTCTACTTCTGTATGTTCTGTTTTTCTTCTTTTTTTCCTCTCTGTAATGCAATTGCCCGCTTCCTGTGCCTGTTGTCTGTTTCTGTTACAATTGCCAGTATATTATACGATTTCCTGTTGTCTGTAACAAATTTGCAGATATACATTTTTAATATCTCCATCATCTATTTGAAAATTTTCTGAGGTAAATTGGCATTTTACCTTTCTGTAATACAAAGCGTTCAAGGAAAATTCTATTTTATAAATATATACAATAATAATTATATTGCACTTAAATATTATAAAGCCATACACATACAGTAAAACCACAAGCAAGCAAACACAGACACCCACAAACACACAAAAACAACATACATGATGTGCTCAAATTTTAGCAGCTTGTGAAGCAGCTTTTGGAAAACCTGCCGAGGAGTTAACAGAATAGTTACTAAAGATCGTTCCTGAAAGAGCAAGACCTTTAAGGGCAAATCACCACACATAGCTTATCAAGGCTATTTTGGGCAGGGTAAACCGCATGAGGAATACCTGAAAATTAGCTTCACCCGGGTTCCGTCATCACCTGGAATAGCCTCCTAGCAGAGGTAATTCCCGAAAATCCCTTCCTTGAAACATTTAAGTAAAGGTACAATAAATACATGAAAGTTGAAAACAAAAAGAGAGAATTACCAAGACTAGCAGCATTATCAGTCACTTTTATCACAATAGTGATTAATGATAATACAATCACGGTCTGATGGCTGATCATCGAATGATTACCATCCGTTTCTAGACCTCAAGCAACACCTCAGTGGCAACCGTTGCAATTATGGCGACTTTGAAAATGGCAGTGAATTCTTGGTTATCAGAGCAGGCGGTTTTTAATAAGTTTTTATGAAGAGATTACTTCAAAATTAGTTGGGAACATATCATAAGTGTTTGAACAAACTTGGCATCTATGCCGTTAAATAGAGTAAAGTATATACTTTCCAAAACTAAATTTATTTTTTAGAAATAATCCTTCGTTGTTTACTTATCTTCAAACGGACCTTACTTAAAAAACATCCCTCACACTATGAAAGAAGACTGGTGAGTTATCGCGTAGACAGGGAAGTGGGGTGTTTGAAAGAGCACATTTTCAGGTCCAAGTTGTCTAACTCTCCATGAGTGCTCACATAAATTAAATAAAAAAAACAAGTTTTTTGAAATGAAAGTAAGGAGCGACATTAAAACTTAAAACGAACAGAAATTACTCCGTATATGAAAGGGGCTTTTCCTCCTCGACATCCTGCTCCTTACGCTAAAGTTTTTATTGTTTTAAAAAGTAGAGTTGCGAGTAAGAATCAAACTTTAGCGCAAGGAGCGGGGTGTCGAGGAGGAAAAGCCCCTTTCATATGCGGAGTAATTTCTGTTCGTTTTAAGTTTTAATGTCGCTCCTTACTTTCATTTCAAAAAACTTGTTTTTTTATTTAATTTCTGAAAGTTTTTGAATTAATGCATGTCTGATTTGGGCTTTCCGTACATAAATTATTAAAATAAAAATTGCATTTTAATTCTTTTTTTGGCTAAATGGCTTTCTCTTAGTTTTGATCAGACAAATTTGAGAAATAAGGGGTGGGGAAGGAGGCCTACTTGCCCTCAAATTTTTCGGTTACTTAAAAAGGCAACTAGATCTTTTAATTTTTAACGAACATTTTTATTAGTAAACAAAATACGTAACTTAAGAATTAACTTACGTAACAAACTTTTATATTCTTATATTTTTGATTATATATATGAGAGGGTTGGTCCCCTCGTTAATACCTTGCTCTTCACACTAAATCTTGTTTTGTCCCAATTCTTTAAGAATGACCCCTGAATCAGAAAGGCCGTAGAATAAATAACTGAAATTACTTAAAATTTTTTTAGCATAAACAGCGAAGTATTTATCTCCTCCTAAATACCTCGCTCTTTATGCTAAAGTACTTCTAGAACCCCTCATATGCGTAATAATCTCTGTTTATTTTAAGTTTTAATGCTTCTCCTTACTTTCAATTGAAAAAACTTTCTCATGTTTATATTTTCATTGTTTTTTTATAGTAATGCTAGAAAGTCCTGCGCCCTTTTCATTGAATTTCTCTTCCCCCATGAAATATTCCTACAAGGAAATATCCTCCCATATAGCCCCCTCCCCTGAACCCCACACCCAAACCAAAAAAATCCCCTTGATAACGTTGGTACACTTCCCAGTAACTATTACTGTATGTAAACATTGGTCAAAGTTTGCAACTTGCAGCCCATCCCCCAGGGACTGTGGGGGGTAAGTCATCCCCAAAGACATAGTTATTATGGTTTTCGACTATGCGGAACAAAATGGCTACCTCAAAATTTTGATCCGTTGAATTTGGGAAAAAATGAGCGTGGGAGGGGGCCTAGGTGCCCTCCAATTTTTTTGGTCACTTAAAAAGGGCACTAGAACTTTTTCTTTCCGTTAGAATGAGCCCTCTTGCAACACTCTAGGACCACTTGGTCGATACGATGACCCCTGGGAAAAAAAAAACACAAATAAACACGCACCCGTGATTTGTCTTCTGGCAAATAATATGAAATTCCACATTTTTGTAGATTGGACCTTGAAATTTTTTCTATAGGGTTCTCTGATACGCTGAATGCGATGGTGCGTTAAGATCCTATGACTTTTAGGGGTTGTTACCCCCTATTTTCCAAAATAAGGCAAATTTTCTCAGGCTCGTAAATTTTGATGACAAAGACTGAATTTAATGAAACGTATATATTTAAAATCAGCATAAAAATCCGATTGTTTTGATATATCTTTTAGTATCGAAATTCCGTTTTTTAGAGTTTCGTTTACTATTGAGCCGGGTAGCTCCTTACTACAGTTCGTTACCACGAACTGTTTGATTCCCATATTCGGTTAAGTTTCACTCTAATTGTTATGGGAATATTCCAACCCGCTTGGAAGTGCGTCAAGGTGGTGTTCTTTCACCGTATCTTTTCAGTATTTGGATCCGCAGTGTGTTATACAAAATTATGCCCTTTCTTTTTTGTAATTTGGTAAATGTCTCTTGTATTGCATATGCGGATGATATACTTCTAGATATAGCCGTTCTAAATCTAGCCTCTCGAATTCCGTATCATCTATTTCAAAACATTTCAAAACTGTTGGTCTGTCATTGAATATTGATAAGTGTGAGTACCGAGTCTTTAATGCAAAGTCTATGCCCATTTGAAATCCGCGTTCTAACTTCTCAATCCATTGTGTCTCTGATTTGCGGCGGTCATATTTATTGGAATCTATTAGCTTTTAGGATCAATATTGTACTGCATATTAAAGAAAACTTAAAGCGGGTTATGGTAAAATAGTAGCTAATCGTGATCATTATTATCGAAAAGCGCTTGCATTGCTATACACTAGCTTTTGCGACCATTCAATACTTTTCCTATGTGGTATTTCACCTATCCTGAAAAAAGATAAGATCTGGCTGAATTGTTTATATTATATTTCCGCTATTGTAAGTTTCTGTTTCATGTACCCCGGTCTGATAGGAAAAAGAAAATAATTCGGTATTTCGGGGCTTCTGACATTATTACTCCTTTGCGGAAGTTAGGCTCAAAATTGGAAAAGGATTATATTTTTTCTCTGGGCCCCTTCCACCTCTTAGTTCGTTTATTCTCCCATTAGTTTTCACCTGTTTTCGCTTTATAGTTGTGTTATCTCTTAGCAGTTCTTTCGTTAATTGAGTTATGGTTGTGGTATATATGTTTTATCGCTCGTATAGTTGTGTTATTTTCAAATTATACTCCATAATAGAGGGGCTCCGAACACCCAGCATTGTATATTAAGCTCTGAATTTGACGTTTTTTTTCTAACGTGATCAGATTCGCCCTGCACCCTGCACCCTTTTCATTGAACTTTTCTTCCCCATGACATATTTCTAAAAGGAAAGATCCTCCCATATAGCCCCCTCCCCTCAACCCTACCCCCAAAACCAAAAAAATCCCCCTGAAAACGTCTGTAAACTTCCCAATAACCATTATTATATGTAAACACTGGTCGAAGTTTGTAACTTGCAGTCCCTCCCCCAGGGACTGTGGGGGAGTAAGTCATCCCCAAAGTCATAGTTATAACGGTTTTTGACTATGCTGAACAAAATGGCTATCTCAAAATTTTAATCCGTTGACTTTGGGAAAAAAATGGGCGTGGGAGGGGGTCTAGATGCCCTCCATTTTTTTGGTCACTTAAAAAGGGCACTAGAACTTTTCATTTCCATTAGAATGAGCCCTCTTGCGACATTCTAGGACCACTTGGTCGATACGATGACCCCTGGGGAAAAGAAAAAAAAACACAAATAAACACGCATCCGTGATTTGCCTTCTGGCAAAAAATACAAAATTCCACATTTTTGTAGATAGGAGCTTGAAACTTCTACAGTAGGGTTCTCTGATACGCTGAATCTGATGGTGTCATTTTCGTTAAGATACTACGACTTTTAGGGGGTGTTTCCCCCTATTTTCATAAATAAGGCAAATTTTCTCAGGCTCGTAACTTTTGATGGGTAAGACTAAACTTGATGAAACTTATATATTTAAAATCAGCATTAAAATGCGATTCTTTTGATATAGCTATTGATATCAAAATTCCAATTTTTAGAGTTTTGGTTACTATTGAGCCGGATCGCTCCTTACTACAGTTCGTTACCACGAACTGTTCGTGGACAAGAGTCTTCTATATCTTTTCAACCAGGTCTTATGTTTTTTCTAGGAGTGCCCGTATTAAACCAATGGTCTGGGAAAAAAAGGAGACGGTTTCATCCAACATTCATACGCAACTGAATATACATGAATACAGGATGAAGAGTGCAGTATAAAACCTAGTGGGGTGAAAGCTACCCTGATTTTGAGGAGGTGATAATTTAATTTTGAAATTTGTACTGAATTTCTTAAGTCAAATGAACTAAATAAGCTTCTCTTTCAAAACGTTGATGTGCAAAAGATCAATTTTGTTTAAAAATGTTGGGTTTGACGCCGGTATTCCTCCTCACATTAAAGGTAACTCTGGGTATATTATGAAGAATGAACAAAAACTAAATTTAACAAAAACAAGTTTCTCATATGAAAGCAAAGAGCAACATTAAAATTTAAAACAAACAGAAATAATCCTTACATCAGGGAGGCTGTCAAGTCCTTGACTCCCAAGTCGGTATGCTATAATTTAGCTTTTTGTAAAATTTTTGTTTTAAGAAATATTGCTCAAAACAAGCTCCGTTGAACTGGAATACAAAGTGTTTTTAAGGCACTACAAGAATTTAGCGCAAAGAGCGAGGAGTTGAGGAGGGGGGAAATCTCCTGATATAAGGAATGATTTTACTCTGCCACTCTTTACTTTCTTTTGAGAAAATTTCTTTTGAAAAATAACCACCAAACATTTGTATGTTTTATATATATATAAATATATATATATATATATATATATATATATATATATATATATATATATATATATATATATATATATATATATATATATATATATATATATATATATATATATATATATATATATATATATATATATATATATATATATATATATATATATATATATATATATATATATATATATATATATATATATATATATATTTGTATGTGTATTTATCAAATTTAGTCTCTACACTTAGAAACGCCAAACTTTGAAGCCGCTCAATGGGTTGTGCAGTATTACCTTTGAATCTTCCAAGGTTTTCTTTCCTTTCAATTGAAATTTCTCTGGTCGAAGGATATGCAATTTGAAATCATTTTCCAATAATAACGTTACAGCATCCCCATAATCCTTGGATTCACAAGATGACTCACACGAAATTAAGATGATATGTTTGGAAACACCGGCGCGATAAGCTAATCTTGTGGCATAATTCATGGCTTCTATAGCGTTAGTTTGTTCATTGCCATTAAATGGGAGTCTGGAACATAATAAAAATAAATAGTCTATAATATAAAGTCTATAAATAGTCTATAATAGTCATAATATAAAATATAAATATAATATAAAATATAAATAAATATAAATATAAATATAATTTATAAATATAAATATAAATAAAAATAAATAGTCGAAACCAGGCGTCTATTAAAGTCTGAGGATTATACACAACATATTTTCAAAATTCATTATTTTTTCAAAATTATTTTTCAAATTTTTTCATTATATTTTAAAAAATTATAAATATGTACCAGTTTCAGATATGCAACACTTATACCATTTAAAGTTGCCTAAAGAAATTAGTAGCATACGCAAATTCGCATCCTCCTACAAGAAATTACATAAGAAAACAAGTTTTCAACTGAGAGTAAAAAAGCAACATCAAAGCTTAAGACAAACATAAATTGTTCCGTACATGAGGGGGCTCCTAACTAGAAGAAACTTTTTTTTATGTAATTTCAGACTGTTTATATAATCATACCAGGAGTTTTCGCCCCACCCCCTGTGTAAAATTTCTTTCCCATGGACGATATTTCCGGCGAAAAATCGTTAACAATGGATATGTTAACAATGAGTGGATTGCATAACTTGCAGCCCTTCCACCAGAGGCATAGTTATTGGATCTTTTAACTATGCTGAATCAAAAGGTCATTTCAAAATGTTGATGTGATGCTTTTTGAGAAAAAAACTGGCGTGGAGGAGGGGGGCCTGATTAGCCTCCAATTTTATCAGTCACTTAAAAGAGTAGAACTTCAGATTTCCGTTCGAACGAGCCTTTTCCAATCTTGTAAAACTATTGGTTTGATATGATCACCCTGGAAAAATAAAACGAATAACGACAAAACAAATAAACTCGCATCCATGGTCTTTCTTCTGGTAAATAATACAAAATTCAACATTTTTTTTTTTAGAAAACAACTTCAAATCCCTGCAGTGGGGTTCTTTGATATGCTGAATTTGTCAGTGTGATTCTCATTAAGATGGCTCGACTTCTTGGATAGTGAATCTCCTCTTTTTCAAAAATCCGGTAAATTTTCTCAGACTCGTAGCTTTCGATTGGTATCATTAAAATTAATAAATTTCATTGATTAGAAGTCAGCATAAACGGTCAATTCTTTTGAAGAATCAATTTTTTTTTGTTTATCAAATTTTGTTTTTGGAGTTTTGGCTACTATTATGCCACGTCGCTTCTTACTTACAGTTCGTTACTCCGAACTGTCTCAAAAGGAAAAACTCCTCTAAGATAGACTTGAAGATGAGTCTGATAAGTTTTTAAGAAAAGCTTTGTCATTTTTTCGTAGAATATCAGTCATTTTATTGAATAACGTAAATATCAAAGCACTTCGAAGATTTGTGAAAAGGTCTATAGATTGATATTTAGGAATGGACAAAAAACACCCTGAACCTTGGCTATTCTACTTTTAACAATGTTTTCTTTTTTTGGATGGGTAAAACTGACGTGTCCTTCATTTTTTATTGCTTCTTCTTCTCTGTTATTTTTTTCACTAGAAATGCCCTTTGACTAAAAGGGCACTGGGACATCATAGACAGTTGGTTAAGAACTTATTTGAAAGGATCTTGCAATATATAGTGTCTTTGTAATTAACTAAAGACGAGATTATGGTTATATAAGAGTAAATTGTAAAATAACTGACTAATAATAGTGTCCTTCCAGAATTATACCGTCGATGAACAGATGGAATTTGGTAATCCTGATATATGGCTGGTAAAGGAAACATTTGTATTTTTTCTTCTGAATGGGATTAAGGTAGAGGTTTGGGTTTTAAATAGGCTTCCTGAATCAGCTACAAATCGTAATTTCTTCTCACTAGCCAGTGTTTATTAAAGAATATTTTTTAATCTTTCTTACTATGGGTAGCCTACTGTAGTTTGTTCTTTACATGTCACGGCTGCCACTCGAACCATAACATTTAAAAAAAAAATCAAAAAAAATCAAATGCTCAATTTTTTTATATGAAATTCTGGATCCAGTAAATCTGACAGGCCCAACTTTTGTTACAAATTTCAAATTACAACTTGCTAATTGTAACAAGTAAGTAGCGTGTTGGTCTGTTTGAATTATTTTTGTTAGAGAATGGGATATAAAGCCCCAAAACGAGCTGTTTTTAAGCCTAATTAGGCCTATAAGCATTAAATTAGACCTTAAAAATAAAAATTAGGTCTATTATTGTTGATAATAGAACGTTCTCTAACAATATACTTCATATATCAAACTGAGGAAAAAGCTTTCGGGTTTTTCTTAGCTGAATCATGGAAAAGGACAGACAACGGCCCATAGTAACTAAAAATAAAAAAGTTGAAAAAAATTGGTACGTGAGAACAAATTGCCATTTCTAGCTGATCCAGAAACGATAACTATTATCTATATTAGTCTTAATAAGAGAATGCTATTTTAAAACACATTGAAGGAAATTAAAACAAAAAGATACAAAAAAACTCCTAAAAAATTGCGTCGGGCCAAAACAGAAAGTACACCACTGAAATTGCTATGTCCAAAAATCTTATTCAGGAAACTTAGTCCCTTGGTTGAACCAGCAGGGACAATCACTTTTTTGCACGGGTAGCACTGAAGCGTCCTCTTTTTTTTTCCTTCTTCACTGCTAGTAGGGCACTGGAACATTATAAAGAGCTGTTTAAGGGTTCATTTTAAAGAAAGTCGGTACACATACGTGCTTATGTAAGTACTACAACATAATATAATAAATAAAATCAATTTTTCGACAAGAAATTGCATCTTCATATGGAAGATGATAAATGAGGCCGTAATCGCAGGTAAAACCATAAATGACGTTATAGTATAAGAATGTGATGACATTAGTTGCAACTGTGTTCGTTCTTTACTGTATATCCAGCTAACATAGTAAAGAACTACCTCAAGATTCACTCTGATTTACTCCCTTTTTTTATGGGCTAGATTAGAACTAGGTGAGTTTTAATCTGTTGATGATAATGTACCCAACTAATAAAGCTTAGTTCACTCATACATAATTAAAGTAAATGAAAGCTAATAAACAGTAGTTACCCGAGGCAAATTGAATCAGAGCCCTGGGGTTATAGGCCCCACGCCCCTTTACCCTCTTTTCAGTCCCACAAACATTACTAAAGAAGATTTAATAGAAAACTTTGCCATTTTTTTACGTTTACTAACCCTTCTCACTTCTATTCTGTTCCCCTTTACCCCCTTTATTCACTCCAAATAATAATATAGAGTATAACACCTACTAACATAGATAGAGCTAAGAGCATTTTGTCAATGACCACAATCAGCTATCAAATTTTTATTCTTTTAGTCAGTTTTTTGCTAAAATCTGGGAAGTCTGAGTGTGATATTGTACCCAAAGAAAAAAAAAAAAAAAAGCAGTTACCAATAATAACTTTTAAACAAATGTTTGCCTACCCTTCAAAGGCTTTTTGAACAATTTTTCTATTGCTCCAAATCTCACTGTCAGCTGTTCTGCTATGAGGACTCTTAAACACACCTTTTCCACCAAAAGTTACAACAGCGTAACGATTGCCGAGATAACCGGCTTCCTGGAAAATAGAAGAAAAAATTCAACAGATTATTTTTTTTTAAATCTTAAAAGTAAAATAATGATAAATTTTCTGAACGCCAAGGTCTAATTTTTCTAGAGGTACCGAGACCAAAGATGGATAATTTTAGTCCTGAAAGGATTCGAACTAGAGTCTCCCTCTTTGGATGAAAGAATCGGCTCTAAACTTGATCCTACACTCAAGGAAAAAATGTAAGACTTAAGTTCTATACTCGTTTAAATAAAACAAAGAAGTTCATCAAAAGTAACGGGGGTAATGGTTTCAAACTTTCCTTGGCTGCCCTGAAAGTGGTAGGCAAAAATAGAAGCCTAGTACTGCTAATTGGGGTCACCACCACACCACTGGCCGCCAAACCAAGAGTTTAATCATGAGGTAGGATGTTTTGTAGAATACGCTGCCAAAATCACACCGAGGGGAGGGATCAGTCTCCTTGGGCATACGAAGTGCCAACCATGGAACAGGAATGGATTATTTGAGAAGCAGCTTTAGGTGGGAGAAGAAAGTAATTTTGCTAGACTAAGTGCAATATCGTTTTCAAGACTAAGTGCAGTATTATAAAAAAATTATGAGCCAATATTATCTCTGATGATTTCGATATGGCTCCTTAAGCGAAGTTTACAAAAATCGCCTCTAAAGTTGGGAATTATACTTCCTTCCATATTAAATGAGCTAGCGACTTAAAAATATGTCCCCCTTTCTGAAGAGGAATTTACCACGTACTTGAATAATGACAGTTCTCTTGTGATCTATAAGCCTGACTATTCGGTGAAAACACAAGAGAAGAATGGCTCTGGAGCACTGCTAGGGTAAGAAAAGACGAATGAACTGTGGCAGGCCCCAATCAGGGCTGCCAGCTGGACGCATTTTATGTCAAAAGGACACATACCCATGTGCCGGGCCACGACGAAATAAAAGGGTAGAAAAGGGAAACATTTTAGAAATTTGGGACAAAAACAGGCCAAAAAAGGGATACGTTTTGTAAACTTATGACATAAAACGAATATATTTTGGTAAAACAAAAATGTCACTTTTGACCAAAGTAGAGGTTTTTCTCGTTTTTTTTTTTTTTTTTTTTTTTTTTTTTTTTTTTTTTTTTTTTTTTTTTTTTTTTGTAGCATCCAGGTGTTGCCAGAGATGTCGTAAGTTAAAGATTTTTTTCAAAAGTAAGGGATTTACATGTTTATACAAGTTTCGTGCTTTCACACAGGTTTACAAAGCGTCTTTGGGTCAATAATGCAACTGGTAAAAAAAAAATAACCTCTGGTTTTTGAGAGTTCAAGATAGACACATTTTAGCTAAAAATGACACGTTTTCTGGCGCAGAGCGGACACATTCATAGACCAAAATGTTGAAAACTCAGCGCTCATTCCGCACCAATGCGACGAGAGGGCAAAGGAGCACAAACAATATATTGCGTTGTATCATTTTTCCGTGTTAAATCTGAATGCTGAACTGATCCAAAATCTGTTTTGTTTCTTCAATAAGGGCTAAAGTATTACAGATTATAAAGTATTACACATCAACTGGCAGCAGTGAACCTTGAAATTTAAAAATAAAAGCAAAAATTATCTTTTCTGGAGATTATATAGCAAATGTCTCCCGTTTAGGATTTTACAAGACCCATTAACTGTTATGGGACTTGTTTTTTTGGTCAACCTTATACCTATATTTTAAATAAAATTTCGAGAAAAATCAAGAAAGTACGGTCATAAAAATTCTTGAAAACAGTAAAAAATAAAAACAAGTCCTCTGCATAAGTAATAAATGAGAAAAAAGAAATGATGATGATAGCTCAGAGACATTATTTTGCGCCCCCCCACCACCACCACGTATCTACCTATATTTATGTGACTAACTAAGTTTGCAAATACATTATATTTATTTTTCACAAAGAAAATGGAATAAATTTTTTGAAAAAAAAAAAAAACAATTCTTTTTCATTTCTGCCCTGTAATTAAGAAAAAATGACAGAACACTACTAGTTGTGAGCTATCGATAGGGCATAAGGTGATCTATCAATGGGCTATCAATAAGGTATACTGCAAAATCCTTAAAGCAAAAAAGGGAGATAATAAGCATTTATTGAATTCATGAATTTCTAAAGGTATCTATTTATGTTCTTGACATCCTTGACATTTATTTCTACTCCTATGTTTTATCCTTTAATTTTCCTTTATGATTGACCTTTAGCTTGAACTTTATCATTATAACCTGAAGAAAAGGAACCTCATAACAGTCTTTACTTAATTTTTAGGGTCAATATCATTACGTGACGAATAATTTCCAAACTATTGTCTCACACTGAAGGCACAAAAGAAAAAAAAATTAGGTCTTGACCAACACTCGTAGATATACTTTAAAATCCACATGTTTATATTCCTTTTTTCTTAGACTTAAAAACAGCTGTTTTTGTGACATGGCGGTATTCAGAATTTTTGTTCAGAAGGGGGAAGGGACAAAAAACTTTACAAAACGCAAACAAAAATTGTTTACATGCATTTTGTAACTTTCGTGTGAGCTAGACCCAAATTTTGGGAGAGGGGGTTCAAACTGGGTAGCTCCCATGGATAGCATGGACACTGCATCAGGAAAAACCCAAACCTGAATATATTCCTTTAATTGTTTACATTCATATTGTATTCAATTGTTTACTCAATCGTTACATATTATATTCAGTTGTTATATATTTCAATTGTTCATATTCATGTAATAAATTTATATTATATTCATATTATAATTGTTTATATTCCTTCTTACTTAAACTTAGGTCTTCCCAGACCTTGAGGTGCATAAGACAGAAGCTGTTGACCTACAGGTCACTCAGTCCTGGGCCAGCAACCAGAAATCCTCCATTAACCTATTTGACTCAGCAACTTCTTCCTCGAGTGACAGACCAAGGGTTATACACTGCCTACGGCTTCTGCAGACTGGTTTCCAGCACCTCAGGTCATATGGGAGTCTGCCCTCTTTCATTCTTGTTATGAGTCTCCAGTATCTCCAATGTCTCCTATGAATTTCATTAGAGATTAGAGGCTTCTGGTCTGGACTCTAACCTGCATATTCGCTATTCTTTCAGTCCAGTGTACTGCAACTATATTTCTGAGGCAATTGTTTTCAAATCCAATCAGTCTTTTTACATGCTTCGTGACTCACAATCATATAGGGGTGTCAATAAAACATTGCTATTCAAGAATCACAGCTCGATCTTTTGGAAGCACTTGGAGCACTGCCAAAATTTATTTAGCTCGGAGAGCACTGCCTCTGCATTAGCAATCCCAAGCGTTATTTCTCTTTCACAATGGTCATCTTGCTCTAAAACACTACCCAGATACCGAAAATCATTTACTTTTTTTTTTTTTTAATTCACTTTAATTACTCTATAAACGGGAAAAGCTCCTAAGGAAAACCCTCAAAAGGAAAAGCTTTCAGTAAAAGCGATGAGGAAATCGTATCAAAATATATAATCTGGACATTTTGCATATTTTCCAGCGTTTTGTTATATGATTTATCTTACTTTTATCGTTATTATCTCAGAAATAAAATATCCAAACTGTATTTCCGTCTATCATAAAATATAAGTTATGCAATTATTTCTGTAAGACATAAATTGAGCGTTAAGCAAAAAATATAAGACATAAATTAAAAAGAAACTTGCCTTCAGGGCGTGATCAATATCCATAGATATGGTTCCAATTCTTGTATTTTTCAGACATCCTTTCTGTTCGACAAGCAGAACAATGTCTGCTGATTTAGGCGCTGGCGAAGAATCATCACCAAATCCAATGGTTTCACCAGCTCGCAGTACATTCCCACTTTTTAATTCACATCTCACTAGAAATAAAATTAATTTATGACTATAGCCATGGTACTCATCGGGGCGCATATACCTCTGGGTGCACAACCAAAAATTTCTGTAAATAATTCTAGCAATGATTTTTCAATCACCTAGAATGGTAAACCTATGCTTTTGGGGTTCTACACCCCTTTTTTCTCAGATAAATGTACTATTTTCCTTTTCGTAATTACATTGGCTTAGATTTGCCTATAATATAATTTTCAATTATAAGTTAAAGTCCCGTTGCTAAGCCAGTGGTGTTGCAATAAGTAAAGTTTCGGGCTAAATTCTATTTCTGTCTTCCTGGACTTGGCTATTGATAGTTAATGGTATCCTAAAAGTGTTTGATTTTGAAGCCCCCCACTTATCAGATTGGCCAGGGACGATCCAAGATCCACCCCTACACAAAGTTCTTTGAACAGAAGTGGTGATTTTGTTTTTAGTAGATTTCAGAGTTTATAGAAATATATTTTGTTGGAGTGACCTTCGGGAGACTACAAATGAGTTATTTTATACAACCTTGTAAGTTTTACCCCGAACCCAGTCAGGGTAGGAAAAGAGTTCGCAAGAAATACTATCATTAGTATATTGACAGGGAGTCCGTTTAGCCTCCAAAGAGATAGCTCGAGATATTAGTAGTGACACAGGTGGTGGCATCTTAGGCCCACAATTTAACCCTTTTGATCGCTCGATCACGTTACCATACCCTAATGAGACCACCAGTGGCGCTGGTGTGGCGTTAGAGAGATGAAGTAGCTGGTAGCCCCAAGGGGTCCAGTACAAACGGTCGTGCCAGTCTTGGTCCCACGTACACCATATGCTCAATCACCTAGTAAAAGTTGCACCGCCGTTTGAAGAGGTTTTAACGAAAATATATCTAAAAGGTGTATACAAAACGAAATACAATGCAAAATCCATTTCTTAAAAGCCTTAAATGCGGGAAATATGAATGCTATAAACGTGGAAGACCTTCGAGATTTTAGATAGGGAAAACAACCATGGCAGGCATTTATGCAAGACAAGGGCGTCAATTTTTTTTTGGGGGGGGGAGGAGTCAATTCCACCCTAGACTTCAAAAAAACTTTTTCGACATTTTAACTGAAGAAAAATAACAAAATTGCCCCCCCCCTCCTCCAGACTTCGAAAAATAAATTTTGCCCCTTCCTTTTAAAATTTGTGAATTGAAACCCCCTTATGACCCAAACCCCAAAATAGTCGTATATCAAAGATTTTTTTTTCTGTGTAATTCAACATAATTTAACCTTCTTTGTCATATTTCGTGAAGTCCGCTCCCCAGGCTATAGGCTAGCTTTCCCTTTTAGGCAGATATATTTCAGTACCTTATTTATGCAGAATCTTGAATTTATATTATATCTTGAATTTTTTAAATATATATATATATATATATATATATATATATATATATATATATATATATATATATATAGTATATAGTATATATGAAATAAAAATAAAAGAGGTAATATGAAATACGATAGACACAAAAATCATAAAATATTACGCATGTAAGAATTTTTTTTTCATACTTAGTCATTAAGGATATAACCTTTTTTTCGAGTCCACTTAGTTGACTTTGTCTGACCTAGGATTGCCCTCATCGTAAATTCACCAAAATAGTTCATGATTAGGTTTCTAAACAAATATTTTTGTATATTATGCTTCATACATTTCATGAAAATACGTCTAACGTCATCATAATAATTACAAAAACCACAATAAGGGGAGCAAATTCTTCCCCACTTATGCAAAACTGAACAAGTTTTGGGCTGACCTAACGTGCGTCTGAAAACAGTACCAGCAATAGATCTAATATCATGTACCAGTTCATCAAGCGTCGCTTATAATCACAAAGCTTCAAAATTGGATTAATATGGATTAACATAACATGGATTAACATTAATTGGATTAAAAATGTAGTATTCCCTCCGAAGGTAAGTAAGTAAGGATTGATGCAAAGTCAGAGTAGACCATCAGACTCTGAGCATGTACATATGCCTTAAAAAAGTCCAATGCCTTATGCATGGCTATGATCTTAACTGAAAGAATAGATAGACTCCTTGGTAAGTTAAAGCTACATGGAATTGACATAACGGAGATTACAACGGGGATCACCATATAGACACACTAAAAACCAATTTACCCCTATAGAAACATTCATAGATACCATGTGTGGCAAACATAGATACCTCTGACATCTGAAAAAAAAATATCTCTGTCCAACAGAAAACAGTCCTAGTTGGACTTCGCTGAAGTACGGATTCTGAACTGTTTTAAAAATTTTCACTTTAGTTCTACTGGTCGTATGTTGTTGTAAGTCTTTCTTGTTCTATAAATTTATGTTTTGCTGAGGACGGTCCTTGGACATAGGACCGAAATATTCATTCGAATTATATTTCCACTGTAAAAAGAATCTCCTATTGTTCCTCCTGATTTTGATGTTTTTGATGGAAAGGCAGTGTGGTCTTCACCGATATTTAGAACAGACAACCACAAAGTGATATATCAAAGTTGATTTTAATAAGTACAACTGATTTTTAATGCTAACAACTCATTGCAACACATAACTACATGATATCGAGACAGCCATGCACGCTCGTTTACCATCCCTCTGTGTTCAAAAATCCCTTCTATCCCTTCTCCCATGAAGTATCCATTTCCTTTAAACAAGCAGTCGCCAACCTGTGGCCTATGGACCACTGGTGGTCCATAAAAATGTTTAGGTGGTCCATGAAGAAAAGGGACCATTATTAAACAAAATATATTTTTTGTATTTCATGAACATAAAAAGGAAAAAAATCAAGGAGACTTATCATAGATTGAAAACTTAAAAGTTATGTTTAATATTATGAAGCTTAATTGCGACTGAGAAAGGTTTAAAAAAATTGACATAGGGTTTTGCTGGCACATTAACGATTTCTGCTGGTGTACATTCTTAAATCAGCACACATCTATGACTAGTTGCATTTCCTTTTGCCTATCTATTTCCGTGAAAAAAATTCTGCTAAAAAGTTTCATCCTTTTTCAATTTTAAATTCAGTCCCCAGTATTAGTTTAGTTCCTAAGAGACCTATATTTTCCTGATTTTCTGCGGCACAGTATAAGCTCTTCGAAAGCAAACTAATAAATATATGAGCAAGTATTCTCAAAGTTGAAACATGTGAAGTCCACGGCTGTCAATTTGAAAATTATTTAATCAATCGACTCTCCTTAATGAGAAAAGGCAAGTGAATATTTATCACTTATTTGGAAAAGGTAAAGCTAAAGTGATGAAAATGACAATAATAGCCAGCTGATCAGTGACATAGACTTACCAGAGGATCAACAGTCATCATTAGACAACGTTACGAAGAACATTCAAAAAGAAGGCAACACAAAATATCAAGAAAATAAGATTCAGACTACCTGAAGTTTGGATTTATTCAAGAACCTGGTAGTGACCTGGACCCATAGCTTCTTTGCGTTATTGATTATGGGAGCTTATCTAAAGCTGCCGTGAAACCGTCAAAACTTAAAACTCACTAGCAATCAGAGCGCCATCCATATTTAGTTGACAAACTACTTGAATTTTCATAGAGCGTATAAAGGAATGAAAAAAAATTAGGGGCTTTAAAAAATAAGGTTGCTGAAGGTAAGTCCCTGTTAATGGCTTCGAACTTTATTAATATAATCAAATTATATTGAATTAATTAGATTTAATCATATAACAGGCCTGTGAAGCTGTTTTGGTGAAAACCGGCCAGCCAGAAAATGCAGTTAATTCCAGTGTGTGCTAGCACAGTGTGCTAGTGTGCTAGCACTTTCAGGAGCAGAATTGAAGAAAGTGCTGAAGATATTGAAAATCAAGTTATAGCAACTGGAAAAAAATGCACCATTTTATTCAATTCAACTTGATGAATCTATAGACGCCAGTAACAAAGTACTTGTTCTTTGCGTTGTAAGGGTTGATTTTCAAGGAGAATTAAAACAAGAACTTTTCCTCCAACTGAACTTGCAGAGCTTCAAGTTTTTTATAGCACTTGATAGTTTTTTCCTGAGGCACGAAATTAAGTGGAAAAAATGTATTGGCTTTTGTACAGACGGTACTAAAAACACGACTGGACATTGCTCAGGAGTTGTTACAAGAATAAAAAAAATTTATTCACCGAGACATTTTGTCCACCCATTGCATTATATATCGTGAGCAGCTTTTGGTAAAAAAAAATACCCCCAGAAATGAGTTAAGTGTTATAAAACTTGTGAATCAAATTAGACATAAAGCTCTGAATTCCCGGATGTTTAAAATGCTCTATATAGAAGTGGGTTTCCGGTACACTCACCTTCTTTTTTATCATTAGGTAAAAAAGAAGATTAGGTAAGATGGCTATTATAACATGGTAAGATGGCTAGCAAGGGGCAAAATACAGAGCCGACTTTTTGTTTAGTGCGAAGAAAAATATTTTTTTTCAGCAGCAAAATAATCAGAAATTTCAAGGACTCTTGTTTGAGTGTAGCTAAGCTGGCATACTTGGCAGATATTTTTCTCTGCTAAATGAGCTAAACATATCTTTGCAAGGACGTGTTTACAATACGAGGAAAGATAGATGGTTCTCAAAAGAAAATCACCGTGGTTAACGCGGTTGGCAGGTAAACATCTACAAATGTCTACAAACATCTACAAATATAATGAATATATGGAAGAGAAGGATCTCATCCGTCAACGGGTATCCATCACTATTCAACAGCACTTAAAGTCACTTGCATAATATCTTGATTTTTGTTACCCAAGGGATGTAGACCAGACATGGAACTATGTGGATAATAGATCCACGTGCATCTAACATCAAAGAAGACAAATTAAGCACAACGGAAACAGAAAGCTTTGTTGATCTTTCTCGTCATGATAGTTTCAAATTAAAATTCAGATCCTCTTTATCAAGAGCTCATTTTTGATCCCTCTCAAAAATGAACAACCATTCGTGAGTGAGAAGACTATGAAAATTTTTATTCAATTTTCAACTACATATTGATATGAAAAGAAAAACATTTTCATCTGTGACAGTAATTAAAGCTCGGTACCACTCTCGGCTCGGTTTGATGCAGCTCTTCGTCTTTAAGCAACATAATTGAAACTGAATCTCCACATCGGCTCGGCTTGATGCAGCTCTTCGTCTTTAAGCAACATAATTGAAACTGAATCTCCACATCGGCTCGGCTTGATGCAGCTCTTCGTCTTTAAGCAACATAATTGAAACTGAATCTCCACATCGGCTCGGCTTGATGCAGCTCTTCGTCTTTAAGCAACATAATTGAAACTGAATCTCCACATCAGCTCGGCTTGATGCAGCTCTTCGTCTTTAAGCAACAAATTTGCAACTGAATCTCCACATCGGCTCGGCTTGATGCAGCTTTTCGTCTTTAAGCAACATAATTGAAACTGAATCTCCACATCGGCTCGGCTTGATGCAGCTCTTCGTCTTTAAGCAACATAATTGAAACTGAATCTCCACATCGGCTCGGCTTGATGCAGCTCTTCGTCTTTAAGCAACATAATTGAAACTGAATCTCCACATCGGCTCGGCTTGATGCAGCTCTTCGTCTTTAAGCAACATAATTGAAACTGAATCTCCACATCGGCTCGGCTTGATGCAGCTCTTCGTCTTTAAGCAACATAATTGAAACTGAATCTCCACATCAGCTCGGCTTGATGCAGCTCTTCGTCTTTAAGCAACATATTTGAAACTGAATCTCCACATCGGCTCGGCTTGATGCAGCTCTTCGTCATTAAGCAACATAATTGAAACTGAATCTCCACATCGGCTCGGCTTGATGCAGCTCTTCGTCTTTAAGCAACATAATTGAAACTGAATCTCCACATCGGCTCGGCTTGATGCAGCTCTTCGTCTTTAAGCAACATAATTGAAACTGAATCTCCACATCGGCTCGGCTTGATGCAGCTCTTCGTCTTTAAGCAACATAATTGAAAATGAATCGCCACATCGGCTCGGCTTGATGCAGCTCTTCGTCTTTAAGCAACATAATTGAAACTGAATCTCCACATCGGCTCTGCTTGATGCAGCTCTTCGTCTTTAAGCAACATAATTGAAACTGAATCTCCACATCGGCTCGGCTTGATGGCCAAGATTGGCAGCCACTGCCTTAAACTATTCTTGATAACCTCTTTTGACCCAGATGTGTCTGAGACTTTCCTTAGATAGTTCTTCTCGAAAAAGTTTGGCAAAGCTTCTTCAAACATTCGAAGCACCCACCCTTCAGAGCCATACTTGACAACTGTTATAGTCATGTTTCCAATATCCTAACGATACTGATACTGTTAAGAGAACACATTAAAATAGTAATACATCGAAATCAAAACACCTGGCCATCAAGCATCAATGTTCCCCCGCCAAGAGGATAATCCCCATTTCAACATACAAATTTGGTTGTGTCTGTCTCTACACCTTGTACATGCATTATTGCTCCATGCTTTTACTTTACCGAGATTGTTCTACCTTCAATGCTTAAAACATATGAGAAGCAGAAAAAAAAGAGTACTTACAAATAAAAACTATTGTCCATAAGAGCTACTAGAAAGTCTTTTTTAAATTTGCTCGTTGTTACAAATTTGCTAGTGGATTGGATTATTAGCTTAAGTTAGTGTAACTTACCACACATAGGTGGCACCCAAAGGTCCACGCCGTGCTGTCGACACTCCATTGCATACGCCGTGGCAGCTGTGCACGCTCCAAGATCCTGCTTGGCACTGTTAACCAAAGCTGCTAAATCATTATAGCACATTGTTTTGTAAGGTGTAGCATCTACAAGGTTATAGCAGGGACGTAAGAAGGAGGATTCATCTTCAAACAATGTGTTACAAATCTTTTCTCCTTTGGGATCAGCACCTGGCTTTGCAATAGAGGCAACGTTTTTAACCCGACAGCGGGAGGATCCAACATTCCATGAATGAGAAAATGAATCTATTTCGTCATCTCCACGTAACTGCAAGAGTTATACAAAGCGTAAGCTGTGGTAACAGTAAGTTAGAAGGGACATGTTGAAAATCCAACTATACTGTTAGGCAAGTCCATAATGGCATATTTTACAGGACAAAACCAGCACTGTTAGTGACTTACTGTAGTTTTGTTTAAAAAATAGCCTCTTCCCCTGCCTCCCATTAAAAAATATAGTTAAGATGGGGTGTATATCAGACTATCCAAGCTTTCAAGAATTACTCTCGCTTTCTCTTTTTACACGATAAAAAAAATGTCTTTAAACTCAAATTTGTAAAACAGTTGTGTAGTGAACATTTCGGCTGTTAAATCCAGTTGGTGAACAGCAGTTGCATGAAAAAAGCCCGTTTTGTATTGGCCAACCAGAGGCGGATTTTATTTCTTTTCTTTCTTATCGATAGGTGATCTGAGAAAGATCGCTTTGTCACTTACATGGCTGGGTGATTAGACCAAGTCCTGATCCCTAAAATAATTTTTTATTTGTTGTTTTTCCATAACCGTAATCAAGGCTGCATCCAGTAGGGGATGCAATCCAGGTAGGGGGTTCGACCCCACCCCCCCAAAATGTTTGTTCGACTCGTAAAAACGCAACCAAGATGAATAAAAACAAATTTTGATGCGTTTTTAAAGTTTTTTTAATCCCCCCCCCACGCGAAAAAAAATCCTGGGTACGACCCTGGCCGTAATACATGTCTAACTACCCAGGAGTGCAAATTCAAGAAACTTGTAATGAGGGGCGAAGGGTTAGAACCAAAAGTAGTTATCACTTGATCAGAATTAACAAAGACCTATCCCATGAAAACAAAACACAGAAGTTAAACAAGCTTCCAACATATGATTAATAAAAATAGATCAAAACTAATACAACACGATTGAAGAACGGCGTTCACAGTTGAAGAAAATACAAAATTGTAAGATAGTAGAATGAAACACGGTACAATTAATAGGAAAAAATGACAAAGAGAAATACAAAGAAGTGAAGAACTCATCATGGTTGCAGTCACAACAGCAACCTCGCAATGGGCAAACAACAGCCCATAATATCCGAAAATTTAAGAACACGGTTTGAACAAAAACTGAAAAGTGAGACCAATTTTTCCATTTAAAGTTGATTCAGGAACATTATCTTAATAATAAAAATTTAATGCAAGAAAAATTCTGGTGAAATTGAAAAAAAACTTAACGTATCTCGAAAATGACGGCGGGTCAAAACAAAAGCGAATATCATTGGAATTGCCATAATTAAGAAGCCTAAAATGTAGGATTTGAACCCTTACCTCTTGAGGGACAGTGATCTGCCCATTTTTAAAGCTAGGCTAGCAGTATGTCGTAAGGTGGAAAAGAGATGGTTAATTGTTCACTTAAAGGCAGAACTTCTTATAAATTTGTCTTAAAAATAAATTAAATTTATTATAAATAAATAAATTAAATATTTATATTTAATATTTATATATTTATAATTATAATATATAATTATAATTAATATAATTATAAATTATAATAATTATAATAAATTAATATAAAAAAATTAATATAAATTATAAATAATTAAATCTTATGAATAAATTAAATGGTAACACTACAATGAGATGCCAGTTTGGTAAAAACTAAATTCTTTGGTAAAAGAATTCTTTGGTAAAAACTAAATTATTATTAACAACAAAGAAGAAACGGACAAGTCATATATTGGTGTTTCACACATAAAAGATGGTAAAACACACTTGGATTCTGAAAAGATAAAAATAAGGGCAATACGAGCAATAAAAATGAGGATTTTCAAACACTTATATATTTGTTCTTTCAGATTTATAAAAAAAAGAAAAACTAATAAGAGCAATAAAATAAAAGCAATACTAGTAAGAGAAATCTTTGTTTTTTTTTACAGAAAAACTAATAAGAACAATAAAAACAAGTGTTCGCAAACACTAATAAGTGTTATCTTAGAGTCAAAATAAATTAAAAAAAACCATTGAGATTAAAAAAAAATTAGAATTTTAAAACACTTGTATCTCAGATTTATAAAAATCTATGTTTTCTCAGATTTATAAAAAAGAAAAACTAATAAGAGAAATAAAATAAAAGCAATACTAATAAGACCAATCATTTTAGTGTTTTATTATAAGCGTTCATATTTCTTATAAGTGAAAACACTCATATAAGTGTTCTCTTAAGATTATAAAAAAAGAAAAAAAATTAACAAGAGTAATACTAATAAGAGAAATATTTCTTCAATGGAAAAACTAATGAGAGCAATAAAAATAAGTGTATTCAAACGCTTATAAATGAAAATACTTATCTAAGCATTTTCTTAGAAATATTAAAAAAAGATAACCTAATAAGGGCAATGATAATAAAAGCATTTTTTTATCTCATTCAAAAAGCTAATAAGAACAATAAAAAGCATACAATTTACCTCTCTATTCGGCATAGTAAGGTCATCAGAGGCTTCGTAGTTATAAATACCAAACAGCCCAACTGTTTTTCCAAAACTCCAGCCAGTAATATGCACAGTGCAAACGTCTCTATAAAGGTTGCACTCCACTTTCGTTCCACTAGAGGACTTTAACGTTATTCTATGGCCATCCAAATATATCGAAATATTTCCTTCCTATAATTGATAAAACAGAAACTATAACCGACTTTTAAAATTATTAATTAAAATATCTTAAATTAAAATATCTAATATTTTAAATTAAAATATCAAAAGAAACTGAATTAAATCTCACCCAATAACACAGAAACGTGCACCGGGTGGGGGGCTCTGGCCTCACGTGAAGTGCAAAGTTTTCTTGAATTACTTGGCAGTTTGTATTCAAATTATAGAATAAAAATGTTTTATTTAATACCCCCTTAAAATATTTTGGGTAGGTATATCACTGCTACTCATCATGTTTTCTGACATTCACTCACCAAGGCTAAAGAGCCAATTTTAAGTGACGATAAACATGTTATCGCATGGATATATGATCTCTAAACCTCGCAAGTTAAATAAACAACGTATCAACAGTTTTAAGCATATTGGCTATCTCAGAAATTTCCCTTGATATAATTTAGGCTGGGGAATGATCGGTTTTGTTCTGATTAATGGCATTTGCACTTTATATTACCGTTCAAATAATATCTCACACGGTATTCTATGACAACTGGTTCGGTAAAATTACATTTAACAACAAAATTACAAGTTATTTCAAGAAATTCAGAAAACAAATACAGCTAATACTTACTAACCTAGCTTAGTTATAACCTTAAACTTATGCATAAAGTAACCAATTGTTTTATAAGAAATGTATCTGCACATTATTAACACTCACAACTATTTTTGTATTTAGGAAAGAAATGTTTTAGCATTGTTTCTTTTATAAACGAAGTGTCTTTATTTACCAAAATTTAACAGGTAGGGGGTTCAATCCAAATCTGGGGGGTTTGCACAAAGACAAAGAAAATGAATATTTGGTATTTTTATTTACTAGCTTGGGTAAGGTAAGCAGGTAGGATACACGAAAGCACAGGATGGCAGGCCTTCAACCCCCCATTGCACTGTCTGGCTGAAGGGCCTTGAAATGAAGATCAACACTACGGTCTGGACTTTAACAGTCTATTACTGTATAATTTTTTTCCTACTTCCCTTTTACTTACTAAATCAACTTAATTACAAAGCCCAAACTCAAATCTAGTAAAAATCAATATTGAAATATTTTACAGAAAAGCTTCAGCACCCCACACCCCCCAAAAAACAAACCATACTAGTCAATATCGTTACTTTTATTATTTCCAAATCAGTTTTTTTCTTTATTCCGGTCCGCAACATCTTTTTTCCACATTTGCATCGCTCCTAATAGTCATTACATAAAAAAACTAGTTTTTTTAACTGAAAGTAAGGAGCGACATTAAAACTTAAAACGAACAGAAATTACTCCGTATATGAAATGGGTTGTCCCCTCTGCAATCCCTCGCTCTTTGCGCTAAAGCTTTTAATTGTTTTAAAAAGCAGAATTGTGGCAAAGAGTCAAACTTTAGCGTAAAGAGCGAGGGATTGCAGAGGAGACAACCCATTTCATATAGGGAGTAATTTCTGTTCGTTTTAAGTTTTAATATCGCTCCTTACTTTCAGTTAAAAAAAACTAGTTTTTTTTATGTAATTTCTGAACGTTATTGAATTAATGCATGTTTGATTTTGGCTCTCCATACATAAATTATTAAAATGAAATTTGCATATTAATTCCTTTTTTGGCTAAATGGCTTTCTCTTAGTTTTGATCAGACGATTTTGAGAAATAAGGGGTGGGGAAAGCCTAGTTGCCCTGCAATTTTTCGGTTACATAAAAAGGCAACTATAAATTTTAATTTTTAACAAATGTTTTTATTAGTAAAAAATATACAAATATTTTTGTATATTTACATACTAACATTAGTATGTTTTTATTATTTTACTAATAATGTTTTTATTAGTAAAAAATATACATAACTTAAGAATTAGCTTACGTAACAAACTTTTATATTCTTAAATTTTTATTATGTATATGAGGGGGTTTGTCCCCACGTTAATACCTCGCTCTTTACACTAAATCTTAAGTTTTGTCCCAATTCTTTAAGAATGACCACTGAATCTGAAAGGCCGTAGAATAAATAGTTGAAATTACTAAAATACTATAGCATAAAGAGCGAGGTATTTATCTTCTCCTAAATACCTCGCTCTTTATGCTAAAGTATTTTTAGAACCCCTCATATGCGTAATAATCTCTATTCGTTTTAAGTTTTAATGCTACTCCGTACTTTCAATTGAAAAAACTTTTCCATGTTTATTTTTTCATTGTTTTTTTTTTTTTTATAATAATTTTAGAAAACCCTGCGCCCTTTTCATTGAATTTCTGTTCCCCATGACATATTTCTCCAAAGAAAGATCCTCCCACATAGCTCCCTCCCCTCAACCCCACCTCCAAAACCAAAAAAAAGTCCCCTGAAAACGCTGTACACTTCCCAATAACCATTATTATATGTAAACACTGGCCGAAGTTTGTAACTTGCAGCCCCTCCCTCAGGGACTGTGGGGGAGTAAGTCATTCCAAAAGACGTGGTTATTATGGTTTTTGACTATGCGGAACAAAATGGCTATCTCAAAATTTTGATCCGTTAACTTTGGAGAAAAGATGAGCGTGGGAGGGGGCCTAGGTGCCCTCCAATTTTTTTGGTCACTTAAAAAGGACACTAGAACTTTTCATTTCCGTTAGAATGAGCCCTCTTGCGACATTCTAGGACCACTTGGTCGATACGATGACCCCTGGAAAAAAAAACAAAAAAAACAAATAAACACGCACCCGTGATTTGTCTTCTGGCAAAAAATACGAAATTCCACATTTTTGTAGATAGGAGCTTGAAACTTCTACAATAAGGTTCTGTTGTACGTTGAATCTGATGGTGTGATTTTCGTTAAGATCCTATGACTTTTAAGGGTTGTTTCTCCCTGTTTTTGAAAATAAGGCAAATACTCAGGCTCGTAACTTTTGATGGGTAAGACTAAACTTGATTAAACTTATATATTTAAAATCAGCATTAAAGTGTGATTTTTCTGATGTAGCTAATGATATCAAAATACCATTTTTTAGAGCTTTGGTTGTTATTGAGTCGGGTCGCTCCTTACTACAGTTCGTTACCACGAAGTGTTTGAAAAGCCTTCCTTTTATTGAGTGAGCTGTTCATGGACAACAACCATTTCTTTGAGCGAGTACTAGGCCTCACTGATTGAAAGACACACATTATTTAGGAAAAAAATTTTAATGATTATTTTTGAGAAATAAAAGTTTTTTTAAATATTTTAAAAGTGTTCACATGACACAAAAAAGGTTCCGTCACTGTTAGGCTAGTGTTGTCAAAATTGTTAATACACAGAGGGATTGTTAAAGATTCAATCTAACAACCCAGTATCGATAGTCACTGTAGCGTTATGGAAGTACAGAGTAGAAAAAAAAACACAAAATAACGCAAGGATTTACTAAAATAGGTTTGATAAATTAAACATTTCCCTTAGTTTTATGGTTTAAAAATTTTCGCAATCAACCTAACGTTAGTGACACAAAGAGTGCATTGAAAGAGTTCCAATACACACACTGGTACTATTCCTACTGTCCAACTGGTGAAAAAAAGTTATGTGAAGTAAACTTTTTTCTGTGCATTTACGATTTATTTTTCGCTACCCAGAATAATTTTAATACGTCACAATACTGGGTCGCACCCCACACTTTGGGAAACACTGGAGATAGATACAATGGTTTTGCTAGGAAATACTAGATAGCGTTAACATATTTTTTTTCGGATATCATCTTGAGATTCCCCCTGATAAGTTTCTTATACCCTTTACCTCTTTAGGCTAATGCTTTCTCTGGAATTTTCCTCTGGGTTTCAATTTCGAACCTCTTACCTCATAAGGCAGCTCTACTCTTTTGCCATCAACCACGACCTTAGAAGAGGTAATTTCTAGATGATGTCCATTGCTGATAACGCTTAAAGATTTTTTCGTAAATTTTCCAGAGCTGCCTTCATAGTTAACAACCACTGAAAAATTTCCGTCAGCAAAATCACTAACAAGGAGATAGCTGCATTCACCAGCAAATTCAAAATATTTTCGATCGAAGGTCATGTAATGTTGATTTCCTGAAAAAAGAAGGGAAAAATACGGAATAAGAGAGAAAAAAAATAAGAGAGGAATAAGAGAGAACAGGAATATTGAGAGGAATATATAGAAAAAATATTATCGTGGTATTTGACAAAAATATATCTTCGGTCGAAATATTCGGACAAAAATATTTTCGGTCGAAGGTCATGTAATGTTGATTTCCTGAAAAAAGAGGGAAAAATACGGAATAAGAGAGAAAAAAAATAAGAGAGGAATAAGAGAGAAAAGGAATATTGAGAGGAATGTATAGAGAAAATATTATCGTGGTATTTGACAAAAATATATCTTCGGTCGAAATATTCGGACAAAAATATTTTCGGTCGAAGGTCATGTAATGTTGATTTCCTGAAAAAAAGAGGGAAAAATACAGAATAAGAGAGAAAAAAAAATAAGAGAGGAATAAGAGAGAAAAGGAATATTGAGAGGAATATATAGAAAAAAATATTATCGTGGTATTTGACAAAAATATATCTTCGGTCGAAATATTCGGACAAAAATATTTTCGGTCGAAGGTCATGTAATGTTTATTTCCTGAAAAAAGAGGGAAAAATACGGAATAAGAGAGAAAAAGAATATTGAGAGGAATATATAGAAAAAATATTATCGTGGTATTTGACAAAAATATGTCTATACCGTACAGTGTAAGAACACGTTGCAGTAACGAGAACGAGGTAGCGATCCTCCTAACGAGACAATTTTGTCTAGCGTGGCAAACCGTCCCTTGAAAAATTCCTCTAAGATACAAAATTGAACAGCCAAAGGGGAAATAAGACAAATGATTTCTTACCACACTACCTTTCCATTCATAGAATTTAACAAATCGAAATAAAGAGGGAAAATGGATATAATATTTAATAATATAATATAATGGATATAATAGCTGCGTTATTCTAATTTTGGATCTGCACTATGATGTGCAGCTGTGCTATGATCAATCTGACTCTTGAAAAGGGCACTAGAACTTCTAATTACCAATCCAATGAGTCTCCTCCAAAGCATATACGACCACCCTTTCTATAAGAACCGTATTTTATCTCCCGTATGAACAAATATTCATTGAAGCTTATATGTTTACTTTATTTGATTCGATATACATAAGACTGAGTCAACCTGCCTGGTTTTTTCTTAGAGAATATTCATCGAAAATATTCAAAATAAGAATTTATTCTCAATAACTTACTCATGATAATATATTCAAAATGATAAAACAACCATGACAAGGTGTTTATAAAAAAAAGTATTCAAAATTATAAAATGTGGAAGATAAAAACGGAAGATAAAAACGGAGCTTTAAAAACAAGACTGATAAGAAAACCAAAGTGAAAAGCCCTGAGAACAACCAATAAGAAACAACAATTCTCAACATAGAAACATTGGTCCAAATACGGCCACTTTAAGTTTGGGGAAAACGCAAATTATTGTACGGTAGAAGAGGATTCTTTAGTGGGGTTATGGAGGGCGCAGGAATGAGAATGTTTTTTCCATCGAGAACAGTATTAATGGCTAACGCGTGTTTTTATGGTCGTCCCAACTTACTCCATATGCATCAGGACCTATTGGAATAAGGTTTATTTTCGTTTTGATATTATTATATAGAGATTTAACTGTTGTGTCTAGTCTGTGATCTATTTGATATTTAAAATAAAAAGAAATAAATGGAATCTTAATTAAGTATTTTGACTGATCTTATCCTATTTTTGTTTTTCCTGTGTTTTTGAGCTTGACTCTAAAGTGCGAATTTGGCCTAACCGAGCATGTGATAGGCATCTTTGGAAATAAGATTTGCTTTATCTAAAGTATTACTAGCCTACGCACTGTTGTTAGTTACCTGCAATCATAGCATGGCTTCCAAAAGGAGGAACTACATTTTTCCAGGCAATGTCTGGGCGAAAGCGAGCTACTTGATCTAAAAAGTGAAACTGGTGATCACTGAAGTCAATGTAGTCCAACAACTGATTCGTCGTTAAATGGGCTTTCTTATACACAGGCAGAGTTTCAAAATCTGGTAAATCCTAAAGAAAAGAACATAAGATGAACTCCTATTTCCACTGAATAAAAACTATATTTAGAAATGAACGGTGCTTTTCTGTGGAAAATAATGATTCCAGTGTCAGTAAAAAAACAACCATCAGCACCATCTAGCATTTGGCGACAATTGGTATTTTTTGAAGCTTTGTAATCGTTTTTCTGCCAGCAACTAAGATCAGAAATTCCTTCTTACACTAATTTTACTAACTACAAAATTAAATTACCTACTCTTATTATTATACTAAAAAATGCTAAGCGTCGCCAAACACTAGATGTCGTTGAGGTTTCTTTGTCGGCACTAGCCCCAGTTCTCACTCTTGTAAGTGACACATACTCTTAGGTGGTACTAATAAACAGCATTTCTACGACTACAATTTACACATTTCGATTATTAAAGCACCGTAAATCTCCAATCCTTGATTTCAAAAAGCGTGGTAAAAGAAATTGTTAAATTTCACATAAGAAAATAATAATAATAATAATAAAAAATTATTATTCATGCTTGTTCTTAAGTTTTAAAGACAAATCTGGACGTGCTCCCTCGAGAAAGACTAATTACATCTAACTACACTTATTACACCCAAACGGTCTTCAACAACTAATTACACACTTAGGAATCGTGATGGTTTGGTACTGAATATCTACCACCATTGGTCCTATTGCTCTATCCATTGGATTGATAGACTAAAAATTTAACTGGTCCACGGGTTTCTACCCCTCTCCCTGGATCGACCAGAATAAGAAATCTAACCATCCATGGGACCTGGGGAAGCTTTTTTACATAACCTGTGGCACACTCACAAATTCTTATTGGAATCCAGATAATCCCAAGACATAAACTTTGCCTTTCTTCTGACGCTTGAACATCCAGAACTAGCACAGAGGTAGAATTTCTCACAGGAGCAAGCTCAAAAGGCTATATTTGTTCTGGTCTTCTTAGCTCTTCCTTAATAGGACCACCGAAAGAAAATAATTTAAGATTTATATTGTTTTTTTTTTGGGGGGGGGGAATGGGGGCAATCACTTTTTATGTGTGAATAAAAACTGCCATCAAATAAATGGAGAGTAAGAACCTGAAAATAATAGATAAAGCCATACGTGCTAAATAAGCATAACTATAACTACCCACAACTCGTTTTACTTGAACATAACAACTAATCGAGAAAAGGTGCAAGGAAATTCACTGAGAGAAAAACAGAAGAGATTAAGCACAAAATAAGGAAAAAAGGAAATATCATGAAAAAGCTAATGAAAAAAAAATACAAATAATATACCTATCTAACAAGAAAAGATACCATAACAGGAATAAGCTTTAAAATACTTCCTAGTACCGTCCCCCTTCCGCATTCTCTTTCATAATTTTTATTCATAGTCTTCAAAATTCTTTCTCTCTCAGAATTATAATTCCATGTTTCTTTTTCACAACTTCCTAAAACTTGCGTATCCAAAAAAAAAACTAATTGCCTGATAATAATTGCGAGGAGGGGCAGGCTGATATTACTGACTAAACCATAAAATAAGCTTCCTATAGAGGCTTCAACATTAGGCATATTTTGAAAGAAGGAGGGATAATTCACACTTCCCAGATGCATCATGTTGATAAATTTCATATAGCTTTTTATGTTTTTTTTTTTTTTTTTTTTTTTTTTTTTTTTTTTTTTTTTTTTTTTTTTTTTTTTTTTTTTTACAAATCCCCCTACCCACAGGAAAAAGCTTGCATATGTTTCTACCCAAATTGAGCGGTCTTTTATACCTTCAATGTTTTCCATTCCATGGGTAGACGGAGGGATGCTTCAAACTTTCCTTTATGCAAAGCAGACACCATCATGTTGTTCAAGCTGATATTGCCCGCTGCACCCTTCATTTCATCTGATAGTGCTAACATAAAGTTGTCCACATTTCGAAGAAAATTCCGAAGACTTTCTTTAAGTTCTTCTTTTAACTCAAAAACGGAGTATACGTTGTCAACCTAAAAAAAGTGGTAATAAACAAAGTGGTAAATTGTTACGTTAGGTAAGCAGGGTGATAGTCTATATGTGGCCTTTTTAGATTTGAAGGGGGTATTCACAAATGCAAGAAGGAATCTATGAATGATATATTTTTAGAGTTTCTCTATGATACTCCTCTATGAGCGCCCCACTAGACCGCCCCACTCTATGAGCGCCCCACTCCTCTCTATGAGCGTCCCACTCCACTCTATGAGCGCCCCACTGTATGAGCGCCCCACTCCTCTCTATGAGCGCCCCACTCCAATTTATGAGCACCCCATTCCTCTCTATGAGCGCCCCACTCCACTCTATGAGCGCCCCACTCCTCTATGAGCGCCCCACTCTATGAGCGCCCCACTAGCAGCGGAAAAAAAAAGAGAAAAAAGAGGACAGATTACTCCTAGTCATGCAAAAAACTGATTTTCTTTTTCATTCAAGCCACAAGACCGTAAGTTTCCTGTATAGGGTTTTTGGCCATGGAAATTCCAATGGCTTACTTTTTGTTTCAATCCGATGCCATTTTCTAGAGATTTCGGGCTGTTTTTCAGAAATCACATTAATTTGATTTCAAAATAGCATTTAACTATTAAGACTAAATTTAGATAATAAATACCATTCCTGAATCAGCTAGAAATTATATTTTTTTCTAACTTGCCAGTTTTTTTTACAACGGATCTTTTAATTTTTGGTTACTATGAACCGAGGTCCGTCCTTTAATAGGTTGCAGCCACAGCCAACCACGATTATTTTACTGTATCAGTTTACTAGGCTATTGATTAGAGCGTATAACATAAAAAAGTTTGTGATAAAAATAGTAGAAAAGTTCCCTGAGATGATTTTGTCGTATGGGTGAAACAGGATGTCCTCTCTTTCCGCACTTAATTTCAATTTTTTTGAATAGCTTGCCAGCCTTTTATATGCAAATGGTACCTATAGGCCTACTGATAATTGACCTGTGCAAATTGTGTGGGTTAATGTTTGTATATAGCTTTAGTGACAGAATCACAGGATAAACTGCAGAACCTGAAAGATAGGACACGCGTGTATTTAGAGAAGAAGCACTTAACTGAGGTTGTGAAGAACTGGCTGTTGGTGATATTAAGGAGAGGAGGAAGAATGATAGATAGATAGATAGATACTTTATTTCGTGATTAAACCAAAAACAGGTTTTCACAGAAAAAAAGAAAACACGTGTACGCTACGAAAAAAAAAAAAGAATACACACTATTGAAAACAAAACAAACACACTAACTAAAAGTCAAGTCTCTTCGTGCGGGATAAAAATCTGTTTACAATAGTGGAACTCTATTATTTCTAATTATCAGTGATAAAGGAAACGGCACATTTATTTCATACTAGCTGTTGGGGTGGCGCTTCGCGCCACCCCAACACCTAGTTGGTGGGGGCGCTTCGCGCCCCCCCAAGCCCCCCCGCGCGCGTAAGTCGTTACGCGCCATAATAGTTACGCGCCATTGTAGTTGTGTCCCTTTGTCCCACCTGTGAATATAGATATATATATATATATATATATATATATATATATATATATATATATATATATATATATATATATATATATATATATATATATATACTAGCTGTTGGGGTATATAGTTACGCGCCATAATAGTTACGCGCCATTGTAGTTGTGTCCCTATGTCCCACCTGTGAATATAGATATATATATATATATATATATATATATATATATATATATATATATATATATATATATATATATATATATATATATATATATATATGGTTTTAACTACGTAAAACTTGCGAATATACAACATTCTTTGCTGTCCCATTGTCTTTGCATATAAATAGATTGTCAGGTTTACCGACTCTTGAACATGCAACATATAATGGTCCATGGGAAAACAATCTGTATTCAGATCTATACCTCATGATTCTAATGATTGCCCTTGAGCTTTGTTGATGGTGATTGCTAATCGACCATTCCCTGTCCCGGTCGTCATTTACATCCCCCTGTTTCCCCCGGTGTCCCCGTTGTAGTTGTGTCCCTGTGTCCCGGTCGTCATTTATATTCCCTGTGTCCCGGTCGTCATTTGTATCCCGGTGTCCCGGTCTGTATATACATTCGTTTTTTAGTTTTGTTTTTCTCCTTTATTTTTTTCCTTTTTTTTCTTTTTTAGCTTATTTAGATTTTTAGATTTTTTAGTTTTTTTATTAGTTTTTAGTTTTTTTTCTTTTTAGTTTTTTTGTCCCAGTCGTCATTTATATCCCCCTGTTTCCCCCGGTGTCCCCGTTGTAGTTGTGTCCCTGTGTCCCGGTCGTCATTTATATTCCCTGTGTCCCGGTCGTCATTTGTATCCCGGTGTACCGGTCTGTATATACATTCGTTTTTTAGTTTTGTTTTTCTCCTTTATTTTTTTCCTTTTTTTTTCTTTTTTAGTTTATTTAGATTTTTAGATTTTTTAGTTTTTTTATTAGTTTTTAGTTTTTTTTCTTTTTAGTTTTTTTGTAGTTTTTACCTTCTTTTTAGTTTTGTTAATTTTTTTTTTTACTTATGTCCTGGTCGTCATTTATACTCCCTGTGTCCCGGTGCTTTGTTGATTGCTAATCGAACATTCCTTTTGTCCTGGTCGCTTTCTCTTTGAGTGTCGTCATTTATTTTTTTCTTTTTTAGTTCTTTTAGTTTTTACCTTTTTAAGTTTTTTATAGTTTTTTAGATGAAATTTTTTTAGTTTTTTCCTTTTTTTCTTTTTAGTTTTTTATTGGTTTTTACCTTTATGTTAGCTTATTTTTCAGTTTTTTCCTTTTTTTTATTTTTTTTTTATTTTTTATTTTTTTTAGTTTTTTATCTTTTTTTAGTTTTTTTAGTTTTTTTAGTTTTTTAGCTTTTTTACTTTTTTTATTAGTTTTTAGTTTTTTTGTAGTTTTTGCCTTTTTTTAGTTTTTTCAGTTTTTTTTTTAGTTTTTTATTGGTTTTTACCTTTATTTTAGCTTATTTTTCAGTTTTTTCCTTTTTTTTAGTTTTTTTTAGTTTTTAGTTTTTTTTAGTTTTTTACCTTTTTTTAGTTTTTTTAGTTTTTTTAGTTTTTTAGCTTTTTTATTTTTTTTTATTAGTTTTTAGTTTTTTTTGTAGTTTTTGCCTTTTTTTTTAGTTTTTTTAGTTTTTTAGCTTTTTTATTAGTTTTTAGTTTTTTTTTGTAGTTTTTGCCTTTTTTTAGTTTTTTTAGTTTTTTTATTTTTTTTATTAGTTTTTAGTTCTTTTTGTAGTTTTTGCCTTTTTTTAGTTTTTTCAGTTTTGACGTCACCTGATCCAGTTTTTTCAGGTGACGTCACCTGATCCACGATCCACAGATCCACAGACAACTTATTTTTATATATATAGATAGTTTTTTTTTTTTACTTATGTCCTGGTCGTCATTTATACTCCCTGTGTCCCGGTGCTTTGTTGATTGCTAATCGAACATTCCTTTTGTCCTGGTCGCTTTCTCTTTGAGTGTCGTCATTTATTTTTTTCTTTTTTAGTTCTTTTAGTTTTTACCTTTATTAGTTTTTTTTAGTTTTTTAGATGAAAATTTTTTTTAGTTTTTTCTTTTTAGTTTTTATTGGTTTTTACCTTTATTTTAGCTTATTTTTCAGTTTTTTCCTTTTTTTATTTTTTTTTTATTTTTTATTTTTTTTAGTTTTTTACCTTTTTTTAGTTTTTTTAGTTTTTTTAGTATTGGTTTTTACCTTTATTTTAGCTTATTTTTCAGTTTTTTCCTTTTTTTTTAGTTTTTTTTTTAGTTTTTAGTTTTTTAGTTTTTTACCTTTTTTTAGTTTTTTTAGTTTTTTAGCTTTTTTATTTTTTTTATTAGTTTTTAGTTTTTTTTGTAGTTTTTGCCTTTTTTTAGTTTTTTTAGTTTTTTAGCTTTTTTATTAGTTTTTAGTTTTTTTTGCAGTTTTTGCCTTTTTTTAGTTTTTTTAGTTTTTTAGCTTTTTTATTTTTTTTATTAGTTTTTAGTTTTTTTTGTAGTTTTTGCCTTTTTTTAGTTTTTTCAGTTTTGACGTCACCTGATCCAGTTTTTTCAGGTGACGTCACCTGATCCATCCACAGACAGACAGACAACTTATTTTTATATACTAGCTGTTGGGGTGGCGCTTCGCGCCACCCCAACACCTAGTTGGTGGGGGCGCTTCGCGCCCCCCCCCCCAAGCCCCCCCGCGCGCGTAAGTCGTTACGCGCCATAATAGTTACGCGCCATTGTAGTTGTGTCCCTATGTCCCACCTGTGAATATAGATAGATATATATATATATGGTTTTAACTACGTAAAACTTGCGAATATACAACATTCTTTGCTGTCCCATTGTCTTTGCATATAAATAGATTGTCAGGTTTACCGACTCTTGAACATGCAACATATAATGGTCCATGGGAAAACAATCTGTATTCAGATCTATACCTCATGATTCTAATGATTGCCCTTGAGCTTTGTTGATGGTGATTGCTAATCGACCATTCCCTGTCCCGGTGTCCCGGTCGTCATTTACATCCCCCTGTTTCCTCCGGTGTCCCCGTTGTAGTTGTGTCCCTGTGTCCCGGTCGTCATTTATATTCCCTGTGTCCCGGTCGTCATTTGTATCCCGGTGTACCGGTCTGTATATACATTCGTTTTTTAGTTTTGTTTTTCTCCTTTATTTTTTTCCTTTTTTTTTCTTTTTTAGTTTATTTAGATTTTTAGATTTTTTAGTTTTTTTATTAGTTTTTAGTTTTTTTTTCTTTTTAGTTTTTTTGTAGTTTTTACCTTCTTTTTAGTTTTGTTAATTTTTTTTTTACTTATGTCCTGGTCGTCATTTATACTCCCTATGTCCCGGTGCTTTGTTGATTGCTAATCGAACATTCCTTTTGTCCTGGTCGCTTTCTCTTTGAGTGTCGTCATTTATTTTTTTCTTTTTTAGTTCTTTTAGTTTTTACCTTTTTTAGTTTTTTTTAGTTTTTTAGATGAAAATTTTTTTTAGTTTTTTCCTTTTTTTCTTTTTAGTTTTTATTGGTTTTTACCTTTATGTTAGGTTATTTTTCAGTTTTTTCCTTTTTTTTTTAGTTTTTTTTTTATTTTTTATTTTTTTTAGTTTTTTACCTTTTTTTAGTTTTTTTAGTTTTTTTAGTTTTTTTAGTTTTTTAGCTTTTTTACTTTTTTTATTAGTTTTTAGTTTTTTGTAGTTTTTGCCTTTTTTTAGTTTTTTCAGTTTTTTTTTTAGTTTTTTATTGGTTTTTACCTTTATTTTAGCTTATTTTTCAGTTTTTTCCTTTTTTTTAGTTTTTTTTTAGTTTTTAGTTTTTTTAGTTTTTTACCTTTTTTTAGTTTTTTTAGTTTTTTAGCTTTTTTATTTTTTTTATTAGTTTTTAGTTTTTTTTGTAGTTTTTGCCTTTTTTTTAGTTTTTTTAGTTTTTTAGCTTTTTTATTAGTTTTTAGTTTTTTTTGTAGTTTTTGCCTTTTTTTAGTTTGACAACTTATTTTTATATATATAGATAGTTTTTTTTTTTTTACTTATGTCCTGGTCGTCATTTATACTCCCTGTGTCCCGTTGCTTTGTTGATTGCTAATCGAACATTCCTTTTGTCCTGGTCGCTTTCTCTTTGAGTGTCGTCATTTATTAGTTTTTTCCTTTTTTTCTTTTTAGTTTTTTATTGGTTTTTACCTTTATTTTAGCTTATTTTTCAGTTTTTTCCTTTTTTTTAGTTTTTTTTTATTTTTTATTTTTTTTAGTTTTTTACCTTTTTTTAGTTTTTTTAGTTTTTTTAGTTTTTTAGCTTTTTTACTTTTTTTATTAGTTTTTAGTTTTTTTTTGTAGTTTTTGCCTTTTTTTAGTTTTTTCAGTTTTTTTTTTAGTTTTTTATTGGTTTTTACCTTTATAGTTTTTTTAGTTTTTTAGCTTTTTTATTTTTTTTATTAGTTTTTAGTTTTTTTTTGTAGTTTTTGCCTTTTTTTAGTTTTTTCAGTTTTGACGTCACCTGATCCAGTTTTTTCAGGTGACGTCACCTGACACATCCATCCACACATCCACAGACAGACAACTTATTTTTATATATATAGATAGATATAGATATATATATATATATATATATATGGTTTTAACTACGTAAAACTTGCGAATATACAACATTCTTTGCTGTCCCATTGTCTTTGCATATAAATAGATTGTCAGGTTTACCGACTCTTGAACATGCAACATATAATGGTCCATGGGAAAACAATCTGTATTCAGATCTATACCTCATGATTCTAATGATTGCCCTTGAGCTTTGTTGATGGTGATTGCTAATCGACCATTCCCTGTCCCGGTGTCCCGGTCGTCATTTATATCCCCCTGTTTCCCCCGGTGTCCCCGTTGTAGTTGTGTCCCTGTGTCCCGGTCGTCATTTATATTCCCTGTGTCCCGGTCGTCATTTGTATCCCGGTGTCCCGGTCTGTATATACATTCGTTTTTTAGTTTTGTTTTTCTCCTTTATTTTTTTCCTTTTTTTTCTTTTTTAGTTTATTTAGATTTTTAGATTTTTTAGTTTTTTTTATTAGTTTTTAGTTTTTTTTTCTTTTTAGTTTTTTTGTAGTTTTTACCGTCTTTTTAGTTTTGTTAGTTTTTTTTTTACTTATGTCCTGGTCGTCATTTATACTCCCTGTGTCCCGGTGCTTTGTTGATTGCTAATCGAACATTCCTTTTGTCCTGGTCACTTTCTCTTTGAGTGTCATCATTTATTTTTTTTCTTTTTTAGTTCTTTTAGTTTTTACCTTTTTTATTTTTTTTTAGTTTTTTAGATGAAATTTTTTTTTAGTTATTTCCTTTTTTTCTTTTTAGTTTTTTATTGGTTTTTACCTTTATTTTAGCTTATTTTTCAGTTTTTTCCTTTTTTTTAGTTTTTTTTTATTTTTTATTTTTTTTAGTTTTTTAGCTTTTTTACTTTTTTTATTAGTTTTTAGTTTTTTTTGTAGTTTTTGCCTTTTTTTAGTTTTTTCAGTTTTTTTTTAGTTTTTTATTGGTTTTTACCTTTATTTTAGCTTATTTTTCAGTTTTTTCCTTTTTTTTAGTTTTTTTTTATTTTTTTTTTTTTTAGTTTTTTACCTTTTTTTAGTTTTAGTTTTTTTAGTTTTTTTAGTTTTTTAGCTTTTTTACTTTTTTTATTAGTTTTTAGTTTTTTTTGTAGTTTTTGCCTTTTTTTAGTTTTTTCAGTTTTTTTTTAGTTTTTTATTGGTTTTTACCTTTATTTTAGCTTATTTTTCAGTTTTTTCCTTTTTTTTAATTTTTTTTAGTTTTTAGTTTTTTTAGTTTTTTACCTTTTTTTAGTTTTTTTAGTTTTTTAGCTTTTTTATTTTTTTTTATTAGTTTTTAGTTTTTTTTGTAGTTTTTGCCTTTTTTTTAGTTTTTTTAGTTTTTTAGCTTTTTTATTAGTTTTTAGTTTTTTCTGTAGTTTTTGCCTTTTTTTTAGTTTTTTTAGTTTTTTAGCTTTTTTATTTTTTTTATTAGTTTTTAGTTTTTTTTGTAGTTAGTTTTTTTAGTTTTTTACCTTTTTTTAGTTTTTTTAGTTTTTTTTAGTTTTTTAGCTTTTTTATTTTTTTTATTAGTTTTTAGTTTTTTTTGTAGTTTTTGCCTTTTTTTAGTTTTTTTAGTTTTTTAGCTTTTTTATTAGTTTTTAGTTTTTTTTTGTAGTTTTTGCCTTTTTTTAGTTTTTTAGCTTTTTTATTTTTTTTATTAGTTTTTAGTTTTTTTTGTAGTTTTTGCCTTTTTTTAGTTTTTTCAGTTTTGACGTCACCTGATCCAGTTTTTTCAGGTGACGTCACCTGATCCACACACAGATCCACAGACAACTTATTTTCATATATATAGATTTACTTAATTCGAACTCAATTGAGCATACAGCTCAATCCTTATAAAGACGTCAGTCGACAAACATGACGTCACTCGACACACACACACAGACAACTTATTTTTATATATATAGATTATCAGTGATAAAAGAAACGGCACATTTATTTCATATTTACTTAATTCGAACTCCATTACTATACGTGCTCTTCAATAAACAGGGCAACAGTCTGGAAGTGAAAGAAGAGTTTACATATTTGGTTGTAGTTTGACAACAAAAGGTAGGTTTGGTAAAAATATAAAGATAAGTTTTGCAAAAGGAAAGCGAGCATCTTATGTCATGACTGTGAGCCAGGTAGCTAATATTAGTGATATAAAGATTCATAAACGAAAGTTTCTTATTAAAATAGTTCAGGCTAGGCATGAAATTGCTACTAAGTTGAAAAGTATTCGGGTACAGCATAAAAAAAAATTCCTGGGGTAAATAGATTTGCTAATAATTTGGTAATTCACAGATTTGACATCATTGAGAAGTAGAAGACTGGTAACCATGATTAGGTTTTAGAAAAAGGTCCTGTGAGAATAAGGATGGTGGGTGACTCAGTCATAATGCTGGATGATTGTGGTCTGAGCGGGCTATGGAATGAAAGTGCGAGTTTAGAGGCATGGATATCAATGTGGTAGCGGTAAGGATGATGGAATGCCACGGGACCAGGAGATTTAAATGTAAAACCCGGTCACTAGATACGTATATACAGGTCAGACAGGCGTGGGGGGGGAGATTTATTTTAGGGTAGGAGTGTAGAGGAATGAGTTGATTTTTTTTAGTATGAGAGCGACTGGGTTACCACTTAGGGAAAAAAGAAAGTATATGGGTCCGTTGACGCAGAAAAACGGCTCTTACTTTTACCCAATGTGTGGGAGTACCGGGGGAAATCTTTTACTCTTTGTAGGGGAGGGCCAAAAACTGGTAAGAATTTTTTAGGAATTGATTTATTGAAAACAATAATTGGATAAGAATAATGAGAAAAAATTAACTTGGGGAAATTCGAAAGTTGAAGAAATTCTTTATACTAGGGCTGAACCCATCACAAAAAACTGGGCAGAAAAAGAGAAAATATAAATAAAACCCATTAGATAACTACAAACAAGGGACAAACAGAAATGACCAAAGATGGGAAGACTTCTGGCATTCGGTAAAGAAATCACAAATAGGCTTCTCAATAATCCCAGCTGGGTTTACTAATTGATACTTTCTTTGCAGAAAAGAGTTACTTGTCCAAGTTGGAATTTTAAGTAAATACTTTACAAATTTAAAGTAAAGGAGATGAACTTGCTTTCTCTTGCCTCAATTAAGGAAGAACAAATAGGACCAAGGGCAAGTAAGTGAGGAACTGTTAGGCTATTATATAACTGAGAATGGCGAATTCTACTTAGATACGAAACGTTTGAAGCCAGGGAGGCATACGCAGCCCGTATCTTACTGGCATAATTTTTAATTGCCAGGTTTACAGTTTCCTTCAGATTTGCTCCTATAGGCATGTCCAGGTAAGTAAGGCTGCTAACAAAAGGAGCCTCAGAGCCGGATAGACTTGTTGAGTTTCTATTCCCTTTATAGTTGAATGGTAGAACAACTGTTTGATCAGTATTAAAGCTCAATCCAATGTGCTCGTACTCTTCTTGGAGAAACTCAAAGGTTGAAGAGCATCCTTGAAAAGTGCAGGAAAAGTTTAGTAGGAAAGTAAAACAGTTCAAAATAGGGATGATACCTTTTTATTGACAGTGAAATATAAAATTATTTAACTGGATATTTCGAACACATATACAGTGTTCATCATCAGCAGTAAAACTCTGATGAGTTTTACATTCAGCAGAGTTTTATCATTCAGCATGATAAAACTCTGATGATAAAACTCTGAATGATCTGATGAGATCATTCAGCAGAGTTTTACTGCTGATGATGAACACTGTATATGTGTTCGAAATATCCAGTTAAATAATTTTATATTTCACTGTCAATAAAAAGGTATCATCCCTATTTTGAACTGTTTTACTTTCGTCATGGAAAGGCAGTGTGGTCTTCGAAGTTATCTAAGTTTAGTAGGTCATCCGCAAACGTAACTAACGAAAGATAACGAAACGTAACCACCTCCTTTGAAGATAAATGTACAGTTCAACTTATCCTGAGCACCGGTAACACAATTACTAAACAAAACTGGAGAACTCCTTGGCGTACACCTTTTAGAATCAGAAATAGTTGACTACCATCTTTAATTCCAGCCTTCAGATTTCTATACATGTATCTTAAACAAGTAATTACCACAGCATCGCTACATTTCAAAAGGGCCTCAAACAAACACAAGTCAAAAGCTCTTGGAACATCAAGTGCCCACAAGACCAAGAAATCAGCTTTTTCTCCAAAATCCTTCACCACATTTATAAGCAGAAAGAGAGCATGCTTTCTATCTAAGATACCTGGTACCCAAACTGACGAGGAGATTTATGTTGCATTGCATTTATTTATTGCTTTTTTTGTGTTATATATAAAGAATTGTCATTTGTTGGTTAATATTAATAAAATCATTATTATTATTATTAGGTACTGTAATGCCGTGATTAAACAAAAAACAGGAAAAACTGATCTTTTTGCTCAGACACAGAAATTGAGGTTAATAAATTAATCAGTGCTATCAAAGCCGTTTTTATCTCTATATCTCTATACTAAGAATCGAAGGAGAATATCAAAATTATCAAAAGAGCAATTTAGTAATTTTTCCTTGTACAGCTGGTGTCTGTAGGAGAGGGTTCACTGGAAGATGTTTGGAGAAGGGGGTTATAAAAAAAACTCTTTAAAGTAAAAAGCTAGCAAATTAAACAGCTTTTAAAGTAAAGTTGTGTCTCTTTGACGCCGATTAATCATCTTTAAATAGTGAAAAATTTGAATTTAAAAGAAGGAACTTAAAATTGAAGATAAAAATAAGAGAGCACTAGATACAGATACACAATTATTTCCAAAAAGTTCAGCTATCCATGTAAATGCGTCGACCTACTTTGAGTTACCCTTATTTTAGTTACTTTGAGCTTATTTTATTCAAATTTGGATTTCACTTAGAGACTAAAAATTATATTTTCACCCTTCCCCCTTTTTTTCGGGCACTCTATTTTAAAAAATATATATTTTGTGATGTTGCTTCGCTGCTTTTGTAAGCTGAGATGGATTCAAGAGTAAACGTAAATAAAGTGATAACCCTGCATTTATTCTTTCGCTCTTTGAAACTCAACTCATGGCACTCAAATGGGAGTCAATCAACTTTAACTTCAGCTTCATATGTACCTAAAAAACTCTCCACTTTACCATCGTCAGAAATTGCCATCGTATTTATCATTTGTTTTCATCCATCCTTTGAATCGCTTATTTTTAAGATTTACAGTTAACAGGGCAAACTTACTATTTTGTCAACCATCACCCCTCCCCCTTATGGCAGAAAATATAAATGGGTTTTGAACAACAAATGGTACCATACTACGATTTATTTAATGCAAAAAAAAAATACGTTCTTCGAATTTTTAACCAAGTTACGGATGGCCCTAAGAACGATAAATACACACACAAAAATTTAAATAGCTTACCTCAATGAAAATACGATCAATTAAATGGGAGAAAAAAGCCACAGGTGGCACTTGCCACCCTAAGAAATTTATCGGCCCTAAGAACGATAAATACATACATAAAAATATGAATAGCTTACCTCAATGAAAAGACGATCAATTAAAGTTGAGAAATAAGCCACAGGTGGCACTTGCTTGACTAGGTCATACTGACCTTTGATCAACTGGACAGCAGCTCTTACATATGGTTGATATTTTCCAGTCAACTCTTTAAATCTTTCAGATTCCGTATTGGACAAACTAAAAATATAACTTAACTATATTCATATAGTGATATATCAATAGCTATATTTATAACTACCAATTTAAAATATTTAGATACATAATGTAGACAAGTATATCATAAATATGACAAAAAATGATCACAGTTGAAGAACGGTAGTTACTTCCAGTATTTAAATGAGCCATTGAGGATTTAATCTGGCCGAAGCCTAATTTTTTACATCATATTTTGGATTTTGTTTATTTTGTACGTCAAAGCACATGGTTGACGTATAGTTATAAAATGACTTTTCACTGTGACGTAAAACCAATGAAGTAATAAGTGACGCTTATAAAGTGAAGTGATTTTTTTATTTCCCTAAAGATGAGATTAATACAGGAAAAAAAAAACACAATCGCAAACATTTTTTTTTTTTTTTTTTGGAGTCAATTGGCATATGTCCGTTCTGAAATTTACTTAGGATGACTTTCCATATTTAAATTTTTAAGTGTTTCACAAAAACAGCAATTCTCGATATTTTGACTGTTTTAAATCATGGGAGCTCTACACCTCTCACGACCTCTTTTATAAGAGCTCTGTTTTACGGTATTTACGGTTATGATTTTCACGATACTTTAACTGCTTTAAAACATGAGAGCTCTAAACATGGATGCCTCTTTTATGATCTTTACGTTCTGTTTTATGGCCTTTTCAATATTTTAACTGTATTAGATCATGAGAGCTCTGCACTTTGATGTCTGTTTTATGATCTTTACGGTCTGTTTTTATCGTCTTTCCAATATATTAACCGTTTTAAACCATGAGAGCTCTGTACCTCGATGTCTGTTTTATGGTTTTTACGGGCTGTTTTACAGTCTTCACGATTTTTTAACTGCTTTAAATCATGAGAGCTCTAAACATCGATGTCTCTTTTATGGTCTTTACTTTCTGTTTTATGGTCTTTTCAATATTTTAAATCGTTTTAAATCATGAGAGCACTGCGCCTCCATGTCTATTTCATGATCTTTACGGTCTGTTTTTTCGTCTTTCCAATACTATAACCGTTTTAAACCACGAGAGCTCTGTACCTCGATGTCTGTTTTATGGCCTTTACAGTCTATTTTATGGTCTTACGATATTTTAACTGCTTTAAATCATGAGAGCTCTAAACATCGATGTCTTTTTTATGGTCTTTACGTTCTATTTTATGGTCTTTTCAATATTTTAACTGTTTTAAATCATGAGAGCTCTGCACCTCGATGTCTGTTTTATGATCTTTACGGTCTGTTTTTTCGTCTTTCCAATACTATAACCGTTTTAAACCACGAGAGCTCTGTACCTCGATGTCTGTTTTATGGCCTTTACAGTCTATTTTATGGTCTTACGATATTTTAACTGCTTTAAATCATGAGAGCTCTAAACATCGATGTCTTTTTTATGGTCTTTACGTTCTGTTTTATGGTCTTTTCAATATTTTAACTGTTTTAAATCATGAGAGCTCTGCACCTCGATGTCTGTTTTATGATCTTTACGGTCTGTTTTTTCGTCTTTCCAATATTTTAGCCGTCTTAAACCATGAGAGCTCTGTACCTCGATGTCTGTTTTAAGGTCTTTCCAATATTTTGGCTGTTTCAAATTATTAGAGCTCTGCACCTTAAGGGCGTTTTACGGTAAAAACAAAGAAATGAATATAACGATAACAAACGAGTCTACGACCAGTAAAGGAAAACGAAGAGAATAAAAAATCAAATGAATTTTCGCCCGTATACAACAAGGCGAAAATTAAGGATATAGCTATCAAGTCATTTAGTTATGAATTTCACCTTTAAAAGGTTCGTTTGACTATTAAATTAAATGGACTTTTATTTGAGAAGTTCCGAGATACTGATATCTTCTGTCCTCAAATTTGACCAGGTCCTGTTACCACAAACATTTCGTCCAAATCTTCGACTATTCAGCAAGAAGCAATTTTGTCAAAAGGGCTGAAATTTTGCTTTCCGTCATCGGATCCTTATTCTAAAATAATTTTTATGGTGAAGGCTGGTATTATGTCCTCTATGGGTGAAGTTGAAGCACCATAAGAACATAGAGCCGAAATTGTGAAACATTTAAACAAGTCTGATTAGAACAAACTTGAAAATACTACCACCAGACATGACATAAAAACCCTTACACATTTAAAACAAGATAAAGACCTAATCATCACCAAAACTGATAAATGCAACACAATAGTAATAATAGATAACAGTGATTATGAACCAAAAATGAAAGCCGTTATCTCATATAGAAAGAGAGAGGAAGGAGAGAGAGAGAGAGAGAGAGAGAGAGAGAGAGAGAGAAAGAGAGAGAGAGAGAGCAAGCAGTTTTCTAGTTCAAGAAATGGAAGATACAAACCCTCTAAATTCGTTGACTACTAATTGGACATAATCATCAAAATGTATTTCTTCCAGCCAAGAATAGTAGGTCTTGTAGAGTTTCAGAATTCTTGTCGTTAATGGATAATTTACCAACCACCGGAACACTTCTGATTTTGAATCTAAGAAAAATGTTTTTTTTTTAACTGTCTTTCAGAAGGCTATCAAGAATATTGAAATAGGTTAATGTTTGCAGTACTAATTTTACTTCTTTGATTTGGCGAACTTGGGGTCCTAATTGATTCCATTGTTTGGTCCTAATTAAGACATGGCAGGCACAAATCTCAATTTTAGACCGGCTTATAAATCGACTTAAAGACCTCCAAAGTAACATAAGCACCACAAAGCAACTGCAAAATCAGAATAAAAATACATAGCAGATCATAAAAGGACATAAGAATTAAAACAAAAAAAGACAGTTATTTCGAAGTTGATTCAACCAGTAAATTAATTTTAGTACTTCTCATTTTCTCTTCTACACTTGATAAAAAAATACCGTTTTGTTTGTTCTTATCTGTTACAGACTTTAATTGCGTTATTACAAGGCGCAATTTCTTGTTTATTGTCAAGACAGTCAATTTTGACTGTCTTGACAGTCAAGGTGGTCAAGGTGGCGGTCATGCACGATCAAGACCACAAATTCTTACGCTACATATTTTCACCTGACGGTGAATGTTGGACTATTATAGCATATGATTCTTGCCATCTATTGAGCTGAAAACAGGCACAGCGTTGTTGACTGTTCCTGACCTTGTGAACCAATAATTTCTTAGAAAATTATTTCTTTTTATTTAAAAGAATTAAAATAAAGAAAAGATTCAATTTTTTTTTTAAAGGACATCCAGCCCTTTTCAATGGAAAAAAACATAAAAAAAAAGATTGATTCTTCGTTACTTTTTTTTAATGATCTTGTTTCTTTATTTTTCAATTTTGCTTTAACACCATTCTCACTCGGTATCTTTCGTTTATATATACTGTTTTGGTTTTTTCCTACCACTTTTTTTTAATTAAAATTCTTTTTCTTGTTTAGCAAGAGAATTTTCTTTTGATGACTTGATATATTATGCAGATTTTTTTTTATCTTCAATTTATAATATTTACATTTTATCAATGACACTTGTTTTTATTAGTTTAAAAATCTATTTTTAACTGTATTCGTTAATCGTTATATATTGACAAGAAGCAGAGATTCGTCATTTAGCACTTGTATAAGTACTTCGAGATATAATAAAAAAATTCTTTTTTTTTTACATTTTTTTGTTCAAAATTTTTACGGATGTGAATTCAAAATAAGTCAAATTCTGTTTGTACTCGTTTTTGCTCTCTTTATTAGAATTTTTTATTTATTTCTTTATTTTGATCTGGCTTTGCTCTTTATTTTTTTTTATTTCTCTCTTAATTTTGAGAATGCTCTTTATTTCGCTTTTAACTTCTCTTAGTTTTACTCTCTTTATTAGAAACATAGAAACATTCAGAAATGTTTCTTTTCAAAATTGTCTTACGAAGTAATACTTTCTCAGAAGAACTATATTCTGCTGATTATAATAATTATCATAAGCAGTATATTAGGCATTAAATAAAGTAGATATCATACATTAAATTAAATGAAAGTATATAAAACAATATACTAAATAAAATACAAGGGTTTCATTCGCTTTTTTATGACTTATGATGATTTTATCACCATATTGGGTTTTGTTTAGAAATTTATTAAAAAAGCAACTACAGTTCTACAGCTGTGTATCTTTTGTTTTTATCGCTTCTATCTTTTTGAGGTATTTTCTTGTATGTTTAGTTTCATTTTCTTTTAATTGTTCTATTGGTGAAGGCTTCCAAATATGAATCCAAAATATTTCAGATTAAATTAGTCTATAAGTTTTGCAGCAATAATTAAAATTAATTATATTATCTATATTTTAATCTGATTTTATCGTTAAATGGGGTAGCTACCCAAAAAACAGGCTAATGTAACATTCTCGCCTAAGCCATTATCTGCAGATAATATTATAATAGCAATATTCGTTCTTTGTAATATGTTACAAATTATGTCAAATGAACTTTCTGGATTGATTTCAGCTCAACCCATCAACCCATCTATGTAATATTCCATTACATTTTGGCTTTTATTTAAAATGACAGGGTTATACAATGTTAATTTTTATTGTGTTCCAGTATCTTAAAACATCTAAGATATTTGACGCCATCTATTTCTTTTTCAAAAAAGATCTACAAATTCCTCTTTTAAAGGGTCTAAAATTTTTAGGTCTCTTTGCTGCAAGGCCGTATAAAAGCTTTCAGGGGAGCGATGTGAAACTCATTATTTGTACAGTTCTTTTCTGGGCTTTTATATGAGCTTTTTAAGCTCTTATACAAGTTTTTAAGCTCTTATATGATCTTTTTTACGAGTTAGAGCAAAATTTCGCGAGTTGGGCCCCCCCCAGGATGCGGCTCTGTACCTAAGTAATTAATTCACTACCAAGAATAACAGTGCATCAGTTGTAAAAGAAAATGATTTTCGTAACCGCATTGGCCTGCCATCATAAAAAAAAACTGAGGTTATTTAAACCTGTCAATTAAACAAAACACACCCAAGCAGTGGAGTTAGGTTAATCCTATTGAAATATAACCTTTAGTTTATATAATAATATAATTGGAGCTTTATATTTGGACATTAGAGGGGAGGGGGGGTAGGTGGGTATTGGTAAATTATTGGAACAGCACCTCTAATACCCCCCCCCTTAATGTCCAAATATATAGCCCGAACTATAAAAGTCTAATGCATTGTATCACCCGTCACATGTCTTTGTGGCTATGAAACCAGTTTTCTGGGATCTAACTCAAGGTCGATCTCCCAGGTTGTAAGCCAATACTATTTTTCTATAGCAGTGAAATGCGTATTAACAACAGACACGAGCAGATTCTTTGATGAAAAAAATTACTGTGGATTCATTGAAAGCTTTAACATGAATAGGCCGGACAAAGTTGCATTGTTTTTCTTTAGAGTTTGATAAAAATCAATTAGTGGAGACACCTCTAATTTTTAAAAGCAGTAATAAAACTATTTTTACAAGACGTAGAGCATTGTAAAGCAGCCTTTTGATTTGCCACAAGATTCCAAACTTTTTGGCCATTTTTTTTTTTTTATCAGTTTCTTTAAAACTGGCCATTTAAGATACGCTTCCTTTACTATTTATAAGGGCTGAACTGATCATACAGCTTTGATTTTAATGTCATTTTGTAAATCTTATAAAAAAAAATAATCCCAAAGATTCTTAAGTTTGTAGTTATAAGATATGATTTTTAGCAATAATTTTTAATATCCAAGATTTTAATATTTCTCATTGGCTTAAGTTGGCCAGTTAGCTTAAGTCAACAGTCTTTAGATATTCTGGCACACCCCTCAAGGAGCAATTAAGCCAATGAGAATGGAGGAAATCTCGTTTACATTTTGGGTATTCTTGTTCGCTTTCAACCAGGGAGATTCGCGTTAAGCGTAATTCTCGAGTGTGTTTCTTTTAATTAACAAGTACCAAAATTGATGACGAGGCAAACCTTGTAATAAAGCATAAATAACTTACCTTCATAAAAATGAAGAGCAGTCAATACTTTATCCTTCGTCCATTCATAAACAGATTTCATGTGAAGTAAGTACACTTGACCCGCATCTAAATAGTTCCACAAAAGAGAAGAAAATCGAGTTTGGATCGCATCAATTTCATTCATCAAGGCCTCCTCAAAGTGACCAAAGTTCTGATCAATGAATACCGCCGTGGAAGTTATCAGCTGATTTAGTTCATTTCTTTTAGTTATCACATAAGAGTATATATTTTTTGATAACTGAATAGTTGAATTTGATGTTTTTGAACTGATCAAACTGATAATATCATATGGAATGACAGTATAAGCGTTAGTGTAGATATCCCGAGACATGGAAATAATCAGAGAGCCAACTTTTAAGATTCCATCCCTCGCAGCACTGAATACACAGGATATGTTAGATACCGTTTTAGTAGATGCTTGGATAAATTTAGTTTGAATGGTTGAAATGACTTGATACAAGGATCTAATAAAAAACGCATCGTTCTTATACAAATCATTAACAACACTGACTAATTCATTCAAATCTTCACTGATTAAAATAATTTCTTCTTTATACGACGAGGCAAGAATATTGAATATCCCAAGAAGAGTATTTTTAATTGCAATTAATTTACTGATCTTTTCTTCACGGACAAAGGAGCTGAACCTATCTCTAATACTATTGGAAGTTGCTCGTAAATAATGTGAATAAGAGTAAACAATATCCTTATATTCTTGAAAAGATTCACTGCGCCATGTTATTCTGTTTGCTAAAAGCTTAGCAGTTTGAAGGCGAACACTAAATGATCCATCAATAACAGTTTTCCCCATAAAGTCATGCGATAGTCTTCCACGGACCTCTTTATCTGTTGGGAAACCAAGATAAAGTCGGATGGTTTTTTCCTTTAAGTGCGTGTGCACCCTGACGGCGGGTCGTTGCAAATCTACTTTGAGCTCAACTTTGAGTGGTAGTTCCTTATTAATAGATGTCTGGACGAATCCTGTGTAATGAAATTTGTCCTTTTTGAATAGAGCTATGAGTTCAACGGAGTGGCCATTCGAGGAGGCTTCCAACAATAATTTATTTTTCTTCTGGTTTATATTAAGAGCAATATTGAAACGCTGCATTTCTTTATTATTATTAAGATAGTCAACTGTAATAAAACCACTCACTTTCATATTTCCTGATTCCATTTCACTCGTTGCTTCAAAATTCAAACCTGACTCTAAATGTTGGAGCAACACTAAAGCTTTATGTATTTTTTCTTTGTGAGTCACTTCACTACTGAAAGCTAATTTAGCACGCATTAATTCATTTTCCAAGTTGCTGTATTGTAGTGAAGTGTCAATCATGATGACATCTGCAGGGGAAGCCCATGTGTAATCAGCCTTCACAATAATATCATGATTTAACTTAAAATGACGTAATGTAACTACGTATGCTCTACTTGTTGTCCCCCAACTACTTTTATCTTTCGAGTCAAAAGTAAAACCTGTTCTTCTGAGTGGATCACGTAGGGCATTCCACAAAAAGTCAATATCTAGTGAGGACTCGCCTCTCGAAGCAGCTGACTTAAGCTCCACCCCAAATGACCGTTTTGGTAGATCTAATCTCAAGTTGGCAGCACTTTGGGAGCTTCTTCTTGTCCCTTCCTGCTTCGAAAGAATGTGATAGCCAATAGAATAGTCTTCATTCCATGAAAATACAAAATCATTTAGGAGTTTATTGCTAGTATTGTCAAAGTTAAAATTCAGTGAGAAAACCCGAGAAGGTAATTTGTAAATTAGATTCAGCATTTTATTGGAATCAAAATTGTATCCAGCCTTCACACTAATTGTTGACACAGGTCTGTCATGTGCATTCCAGCAAATTTCAGCAATCAGACTTGTATTTCCAGCAGTTTTCTCCAAACTATATAAGAGACTTATAGGGTAAAATGAGTTAGTAAATTCCATGTACTTTCCTGAATCTTTATCAGATATATTTAGTGAAAATAAACTTTCACCGTTGAGGTTAGCAGCTATTAAATTATTCAAGGCTTTTAAATTCTTTTCAATATGTGCTTTAGCCTCAAAACTATGAAAAGACTGAAACGTCGTTGAAGCGATGAGGACAGCATCAAAATTCTTCGCATTTATTTTACTATTGCCTCGAATAGTTATAACTTGTTCATTCAGTCTAGCCTCAAAATTCCCTTCAACTGAATCGGATCTCAAATCTCCTTCGAGAGTGACGCCAAAGCCAGTATTAATAAACTGTCCTTCAATCGTTCCTGAATAAGAGTTGCTGGAGAGGCGATTTGAAATTTCAATACTTGTAGTGCCAACAGATTTCAGTGGAATGTTCAGTGTTGCTTTAAAAAGGAAATCTGACAAGGAGCTGTATAAATAGTCAAAAGTGATTCCGGTCCGTTTGCCTGAAAAATAAAGAAAAAATAGCAAACTAATAAAATTGATACTAAGAAATTAGTTTTGGAGTGCCAATAGATTTCAGTGGAATGTGCACTGTTGCCTTAAAAAGGAAATCTGACAAGGAGCTGTATAAATAGTCAAAAGTGATTCCGGTTCGTTGTCCTGAAAAATTAAGAAAAAATATCAAACTAATAAAATTGGTACTAAGCAATTAGTTTTGGAAGCATTATTATTCTTTCATAGCTTTAGCATATTTTAAATTTGTGTGTTAAAAGGAGAAGGGTCTAATGTCAGAATTGGAAGTGAATATGATCTCATGCGTAAAACATTGGTGATATAGTTGGCGAAGGACAAGGTAGCAAGAAAAGGTTTACTGACGATCTCTCCCCCAAGAGCCCATCCTTAGAGAAATTTATTTTAGAAATTTAGGTGTGTAACCCTGGAAACGTGTCGATGGATCCCACGAAGAAAAAAAAAATACGACTGACTCTTAAGGTTTCAAATGCGCATGCCCAAACACATGGTTTATTAATTCCTTCAATTTAACCCCTTAAGAGATTTAGACACTTCGGAATTAAAGTCTCTTTCTGAGACTTTTTCTATATTCCTCACCTTTTAATTTGGAATTATGTTCCAAATTACAAATAACACTATGCCTATTTTATTACTGAGTTTTATTATTTATGATTGACCAACTTATGACAGCAACTGATCAACTAAAATTTACCAAAGAGATATAGAACCATATAATCAGATGAAAAAAAGATATAGAGAGGTTACTTTCTTATATTTCTGGGTTAAATGTGTGCCTTAAGCACACTGGCTTTTTTTTTACACATTTTTGTAAGCCAATCATATTGCTCCTCAGTTATATGTCAGAAAGCAAAGCTTAATACCCCCACCCCTTTCACAAGTTGTATCATGTCAAATGCCAAACCAGTGAAAAGAACAAAAAGTCAAGTCACAACAATTTTTACCAACAAACTCTTAATTTTTTTTTGTACTTGCACCGTAAACAATATACAGCAATCCTTGCCATAACCATAAACATGTTTTACAATTAAACTCTCTATTTCTCTGTGATTTCACATTCTTGGCAGGAGAAGCTCCTAAATTTACACTTAGAACCTTAAGCAACTAATTGAAATAGCCAAGCATCATTAGGGAAACCACAGCAATGGTTTCAACATTTTAGTATATTTTATAACAAGTAGGGGCAGAACGCTCAAAGCAAGGTTATACAAGGCAAAGCAATGCTCTAAACAAGGTTAAATCCGGATTTTATTTCTTGTAAGTAATATAAGAACTATGAACTTATTCATTGGCATAGAAAGCTATTAGATGCAATTTTTTTTAGAAGAATTTAGGGGAAATGGAAATTTATGCTTCAATAGCTTTATTCTTCTGCGTCAAGCATTTGCTTTCAACAGCCTGATGCAGTATCAAAACCCAGAAAAAGTAAAGAAACGAAAAAAAAAATAACAAAAAAATAAAGAAACGTGTATTACTACAGCAGCCCAGAAGCTTGCCTCACCTTTAAGTTCAAGTTCAATCTTCAATGTTTTTCTATCAGTTCTTTCAAATTGTATATCTGCCACAATGCTTTCAAAACCAATAAATGGAGTCTTCAGTTCAACCTTGGTAACAAAAACTCCCTGTTCAATGGATCCAGATGTAATTAGCTCAATACGTTTACCTTGATAATCGACGTATAATTTTGAATTGCTCCAGCTTTTGACGCTCCATTGTCCCTCTATTTCCCATGAAAGTTTCTCATAGCCTATAGAAACAGATATGATAATTTGTGGCAGTCGTTATCCTAGATGCCTCAATTACCACCAAGGTTTCTCAGATATTTTTTGAAAAATATGTTCGTCTTTTACCCTACGCCCGTTTCAGAAAAATAGTGGCCATATTGAATTATCATAATTAGATGCTATTTTACCATAATTTTATTATAGCCATCCTTCTATTTATTATGGGAGTTTCTCATAGCCTGTAGAATTGATATGGTAATTTGTGGCAGTCATTAACCTAGACGCCTCAATTATTACCAAGGTTTCTCAGACATTTTTTTTGAAAAATATGTTCGTCTTTTACCCTACGCCCATTTCAGAAAAATAGTGGCCATATTGAATTATCATAATTAGATGCTATTGTACCATAATTTTATTATAGCCATCCTTCTAATTACTATGGGAGTTTCTCATAACCTGTAAAATTGATATGGTAATTTGTGGCAGTCAGTAATCTATACGCCTCAATTATTACCAAGGTTTATCAGATATTTGTTGAAAAATATGTTCGTCTTTTACCCTACGCCCTTTTCAGAAAAATAGTGGTCCTACTGAACTATCATAATTAGATGCTATTGTACCATAATTTTATTATATTTGTGGCAGTCAGTAATCTAGATGCCTCAATTATTACCGAGGTTTCTCAGATATTTTTTGAAAAATATGTTCGTCTTTTTCCTACGCCCGTTTCAGAAAAATAGTGGTCACGTTGAATTATCATAATTAGATGTTACCGTACCATAGTTTTATTACAACCATCCTTCTATTTATTGTGGGAGTTTATCATACCCTGAAGAATTGATATGGTAATTTATGTACAATTCGAAGACCAAACCTCCTTTCCATGACGAAAGTATACCAGTTCAAAATAGGGATGAAACCTTTCAATCGACAGTGAAACTCTAGAAAATTTTTTAACTGGATTTTTCTAACACATATACAGTGTTCATCATCAGTAGTAAAACTAAAAGACATGAATAAAAATAAACAAAATTTATACCCAATAGACTAATTACATATAGTTTAAATTGCTCTTATTTTTTTTTCAATGCAACAGCGGAAGCAAATCTCCTTGACTTTTTCGGTTCCGGTTCATTAGATTTATCTGACAGATCAGGTGGACAGAGGTCAAAGCTCTTAGGTGAGATGAGATTTACTTTATTTGACCTCGGTAAATTATCATAAATTGAATTCAATCCAAATTCGCCTGTATCTCTGTTTATGGAATTATTCTTGAATAAATTTTTTTTTAATTTCGATTGTTTCCCTAAAAATTTGCTTTAAACCTTGGTCCCTAGAAATCAAAGAAACATTTCCAAACAAAATAAAATGATTTCGATAATTATAAATATGTTCCAATAGAGCCGACGTGAAATCTTCAGATTTGGAATTTTGCTTTAAGGACGATGAAATAGAATTATGATGCTGTAGTAATCTCATTTTTAAACTCTGGTTAGTGCGTCCCACATAAGAGCTTTCACAAGTACATGGGATTTTATAAGCCCCACTTTGTTGCTCTACGGAAGTTCGATCCTTTCCAGAATTTAAAAAACAAGTCAAATTATTACTACCTCTTAAAGCTACCTTTAAACCATTATTTTGTAAAATTCTGTTAAGTTTTTCACTCAGCCATGGAATATATAGTAAAAAAACAAAAAATATCTTTCTTTTCTGTTTTTTCCAGAATATCGTTAGAAAGCTCTAGAAATTTTTTCCTTCTTTCCGAAAAAGTCTGGCCAATAAACTAACCTATGGTTATGGTGAATAAAAAAAAAATGTTTTTTGTTCTTTACCATATGTTCCAGGGCTGAGTGAAAAACTTAAAAGAATTTTACAAAATAAAAGCATTCCGGGTGCTAGAATATTGAAATAAATTTTAATTTAATTTTAATTGAATTAAAATTAATTTTAATTCAAATATAGAATATTTGAAAATAAATTTTAAGGAGACTAAGTCACTAAGGCTATGAATAAGTGAAGATGAAAAGATGAAGTTGGGTAACGACAAGATTGATCAGGTGGGCAGCTTCCCTTACTCTGGTTGTATTATTAGTATAGACGGTGGGATCAGTGAAGATGTTAAAAGTAGAATAGCCAAGGCTCAGGGTGTTTTTTAACATTTAAAAAAAGGTTGGAAGAATAGGAGCTGCAAACTAAGATTAGTATATTGGAAGCTACAGTGATGACAGTGGTCAAATATGGCTCTGAAGCATGGACGCTCCGAAAAGCGGATGAAGATTTGCTAGATGTTTTCCAGAGAAATTGCCTACGGATTGTTCTGGGTACCCGGCTGACTGAACGTATTTAAAATAGTAGGCTACACGAAAAATAAGTTTCAATCCCGCCTTTTAAGGCTATAATGAAAGAAAGGTTGAGATGGCTAGGGCACGTTCTGCAGATGAAGGATGACATATTGTCAAAGATTGTCCTTTTCGGCCAACCGTCAAGGGCTAAACGGAAAGCAGGTTGTCCTCGTCTGAGGTTAGAGGATGTCATAAAGAAAGATTTAAAGAAAATGGGAGCTTCTGGGGAGGGTGTAAAGAGGGACGCTTTGAATGAATTGGGAATGGAGGAGGAGCGTGCGTATCTGTGTTAGCCTCAGGCGGCTTGGTGCTGCGGTGAGTTATTAGTAACAGTAGTAGTAGTAGTACCATAATTTAACTAAAATTGTACTTCTATTTCCCATGGAAGTTTCTAATATTCTTTGGAAGTAGATATGGTAATTTCTGGCAGTCGGTACCCTAGATGCCTCAATTATTATCAAGGGATTCTCGAATATTTTCTGAAAAATAGGTGTTAGATATTTATATGGTAATTCGATCACCATAACTACATGGCACAGTCCCGTAATTTTACTATGAATATTCTTCTATTTCCTATGGAAGTTTCTCATAAATATGTATATTGTATATAAATAATGAATATGGTATATAGTTATCCTCATTTGTATATTTAGACAGTCCCAAAGCCCTTCATTAGGACCTTTGGTTTTTCAAATTTTTAAAAAATATATCCGTCTATTTACCCTAACAATCCATAAGAATACAGGTACTAAATGGTTATATGGCAATTTAAATGCCATGAATATAAGCTATGCTACCATAATTGAGTTGTAAATATGAATTATCATAATTATATGGTAATTTAATCATTGTAATTTGAAGTAAACACTACAATTGGGCTTGCTCAAGCGCGTCCCAGATATTTTTCCTTGGAATTAGTAAGAAAAGACAGTAACTTAGCTAAATCAATCATTAATTTCATAAGTTAACTTAGTAATGCATGGATCTTCAATGGTATTATAATATCATCGTAAGGGTGAAAGGCCTTGGCTGCCTCCAATTTTAATGTTAATTTGTAGGTCTGAACATTTTGGGCTTTTTAACTTGTGAACATTCTCGAAAATAGTTTGGAGACTTTTACGATTTACCTCCTGTTTTTCTGCATTTTTCACTTATACCTTATTGCATTTTTTACAGCCCTTCCTAAAAAGATCTACTAATATTTCCAATTTACTTTTAATTTCTTTGCTCTTGTAAATTTAAAGCATTGGCTGTCAACTTACAGTGATTACTTGAGACTTTGTTCCGACTATAAATACTTGTGACTGTGAATACTAGCGACTTCGACTACTAGTGACTGTGACTGCGACTAAGGTACTTGCGGTTAACCAACAGAAAAGCCCTATCTAACTTACAAATCAACCGAAATTACAAAACAAGGAGCACCATATCCTTGTTACACTTTATTAACTTTAACTTGTTTAACTTGTTTTTTATTAACTTGTTACACTTTAACACTTTATTAAGTGTTGCCATATAGACAACACTTAATAAAGAGTAAGAGAACAGATGGGCCTAGGAACAGTTAGGCAGAATGGTTTCAGGGGAGGGGGCTGATAATAACAAAGACAAACTTTATTTGATAGTTGGAATAAGACAAATATAAGAATCAAGAAAAATTAGGACTTCAGAGGAGAGGCAAGGAGCTTTTCTCTCCTGTGCACGAACTTGAATAGCAAAAAAAGGCAATGCACCAGTGACCTTCTAGGCAACAATGCACCTTGAACCCTTACAATTATGGATACCAAAAACAAGAAGCAGAAAATAAATAGTCAAATGAACAAAACATTCACTTAAACTTCTGAATTCAGTTGTGTATAAAACACCCATTGCCTTGTGCTTTTTTAAATATTATCTCTACATGAAAGAATTGACGGTACTTTAAGAGGGTATTGCAGGTGGATACCCTAGAATACCAATTGTCAAAAGTTTATAAACATATTCGTGGAATGTATCTTTCATACTGAGCACAACAATGTACTGTCGTTCTCTTCGGGGAGGGGGGCATGGTTGCTAAAAGTTAAACGTAGTGAAGACAGAGATTTTGCGAGAATTCCACGAGTAAAAAATGGTAAAACAACATTCATATTTGAGAGCTAGAATTTTTCTTTTCTTTTTTGTTTACAATCATCACCACTACTGCATCTTAGAAAATTGGCAAAGTATCGCTTGTCTATGATCTTTGTCACTTAAAATAATGTCCCATCAAACAAATTAAGTGCTGCGCACGATCAAGTCTTGTAAAGGGAAAGTTTACATCGATGCCTAATATATAAGGAAAGAAAAAAAAGGCTCTTGGAAGCAATAAAAAGAGTCACAAATTATTTTTTGGAGAATCTAGAAGAACCTTAAAAATCATCAGAGGTAGTTGACAGCGAGTCTAAGAGCGGATCCAAATAATCTTTTGTCTTCTTCCGTTCGGTTCAATTAAGATGTCCAGTGTGCTAAACATGGAAAGAGTATGGCTTGAAAAGACAATAGAGAGAATTCTTGCGTTCAGAAATATGCACATGAGGAGGATTTTAAAATTTAAGCTGGCACCAGAGAGTCAGCAACTCTGAAATCCACAGTAGAACGTGCTTCAAATTAAAGATGTTCAAATTAAAGATGCTTCAAATCAAGCTTCAAATTAAAGATGTTCTCATTAAAGATATTTTGGACATGTTCTCCGAATGAAAGATGGTCACCATCCTCGGAGAGTCTACAATTGAGAATCAGAACGCAGAAGAAGACGAGATCATCCAAAGAACAACTTGTGGCGAACTATTGGTCGAGATATTGGACGGCTCCTTGTGGCACCGCTTCAGGAAGAGTGTAAAGGCTCTGCCGATACCCCAATGGCCCCGGGGGAACGTAAGATGATGTATTTGATAAAAATGGAAACTAGCATTAGGATCGACAAAACACCCATCAGCGCCATCTAGCTTTTGGCGTCTCTTGGCATATTTCCATGTAGTACTAGTAGTAGTAGAACAATTTTATTAGAAATAAAAATTTCTTAATCAATAGCATAACATAAGTAAAGCTTGCGAGGCTGTGCTAAGTTCAAAGAAAATAAAGAGACAATATGGAGAATAAGAAAATATAGAGAATGAAACCATATACCGAAATCAACAAAAAAAAACAAAAAAAAAAAACACATAAACAATACACTACCTTGCGTGACCCCAAGACAACAAAAAGAACAAACAAAAAATTACATAAATATTACAAATGAATAGCCTATGTAAAATTTATTTAAGTTAATCTGTTTCAAAAGCATAACTACCGAGCTACCGATACCTACCATGCTATGTAATTGTTTTTTTCTGTCAGAAACTGAGAACAGACACTTATTTTACGTACTAATTTTATTTATTACAGCAATTAGACTAATTTTTCTTATTATGCACACGCCAAGCACCAGATGGCACTCATGTTTTTCTTCTGTCAACACTAGCACCAGTTCCCACTCTTATAAGTTACCCATGCTCTTTACTGATAAGATATACAACTGTTATAATGTTGGCTATATGACTGAAAATACACGTTCATGCAGTCACTCACCAATTCACACCAATTTGATGTGAAAACATTTTTTTTTAACGTTTAATAATATTATGTATACACTAATGATAAAAAAAAATAATAACCTAAAAAAGAGCATATAGTTAATGTTATACACTATAATATACGCTATAAAGTCCCCCATATAACATACTAAATTACACTATATTATATGTACTATACTTGTACAATACTATCCTGCAGAGCTTACAGTTGAACATATTCTTAGGTAACATCTGAATTTACAATGCCAGATGAAACGGAAAACGGCTGATTCAGCTTCAAGTACAAGTAAGCAAGTGTGTAATATATTCTTATGTAACATCTGAATTTACAATGCCAGATGAAACGGAAAACGGCTGATTCAGCTTCAAGTACAAGTAAGCAAGTGTGTAATATATTCTTATGTAACATCTGAATTTAGGATGCCAGATGAGGCGGAAAAACACCTAGCCCAGCTGCAAGTGCAGTAAGCAAGTATGACGGTCCCCTTATATACTATATATGTGCTGTACTATAACGTTCCTGGGGACGTTATCCCTAAAAGTTTTTCCGTTGACTCCTTCAAAAGAAGGTTAAACAGTTACCTAAAACCTAGTGATGGTGCAATATAAAAGACTAGCGGCGTATCAGATATTTAAATATACCTGGCGCCATGAATTTAGGAAAAAAGAAACAATTTCGTTTATACAGTATGTCATACCATACTAGACTGAACATTAAGTACTGTCATCAACTCTTTAAGACTGACAATACATGTTCGAGAAACCTTTCCACCAGTTTTGCAGGTTTTTTTTTGCTTTCTTATTGAAAACATTTAATCTTTACCATAAACACAAGAAAAATAAAAACAAACAAATTGAAATATCAGGTTGAACTGAAAAATTTGCAATATTCTCAACATAAACAATATTTACTAAAAAAACATATAAAAGCAATTTTACCATATTAACAAAATATATAAATAAATTATTTAAGAATAAAACATATTAAAACCCTAAAACATGTAATTGGCGACCGTCAATTACAAAAGCCTCAAAGAAACACTTACCTATAAACGGCGTCATAACATCAACATCTATCTTCAGCATTTCATCAAATTTGGCCACAAAACTGCCGCCAAATTTTTGTCCCAAACCATCCATCATAGCCCCCAGTTCGATTTTGTCAGCTCTAATATTAAATAATCCTGAGGCAGAGAATTCTTCATTTCTAAATGTGACAGTCAACCTCGGCTCTAATGACTTCATAGACATTGGTATATTCAAGAGAACTCCAGTGTTTTCATATCCAGAAAAGGGGGTTTTCAACAAAACAGACGCGTCGTATGACGTCTCAGTGGGTTGGTATTTGACTGATGCAAGTAATTCTTCAAAATCTTTTAGGGATGTCACTATCTTTAGACCAGCATTTATGCCCGAATCAAGTTTGAAATGAGATTGTATACGGCCACTTTTATAAGCGCTAAAAGGAGTTGTAAGGTTTGATGAGAGATGTATGTTGTTCCATGAAGCATAAGCAGCAGCGCTTTCAAATCGAATCGACTGTTGGCCATAAGAAGCTTCAATTTCACAGCTAGCCTCTTGACCTGGGTTATACCTAGAAAATAATATAAAGCATTTTACATTCCCTAGGTATTAATAGAAATACAAGAGAGAGTGCAACAATGTGAAGACAAACATTCCTTACCATTCGACCTGAAGAATATCTTTACCGCAGCGACTTACTGCAGTCACCTGACTAGCAGTTACTAAGGTCACCTGAGGCCAATATAGCTGTGCAAAAACTCCTCCATCGAAATCTGTTAACTTGTTCAGCCCTTATCCCTTCCAAAGAAGCTACAATTTTTTAAAGTCATTTCTTTATTACCGTAGCGTTCGGGGGCATGCTGCTTGTTGTTGGCCCAAGATGGATGTTAAAAATTCGCAATCGTCGTTAATCTGCAATTCTTCATCTGTAAACCGTCACCAAGCCACCTTAGTATTTTTTTTTATTATAGCCCCCCCCCCCCAAAAGAAGGATTGAACAGCATTTGTATTACAGCTTACTTTTTGAAATAAGGTCAGTACAAAGAAAACCTAATAACATAGAATAATTATTGGCTAAAATAGAATGGTCGAATCGTCAAAGTCGACTTGTTGACGTTGAATATACAAAATTAAACATGTTATAGTTTTTGAAGGCCAGGAGAGAGTAACTCTGGAAATTGGTTATTATCCCTCGTTTCACCCCGACAGATGGGAGCATTTTCAAGGACATTTGAAAAAAAGTTATAAAAATGACATTCCACCATCCACTTCAAGAAAATAAAAGAAAACAAAAACCAAATCTAAATTTTTTACTTTCTTTAAAAATTACACTATCGTTGTGGTAATCAAAAAAAAGGTAAAAAAAAAAACTATTTTCCGTCAAATCGTAAATTGTAGCTACTATTTTTCTCTTAAAGCTTACATAAATGATAGAGAAAATAATTTTTTAAGTCCATAAAAAGGTTTTTTTTCATATTACTCTTTATTTAGAATCGACTTTCATTTACTTTACCATTTCAATCTAGATTTGTTATGTAAGCTGATTTATGGCTCGATAATAGGAACCAATAGTTGAAAATTGAGATTTACTTAAGCCAGATCAATTGTTAAGATTACCAGCTATGGGGATCTTGGATGCACGCTTCGTATTTGATACATCTACCGAAATTTATCTATCAGGCTCTGTAAATGCAATTTTGACTATTCCAATCCAAAAATAGTTATATTAATTATCTTTTTGCTTAATTCCTATTAGTCAAAAATAGGCTACATGTCATAAGTTTCTTCAAATCTGAGAAATGTTGGCGCAAACTGTCTCATATTCTTTGTGAATTACCGACTTCATTAATAATATTTGAACAATCAACATTTCCAGGATTTTTGGTTAATTATTTTGCTTATTCAACCCTAAGCACAGAGCAAAAAAAGTCTTCAAAATATTAAAATCAATCGAGTAAAATTGCCCCCTCTTCAATTCTAATTTCGTGTAGCTTAAAAGAGTCCAATTTAAAATACTTACCAATTATAAACAATGTTAGCAGCGTCAAATCACGAAAATTAGGAGGAGAATGGTGGGAGGGGTCAAAAATGTATTTTTAAAAGTCTGAGGGGGGGGGAGATTTTGTTTTTTAAATCTTTCCGTTGAAAGGTCCAAAAGGTCGCTTTTCAATCAAATAACGCAAACAAGTATTTTTCACAGTATGGGGGACAGGGGAATACTGGAGGAGGGCAATGTCCCCCTCCAATTCACACAACTGAATATCATAATTTATCTTATTTAAAATAGATTTTTGTGTACAAAACATATGTTTTTTTTCATTTTACGTTTTTTAATAAAAAAATTACATGAACTAAAACTTACGTGGTGTTAAGGACAATCGTGACAGACTGGCCCTTCAATAACGGACTGGCAATATTGAATTCTGCTCCCAAAGGATCTTTCTGCACAGCAGCCGAGATGCTATGAACACTTCTATACAATTCTGTTGCAATCAAGAATTCACTTCTTCTTCCACGACTGGCACTAATCTCAAAAGAGGCAACGTCTAGGTTTAAAACAGAAGATTCGATCTTTAGACGAACTAGTAAGGAATCCAAGTCTTTCCTTAGCTCACCAGAGATGGTATGGCTGCCGGAGCCAGTTTCGGTTGTAAGTGTGAGCTCAAATAAGTTAGCAGTGCGACGTAAAGTAGCCTTTGCTGATAGTCGGTCATCAGCGATGTAGGGTGATTCGGCATTGAACTGAACTTCATACGCACCGTCTTTAACAACCTTCAGAATATAAAGGGGTGTGAGTACAGAAAAAATAATTTATTATTAAAAAAAACAAAAAAAGTTTAACCCGAATTAGTATGTCCAGTACTTTTAAGCTTGATTTAAGGGAAATCGGAACTTCTGGGTGGGGTGTAAAAGGGAGGCTTTAAATAGATTGGGAAGAAGAGAAAATAATGAAACAAAATTTATAATGAAATACCATCATACGATAAACTCTCTTACAAAATTTATTTTATGATTTTAGCTCAAGAATTTGTTTTATCGATATGATTTTTTGATTAAGTTTGTTTTCTTTTTACTTATTAATATTTTATTTCGCTGATGACGGCTGTTGAAAATACAACCGAAATATTCGTACTCATTGTACTACCACCTTATTTACTTCTTCACGAATGTCCTCATTATCTTCTGTTGTTTTGTATGACGGAGGAAGATCATACGTAGCTGTGCTGGCCTCAAGCGGCTTGGTGCTGCAGTGAGTCGTTAGTAGTCATTGTAGTTTAGTAGTTTCAGCTTGATACTGAAATTTAGCATTATTAGGAATTATTTTTGGATATGCATGTATTTTTGTTGTCTCTTGGAATTCCATCAGAGAGGGAGAAAGGCTTTGAGCAGCATCTACCCCCCCCCCCCTCCCCACGTACAAACTCGAAAAACAGTAATTACGGATTTGTACGGTTTTTTCGTATTTTTCTTAAGTTTTTTTCGTACTTCTAAATTTCACAAAAAAGATAAGGTAAACGGAAACGGGTATAGTAATGGAATAGAAAATGGATGTATTAGAAGAAAAGTTTCAAAAAAAAAATTCCAATCTTTTTCCAAGCAATAATGAGGAGCAGCAAAATATCTTCGAACCGGCGGTTTAGCTTTGATATTCAGTACTGGGTATTCAGAAAAGCATGTACTGAGAAGTTGTTAGAGCAAGCATCTACCATTTGTCAAAATTCGTGTTTTGGGTAATTCCAATTTTCTTTTTTTTTCAAATCCTTTTTTAAATGATATTTCTCGATTAAATTTAGTAACAAAAATTATGATTAAGCCACGTCTTTTTTTACGGGCAGAGAAAATCAGAAGTAAAATCAGAACTATTCACATCAATAGAGAAAGTCCAAGTTAAACAATTAAAAATAATACTTTAATCAAAGACAGGTTCCGATCTAAGCCTACACGAGGAATAAATCTAAGAACAGCCACAGTAATTTAAAAACCTGTTTTTTCTACAAAAAAAGAGGGATTCAGTAAAAAAAAGGAATATACCAAGAAAGCAATAAAACAATAAACGAAAAATAGCTGAAAAGAAACAAAAACACCAAAATTAAATGAATAAAGAACAAAACGAAAAGATTGAACAAAAAGAAATGAAAGCACCAAAATTAGCCATAAAGAAAGGAATAAAAGAATAAACCAGGGGTTAGCCAGGAGCTTCTTCGACTAATACAGAAAAGAAATGATTTGTACGTACTTTATTTGAATTCAGAGTCACAGGAGGTGTTCAAGGACTTTAAAAGAGTTCGCAATAAAACAAATTGGTTTCGCAGATCTTGTGTTCAAAAAAAAAAAAACAAGTTTTTCCTACTAAAAGTAAGGAGCGACATTAAAACTTAAAACGAACAGAAATTATTCCGTATATGAAAGAGGCTGTCCCCTCCTCAACGCCTTGCTCTTTACGCTAAAGTTTTACTCTTTCTCAGAGCTCTATTAAAAAAAACAAAAAACACAAGACTTTAGCGTAAAGAGCGAGGCGTCGAGGAGGGGACAGTCCGTTTCATATACGAAATAATTTTTGTTCGTTTTGAGTTTTAATGTTGCTTCTTACTTTCAGTAGAAAAAGCTTGTTTTTTATATGTAATTATGAAAATGGAAGTCACAAATTGAGCAATTCTCAAATGACTGAAATGAATCATAGAAAAAATCTTTAAAAGATATACATGATAAATTATGTTCGTTTGAAGTTTTAATGTTATTTCTTACCTTCAGTTGGAAAAAACTTGCTTTTTTACTGTTTAATAACAACCACAAGCCGAAGACATTCAATATCTTTAGTTTATTATCACATAAAATCGTAGTTATGAAGCTGCTTAAGGTAAAACTAAATGCTAAGATTGGCTATAAGCAACACAAACAAATTGTTGCTTATATCGGTCATTATTTAACAAAATTCAAACTTTAGCGTAAAGAGCAAGTCATTGAGGAGGGGGCTAACTTCTTCATATAAGTAATATGAGGGGGTTCTCCCCTCGTCAATAACTCGCTCTTTACGCTAAAGTTCGAATTTCGTTCCAATTCTTTAAGAATGACGCCTGAATCACAAATGCCGTTTAATTAGAATAAACAGCTCTTTTAAATTACTAAAAATACTTTAGCGTCAAAAGCAAGGCACTGACAAGGGGACGAATCCCCTAATATACGTAATAATTTAAGTTCGTTTTAAGTTTTACTGTTACTCCTTACTTTCAGTTGGAATTTTTTTTATTTAATTTCTGAGTGTTTTATCAATAATACTGGGAAATCCAGTGCCCCCTTCATGGAAATTCTCGTCCCCAATGAAAAATCCCTCCATGGAAAGATTCTTCCGCGTAACGCTCTTCCCCCCCCCCCCAACAGAAAAAGTTCCCCCTGAAAACGTCTGTATGCTTCTCAATAACCAGTACTAGGCTATATGTAAACAATGGGTTAAGTTCATAACTTGCAGCCCTTCCCCGGGGGCTATCTTAAAACTTTGATCCGGTGATTTTGGGAAAAAATGAGCGTGGGAGGGAGCCTGTTTGCTTTGCAATCTTTTGGTCATTGAAAAAGGGCGCTAGAACTTTTAATTCCTGTTCGAATGAGCACTACCGCAAAATTCTAGTACTACTGGGTCAATACGATCCCCCTGAAAAAAACAAACAAACAACAAATCTTTCTTCTGGCAAAAAGTACAAAATTCCACATTTGTCTAGATAGGAGCTTGAAACCTCTACAGTAGGGTTCTCTGATACTCTGAATCTGATGGTGTGATTTTCATTAAGGTTTTATGCCTTTTAGGGGGTGTTCCCCTCTTTTTGCAAAAATAAGGCAAATTTTCTCAGGCTCATAACTTTTGATGGGAAAGACTAAACTTGATGAAACATATAAATTTAAAAATCAGCATTAAATCCAGTTCTTTTGATGCATCTATTGTATCAAAATTCCATTTTTCAGAGTTTCGGTTACTATTGAGCCGGGTCACTCCAAGAACCGTTTGAAAATACTATGGGATGAAATCTGAAGATATTAAAGGGAATACGAAAGGCACATGGGAAACCATTAATGAATTATTAAATGGTGGCAAGAAGAATGAAAATCCAACTAGCCTAAAAGTGGACGATAGAGTAGTTGTTGAAAGGAATGAAATTTCTGATGTTTTGGGTGAGCATTTTTCAAAAATAGATGAATAAGTAAGCGAAATTTAATATAATTGTAGCTGTAAAATTACCAAACCTCTTGAAGACGAAAGAGGTCTGGGTGTAAACATGAGCATTGCTGAAACTAATCTGGAGGAGATGAAGCAAATAATAAGATTGATGAATTCAAATTCGTCTGGGAGTGATGGTCTCAATCTGTAAACGTTTAAATTAGTATTGGTATATTTGCTGCCCTGACTTGTATATTTGATTAACTGCTCGCTGAAAAGGGTGAGTTTTCTTTGCAATTAAGATAGGCCAACGTCATCCCTTTGCATGAAAGAGGTTTGAAGACAGATCCTTCGAACTGGAGGCCGATTTCGATGTTGTCTATGTTTCCAAAGCTGTATGAAAAGATTGTGCATAGAAGATCGTATAACCATCTGAATCTTTATGAATTTGTCTCGGAAACACAGTTTGGATTCAGGAAAGGCTATTCAACCATACATGCAATCCACCTTCTCACATATTTTGTTAGCTCTGCACATGAACGTGGTGAGTTAGTGCTTTTAATTTTCATAGATTTTAGTAAGCTTCTGATACTGTTGTTTTTAAGATCTTATTGACCAGTCTACGTTGTTTAGGAGTTTCGGATGTATCTTTGAGTTGGTTCGAGTCTTATCTTGAAGGTCTGCAAATCAAGAAGTTATAGAGTCCATCGCGGAGTTCCACAAAGTTCGGTGCTTGAGCTCCTCCTTAACCTAATTTGTGTAGATACCATGCGATTTTATATTCGTGGGATATTAATCACAGCATTTGCTGATGACACTGTGTTTGCAGTAACATCATCTTGCAAAAATGTGTTTACTGAAAAAGCTAATGAGGCCCTAAATGAACAATCAAGTTTGACAGGATTTAGCTACCTATCTGTTAATGTTTTTAAGACGAATTTCATGCCTTTTTGTAGAATTGGTACTCCCATTATTTTAAATGATAAAATTTGTCTGAATGGTGTATTCTTAAATCAAGCTTTTAGTGTTAAATATTTAGGTTTTTACCTTGATTGCAAACTGTAAAGCAATAGCAGCAAAAGTGGCAGGGGGATTGGGTCTTATAAGAAGGCTAAGGAATGAGCTTCCACCCAGAATGTTAATGATCCTTTATCATTCTCTTATCAATCCGTATCTGTCTTACGATTGTTTGCTGTGACTAGTTCTTTGTGTCAAGTTTTAAAAGAGTCCAAATTTTATAAAATAAAGCTCTTTGTATCTTGGGAGATTTGTGTAAGATTTGAAAATTGCACTTTGAGCTGCTTCACTAAAATGAAAATTCTAAACGTTTATAAGTTAAGACAAGCTTGCTACTTATTCCTGTAAAAACACCCAGCAACTGAAACGTCGATTCGACGCACTATGCCGCCAGCAATGGCTCTGGAGGACCTTTATCCTTTTTTATAAGTTAAGAGATTATCAACTAGCTGTTTCTGTTTATCAATGCTTGAATCGTTATTCGCTGGAGTGCTTTTGGGAAGTTTTTAATTCTAACTCGTTTTATCACTGTTATGAAACTAGATATTCTTCAGGGATAGTGTCTGAGGGTTTAAGTACTCAACGAGGATCTTTATTTCCGCGTTTTGCAGGATCACAGCTTTGGAATTCTCTCCCAGAGGGTATAAAGGTGGCAGATAATGTTAGCCAGTTCAAGAGTGGGTTGAAACGCTACCTTCTGGGAAGTAGTTAATGATTTTATTTGATTCATCTTTTTTTCTTTTTTTTGCGATTTTTGATTTATAGGCGAAGTGAGAACATATATTGATGGATTATAAGGGTGAAAACAACCATCATATATACAACCCAATTGGTTTCCCCGATGATTTTTGAAAGATGATGCAAGCGTCATTTTTGTAAATAACTTATTCCCTTCTCTAAAAAAATAAAAATTATAGAGGAATATATTTACACGACAGAAACACATTAGACTGAACTTCTTGTCAAAGCTTTCTAGGTTGAAAGTTTATACTATCTTTTTAACATAATGGAAAAGAAAAGAAAGACAATTTTACGCCTGTTTTTGCCAGAAAAATCTTTACTGCCTTCAAAAAAAAGAAAAAAAAGAGGTAGCAATAGGGTTTTACAAACCAACTTAAAATTATAATTCCACGATAAAATTATCCTAGAAGCTAATAGAAGAATGTGAAATCCTAATTCAAAAGCTGTGGAACAGCAATATTTATTTAAAAATGTATACCAGTGGTTTTAATATTTGTGATTTAGATCTTTAAGATTTTTAATTATATATAAAATTATGTATAAAAGAAATTTAATCTCATATCTTCTAGCCAAGAAAGTAACTGTTTTTCAAAATCAACGGCCGAAGAAAAAAACTTCAAAGAATAAATTTCACCTACAATAATAAACAAAGCAGATACAAAATTAATCATAAAATTATACAGAAAAAAGAGAGCAAAAAAAAGCCAGTGTATATCTGTTCTCCAAACTCTCTAAGGCGAGAGTTTACCCTATCTTGTCACTATAAACAAAAAGATCAGAAAGGAAATTTAACTGATTATTTTTCTTTAGAGAAATCTTTACTGTCCTTTAAAAAAGATACAAATATTTAAATTTTTGGAAATATATAAAAATGAAGAAAAGATGAAGCTTAAATCTATTCCTAAAAACCGTCATTTCCCTCAATTTCAGGAACCGGAAATAAAATCTCCGAAACTCAACTTTCATAACAAAAATGATTCTTTAAAAGAAAAACTATTCTGAATATGAGGAGGAATTGTTAAAAAAAACTAGCATACTTAAAAGAAAAACTATTATAGAATTCAACGAAAAACTTTAACCTGAATTATTTGTACAAGCTTTCTGGACTGCCAGTCTACTCCATTTTGGAAATAAAATATTGCTTTGATTTAGTACTTGAAGTGTAGAGGTTGTAGTACAGCGCAGAAGAAATTTTGGAGCAGTGCAGGTGAAAATGTAGTACAGTGCAGAGGAAATTATAGAACACTACAAAGGAAATTACAGTGCAGTACAGAGGAAAGTATAGCAGTGCAATACAAAGTGTAGTGCAGTGCAGATGAAAGTTTAGTGGAGTACAGAGTGAATTTTAGTGAAGTGCAGAGGATTGAAGTACAAAAAGGAAAGCTAAAGTATACCTTATAGTCAGCCTTATGGACAGCTTCCTCAGTTTCAATCAAAATAACGCCATCAAAAGCTCCAGCTACCAACTTCAAATCAACAGCTCCAATAAATGGACTTTCTGATCTACCAGTAAGAGCAACATTATCAGTCAGATCCAAAACTCCTGAAATATTGTGAATTAACTCCCCTTCGATCATACCTTCAAAATTAATGGAAGAATAGCCTTCATCTTGCCATGAAACTGAAAATGTGGCTGTTCTCTTTACAGAAATTAGAGGCGTATCGAGTTCGAATGCGCCAGATAAGTGGTTGTCTTCATGATTCAGAGTTAAGAAAAACTTATGATTGCTGTTTGCAGTTCTCAGCAAGACATCAACAAGATAATAGCCAAACGAGCCAGTTAAAGAACGATTGGCAATGTTGTAAAATGGCAGTTCGGCTTCGAAGAAAAACTGTAGCGATGAATTGTTAAACTCATACTTAAGGTTTACTTCATTGTTCATAATTTGAAGCGATAAGTCAGAATTTCTAAAATCTTCACTCAATGAGAGGTTGAGAAAAAAGGGTATGGGTTGCGAATACCCACTTGACGTAATTATTCCATTTGAAAATACTGAATTCAAAGAGTAGCTGTATTTTCCAGAATAAGAGTAATGGAAATTTTTGTTTTCTATAGAAATTTTTATTTTATTTTGATTCTCAGATATCGCTTCATTTTCAAAAACCACACGGAAATTATCAAACATCGGCATGAGGCTTGTTTTTGAGGTAAGAGTTAATGACTTCAAATTGAAATCGATTGATCCCTTCAGCTCTAAGGATTGTCCAAGGACCTCTGAACTCAGCTCACCTTCTGCACGTATTCCATTCATATTCCAAGCAGCTGAAACTGTCCCTAAATCGAGTCCCTTCAATGGGGATGAGAATTGAAGATTGAAATCACCATTTAATTTATCTATACGAGCATTCAGTTCGAAATAGAAGCTTTCGAAATTTTTGAACGGTGTTTCAACACGTAGCAAAGCTTTTAGAGTTGGCAATTTGGATTTTAATTGTGCAGTACATTCAAAAGTTTTGTCATTTACTGACAATTTAGCTTTCAGGCCAGAATCAATTAAAATGGCTTCAAATAAGAAATGAGATCTTTGAATTTTGGCGCTGGTCCATAAGCCTTTCTTGGAGAGTTTGTAGTTCAGAATAATTTCAATGTTTTTAACATTCTTAAATGGTGTTTCCAAATTGAACTCTAAAGTTTCGTCAGTTATAAGACCGCTAATTTCTAATCTGGAAATATCATTCCACTGGGCAGAAAGTTTTCCACCTTTAGCTTTATTTGACAACTCAAAGTATAAATCTCCGGAGAGTCTTCGGGCAGTTTCAAACGGAGTGCTCAAAGTTCCGGCCACTCTAAACCCCGTATCAATCTTAAACACACCAGAAAAGTGAATAGTATGATTAGGTCCATAGTTCATTCGTATATTCAACGTATCTTTTTTAGTTTCAACTGACAACGAAATGTCTTCAAAACCATCAACTGGCAACGACAAGGAAGCCAAAATATTCTCCTCATCTTTAGTCTTATTAAATAGAGTCATAAATTCAAGGTGTCGACCATCAAATCCTGCTTTCAAAAAAACTCTCTTTGAACTTCTTTCTTCCGATATTTCCATACTTATTGATACAGGGTCAAAATTTTTGGCTTCAATAACAAATAAAGCTTTTCGAACTGGATTAATAAGGCCCCCGAAATGAAGTCGAACTCGTTCAAGACCATACCGGAATATCACATCAACACCTTTCAAACCCTCAGTAGCATTAGCGTAGGCAATAGATAGTTCAACATCCTCTGTTAATGGAGACACAAAAGCAAATTTAACACCTTTCTCTGATTTTTCAGATAAACCACCAGAAATTGATGTCACTTTATCATCTAAAATTATGGTTAGTTCAGTTTTTCTATTTGTTCCAAATGGCAATACACCATCAATCTTAATTGACTTAAATCCAGTGAAAGGAGCGTCAATCTCACATTTTAAGTGGTCATTAACTAGACTATAACTAAAAGATAAGTGATTTTCTCCATCAGACGCATCGAGTTCTACGCGACTATTCTTAGCACTAAAAGAATAGTTCGAATCTAACCGAAGATTTTTTAGTCCGTCAAATGGTGTTTCCAAAACAACACTAACACCTTTTCCATTAGCTATAAAATTAACGTCAATATTTTTAATTCCTCTTGTTAATATCTTTACTTTAATGCCATTAATAAAGTTGGCTTCTGTGGTAACTATGATATTTTCATAGTTAATAATTGGTGCGGTTATACTTAATGTAACAGAAGGGGTTAATGGACTTCTACTAACTTTTGCTTCAAAACTAGTAGTACTGTTGTCTACTTTGAATTCAGCATAAGCCGTTTTTAGTTCATCATTAAAATTATATCTTATAACTGATGCCAAGTTAAACACAGTATTAGAAGTTAAATATATTCTTGACTCGGCCTCATACTTGGTTTTAACATTCGCCATACCATTAAATCGAATACGCGTCGTACCATACGATAAGACAGCCTGACCAATTTTCTCTTTTGAAGCAACATTATATTCACAGCTAATTTCAAGTGTTTCGATAAAAGGGGCGGTGATTTTTAGTTGAGAACTACTTTTTAATATTTTTAAATCAAAATCGGCATTAATTTCCAATTTTTGGCTGTCAAAATTAACCAAAGCATATGCATTGCCGTTACCATATTGAGCTTGAAGAGAAACGTCTTCAAATCCACTAATTGGTAATTTAATGCTAGACTCTAGTCTCCAAATGCCATCGGTAACTATGCTGTTGCCAAGTAAGTTGTATATAGAATTACGATTTTGGTAGTTAATTACCAAATACGATTTTTCTTCTTTCGTAGCATTCATCTCTATACGAAATTCTTGATGTTCAAACAGTATAGACTTTGCAGATCCTCTAATCACAAAATCTTTTAGGCCGTTATTAATAAACTGTATATAAAGTGAAACTATATTCTTTTCTTCTTTGTTAATACTAGCCTCAAAGCGATTAGATACAAGTTTCCAACTTGTTTGTATGCTTCCAAGATTTTCGTTGCTCGATATAATATCTAGTTTGCCATGGTTAATTCCATTCACAGAAGAAGTAGAAATAAAGTGCACTCCATTAAAATATGTGACTAAATCCAAATCCAGCTTGCTAATCTTGGTATCAAGGTTATGCTTGAATTTTAATTCCAATTTATCTTCTAGTATAGCAGGCAATAATAAACTTAAACCCAGGTCACTACTTTCAATCGATGCTCCATAATTCACAGCAAAAAGGAATGCAGCGTTGCCTTTTGTTTCATATCGAATATCTACCATCTTGGGCTCAGTAAAACTATATTTGGCATTAACTTCCAAATCTTCAAACCCTCTGAAAGGAGTAATGAGAACTACAGTGAAAGCTCCACTACTTTCATCAGCTTGAAGCCTCAGAGACATCTCAGCATGGTTCATATCCTGTTGAATGTTTATATTAGTACTGATTTTGTTATCTTCGGTTGCTAGGTCGTATACGAAGTCAAACGAAGATGTTTCAAAACCAGTGATTGGTAAACTACTTTGAATAGAAACGGCTCCTTCTCTGGGTGTTAATTGAGCTCTCAGAACGCTTTCGTAAGAATTAATTCCTAGAATAAAGAAAAGAGAAGAAAGAAATAAAAATTCTCTGGAGGGGACAATACAGTAAAAAAAAAACTAACGAAAAACGCAAAAAATCGCTCTTTAATTTAAAGTGACTGCACACATATATTCCTCACAATCAACCCTTAGGGACACCTAAAATAATCTTGAGAAATGCGCGATATTTATTAACTGGAATGGTCAAGAGAATCTAAAAGTTTCTTCAGCTCTATCGTCGGATAAATATGACAGATATTCTAGCTTAGAGATGCACCTCTGAGACACTTGTTTTTCACTACACCCACATATTTCTCAAAAGCACCTGAAAGGTGCGGATAAAACTCAAAAATCCGAAAAAAACAAGAGTCTGGATACACAAATTGCTTTTAAATAAAGAGATAAACAGCATATCTAAATTGACCAAGAGACTGATCCTAGGCCGTATCTAGGGGCAGGCTGGGGGGTTTGCCTCCCTAAGAAATTTTTGTCCGACTCGCATAAACTTAACAAAAATGCATATATAAAAATTGACGCGATTAAAAAAAAAATTATATACCCCCCCCCCACCCTGAACAAAATCCAGGATACGGCATTGGATTTAGCCATAAGTCTACTAAAACTCATAAACTACAAAGGACATCAAATACAAACACTATTTTCAAATTTGCCCGTCTTAGGTCGAATCATACTTGGAAGCTACGATTTTTTAAGATTTTTCTTTTACTTGTTTCAAGGCTATGAAGCTTTTAGGATAGCGTCACATTCCCGTCACTGTTACTACATTAAACTGTGAAAATAACTAAGCAAAATTAATAATTTAAAATTCTTTTTCTCCGTAAAAAATTTTATATTGGAAAATTTTTATTATTAGAACATTAAGAGTCTCCAAAGGACAACTAGGCCGTCAAAGGAAGGCTAAGCCTTCTTAAACCGTTTGGTGCCATACGATTTTAGCTTATTTCTTCCTGATTTTTCACCCACGTTCTTTTTTCAAATTTGCCCCCCCCCCACTACTACCAAAAGCTAAATATGTAGGTCTTTGTCATTAAATATTAAATTTCAGATATCCCTCCTTTTATAAGATATAAATAGTTACGTAAGTTTCAATTAACCAGATTCGAGGAATAAGATTTCATTATATCAGTCCAAGGTAACTTAAAATTATTCCTGTAGTTAAAGGTTGAATAATAATTCTTATTGGAATATTTAAAATAGAATAAGAATATATAAATTTCATGGTTTCCCAATATTGTCCCTTTTTTATGTGCAACAGGATTGCTGAAATTTTTATCAAGTAGAAGGAAGTAAAAAGGAAAAATTTAAGAAAAAATTGTGCTTAATTTGTGAAATAGTTAACTAATTAATGTGAATTAATCAATCAAATTAGTACAAAAACACGCTTTCAAATGCGCAAACAAGGTCAATATACTAGCATATACTGGTATTTTCGTCCTCCTGAATTAGAAGGAAATTCTATTTCCTCATAAAAATTGTTTAATGTTAGTAAATATTTCAATTTCACCGCTTTATCTGAGTCTTCAGCCATTTTTCAGCAACTTTCTAAACTTTTTAAATAAGAACATAAATATTGATAACATTACGACAAAGTCACTTTTGTGTTGTGTTCCAAATACATATTTATATAATTTCTTAGACCACACTGCTTTTCCATTACAAATATTGAGAAAAAAATGGATTTAATTTAAATAAAGCAATGGAAAATACAAAAAAAAAAAAAAAAAAAAAAAAAATTTAATCAGGGGTGGTGACCCGGGTTTTATGAATTTCCTATCAAATAAATATAGTTTTCTTTCTTAGTATATCTCATTTGCCAATCTGAATTTAAAGAAGAGTTGTACTAGTGACTGTTGTCTAAACCCTGATACATACGTATTCCTTTCCTTCTAATACGGTTCATAATATCTTTAATACCCATTTTCCTGTTTTAAGCGTTTTTGACAGTTTTTTTGAATGTTTAAACTACACAAACTCCAGTAAAAAGCCTTGTTTTGATTGACATCATTCACACTGCCAGCAGCATTTTTTGTAGTGGATTATTTTTCGACAGGCAGCTATGATTTGACGGCCAATATGACTGGACCGCCTTCAAATCGAAGGTTACGGTTGGCTTTCCAGTCGAATCCGGCCCTGCTGCTGACAGGGTGAATGATGTAAATCAAGATGAAGCTTTAATGTCATACAAATCCCCTGTTGAGAATTAAAATGCTTACATCCTCCCTCAGCTCCATAAACGAAACAAATTTTAAAAGGAGGCCTTTACATTTACTTTTACCTTTCATTTTCTACTTCTTCTCCTCTACTTAACTTATTTACTTTACTACAATGCCTTACTATTTTTTTGGTTTACTTCAAAGCTCTTGAGATAATACATGCTTAAAAATCAATGTTAAAAAACGACAAACACTAAAAATAAGCTATATTACCTTTGGTCAGGATAACACGGGCCATTTTGCTTTCTGATTGAAAGTCATAGCTACCACCAAAGCTAATCGTTTCAAACCCTTTAAAAGGAGTATGGAGTCCTGCCTCTAAAGAGCTCTCATCGTATTTAGCTGCAATAGATATTATCTCAAGTCCCTGGAAGGGTGTATTTAGTGTCGCTTTAAAACTGGACGCTTCATAATCAAGCTTCCCTGAAACTTTCTTCTTTTCCCCGTTACGGTCGATGACGAAATTTGCGATTTTCTCATTCTTATTAACAATACCATCAATTACAACGTCTTCCCAGTATTTATGTGGAGTAGAGAAAGTGGCCTTTACATCAATGAAGTCATTATTATTTACAGTTACGAGGGAAGCTTCATACCTAGCAGCATTCATTTGGAATGACATTGCAAATTTAGCATTATTCTCCGTTTTGTCATACATTCCGGTTAATTCAATTTTTTCAAAGCCACGAAGATAAGTTGAAAGGTAAGCTTCAACATCCAATCCACTATTTCTTATTGATATGCTACTAGATATGTCGATTTTATAACTATTCTGAGATAAAGTAAGAGATAAATATTTCTTTTCATCAGTCAAAGCATACTGAGCCTTGGCACTTAGCATTTCAAATCCGGGAATGGATGTTCGAATTGTAGCAGCAATTTCTTTGTCATCAAAGAACAATGAAACTGAGAAGTTGGATAGCTTGTTTTCAGTTTTTAAGCTCAGCTCGGCTTTTTGTTCTTCAAGTTTAGTAGACACTTCAACTTCCCGATACCCAATAAATGGTGTTACAACTCGCACAGTGGCACCGTTAGGTAAAACATCGACGTCCCCTGAAAGGAGACAAAAGCATAAACAATTTAGTTATCAGAGAAGGGCGCATGCACTTAAGTTTGCTCTCTGGGTAATTGGGGCAATTGGTACTTCAATACATTCTTTTCCAAAAATTAGACGGCCATAACGCTTAGAAAAATCGAATAATCATTCCTAACCTCAATTTTAAGGTTCAATTTTAACCTCAATTCCTAAGTTTAGGCTATGTAAGCTCATGCCTGATTCCAATAGTAGGTTATACATGTACGTAGCTTATAAAAAAATTACAGATCATTTAGTAGCATAGCTTCTAGAAGGCTAATTTTGGTATTAGAACATAAGATCATACCTTAGGAAGTAACTTGGTTACTTCCTAAAACAGCATCGGTTTATTTAGTAAGTTTGTTTCATGAGCATTAAGAGAAATTTTCATTAATATCGATTCCAGTGGCGTAATTTACTATAGGGCAAGGGGGGGAGCTGCCAATCACAGACCTGGGTTTGCCCCCCCCCCAGATACCAGGTTGCCCCCAGCTGAAATTTAGTTTCTTCCAACATCTTGTCAAACCTAAGATAAACCTGCATAATTCAAGTATCAACAGAAACAGATCAGTTTTTTAGTACATATTTACCATTATATCACTATGAGATAGTGCTATAAAGTACCTTTATAGTACTTTTAAAGTACTAAATAGTACATTTATGGTACCAAACATGCTTATTTCTTTAGTTTTACTTTTAATTTTTTCTACTTTTACTTGTTAGTTTTTTCTTTAGTTTTGCTTATTTCTTTAGTTTTACATTTGATTTGGAAAAAATGGCTCTTACTTTGCCTACCCCCAGGATTTCGGCGAAATTACGCCCCTAATCGATTCCGTTTGACTTATTGATATAGTGAATCTATCTTAAGATTATACATACACAAAAGTGAGATTTGTTTGATTACATTTATTGAAAACAATAATTCATGTTGCTTACTAGGAAGTGAAATGACATCATCTTTAATACCTTTACTAGCCTGACTGTTGAGTGCGTTAAAAATTCTGTTACGAATTGACTGTGATTACGGAATTACGAAGGAAGTACATTGAACACGATGCTTAGTATATTACGACAGGAGAAAGTATACGAGAAACCTGTTTACTCGCCGCTGCTGAACTTTCTTTTCCGTTCGATAATTAACAGCAATAAGCTATCGCAAATAACTGACTCCGCAGTTAAATTATATGACAAGGAAAGGATAATGTGAAATCATATGCGCTACTGAGCGATTGTTTCTGAAAGTCTTTTTAGCGTTCGTCGACTTTCGTTGATTTTTGCATTAAAATCAAGTTGCCATCAAGCCATGGCTGATTGGAGACAAAGCCAGGACAGATAGTCTGAGTGAGAGGTAAAGCTGGCATAAGCTTTATTCAGGATTTTACAAAAAACGATATCATTTTCACTTGTTGATAGATAGTCTATCATCCATCCATCCTAGGGCAGAACTAAGGTAGATAGCCATAAAACTAAGGAGGGAGGATTCGTTTGTTCATAAATATATTTTGTAATCATATAAGAGGGGGGCCGATCCTTCTCTGATAGGAGAGCTTCAGAGTCAGAGTGATATTTATGTTTCATTTCCGGTTTATAAGGGAGTGAGACAGGAATCTATTGTTTCACCTGATTTTTTCAACAACGCAATAATAGGACCAGAATCGCATATTGAGTATCTGTAATTCATATATTAGCCTTCATTATAAAGTTACAGAACCCTGTCAGGTATTTCGAAACCGACTGGCAATTTTAACGCAAGGCTGTTGCGAATGGTCGTCCCTCCAGTGGCCGTAGTGTTTATGTAGTTTCAAGTATTTGTCTTGTATTACCCTCTATTTTTTTCTGTCTTTTTGTATTATATTGTACTCAGTCTTCTTGTTTTTATTTTATTTATAGTGACGGGCTAGAAAATAAATAAATAGTTCATTGAAGTCTTTTTTTTTCTTGTTTTCAATTCATTTATCAACATAGAAAGCTAGTCTATTAGCATTCTATTCTGAAGATAAAATATCTCCCGTTGAGTATATATCTGAGAGTAATCAAGTAATACTATTTTTTATACTAAAAATATAACCATGATTCGTTTTTCAAATCTTTAAACTCTCTCTTCTAAAATTTTCTTCCGTATTCTGTCTCCTTGCCTTTTTTTGTAGTGATGCGTTAGAAAATAAATAAATAAAAGGTTTATTTTAGTCTTTTTTTTTCTTGAAAATAGCAACTAAGACTACACTGGCTTTCCATATAAACCAAACACAAAGTAGAAACAGTAGGGAAATTCCATTGAATTGAATTCCACTGTTTTGAAAAAAAAATTCCCAATTGTTTTTACTTTGTGTTTTTTTTTTCTTGTTTGTAGTGCCAGCTATTTTGAGAATAAAATACCCCGTGTTGAATATATATCTGAGAGTTATCCAGTAACATTATTTTTTATAACAAAAATATAAGCATGATTCGTTTTCCAAAGCCTTAAACACTCTCTTTAAAAATTTTCATGGAAAAATTAACTAAAAAAAGAGGCCCTTCATCAGCAAATAAATCAATTAGATTCTTGCATATCATTACATTTGCTTTGTTCTTGAAAAAAAAAAACAGATAAATAAAAATACAGTCTACAATGAAAATGATACTAAAAATAAGTTTGAATATATATTATTTACAGCAACAACTGGAATGATGGCAAAAAGAGAACAGCTTCTTACCTGTAAATAGCAAAATCTGCAACAACCAATTTTTCATTTATATTGTCTTAAACATTCTAAATTTTTACATTTCTAATATTAACTGGACAAATTAAATAAATGTACTAAAATAAAATCATTATTTGTAACATTTAAGCATGATATGCTTGGAAAATACAGCAAAAAAGTAAAAAAAAAACCCAAAAAACAAACAATGTTAAATTTAAGCAAATTTCTGGTAAGCTGGTCAAAATTAGTATAACCTGATAATGTACTGGCTACCAACAGCCAGAATTCCAATTTTTCTTAGAGAAGTTTTTATTAGTTTTTTAAGTGCTGGTATATAATCCACTGTTGACATCTACTTTATCGCAACAGCAAATTAGATGGTAACACTGTTTATAAGAAAATAGAAATTTTCAAAGCATCCAGAGTAGTCACTTCACGATGGTATTAGCAGCACCAAATCACTAAAATATAGTGTGGCATTTTCTTTTTCTTAACGAAAATACCTAAAAAGTATTTTAAGAAATATATTGGGGCAATCTCCCTCCGCCCTCTTCCAGTTGGTGTCTGCGAATGATCAACACTTCTTGAATGTTAGAAGACTGTAAGTCAAACCGTTTTCAATTTTAGTCAAAAATATGTTTTTGGCGCCGATAACTGATACATTAGCTCATGTCTTGGTAATAAATTCAAGTAATGCATGCGCCGTCCACTATCTACAGCCAGAATGCAAACATTTCTTAGCGAAATATTTAGCATTTTTTTAAGTATCGGTAGGAAGTTCACGAATGACATCTACTTCAAGTCAATCAAAAACTAAACAGTGACACTGTTTATACAGAAAACAGAAAATATTTATACAGAATACGTAAATTTTAAAAACATCCAGTATAGATGTTATTGTGAGTGTTCGAAAGCTGGTGAATGTCGACACTCATCAGTGAATGTCCGAAATTCCTTTTCCTCTACTTGGATCAAATTAGCTTTGCAATTCAGCTTTTTAAGTCTTATGCAATTTTTAATGGTAAAAATTAAAGTTAGGTTGGGTAAAACTAGCTTATAAATCTTAAAGATGGGTTAAAAACATGAGCCAACCCAACCGAACCTAACCTGTCACCATTAAACCTTGCATAAAACTGAAAAACTTGACTGGCAACGCTGACAAAATCCAAGGAGAAAACAAGTATTTTGGACGTTCACTGATGAATATGGACATTCATCAATTTCGGAGATTCACCGTAAGTATAGGCAGTTTACAATCGTATCAGTAGCGGAAAGCTTATGCAGGAATTTTTATTTTTTATTTTTTAATGATCATATCAAAAAAAGTTACTTTTCAAAATTGAGGTGGGCAATCGCCCCCCGGGCTTCCCTCTCCCCAAGTTGGCACCCCTGAATGGTACAAACTTCTTAAAAATTGGATGACTGAAAGTCGGACTATTTTTTATTCTAAGTCAGAAGTTTGTATCCGGTGCCAATGCTACTAGAAAGCTCCCTGCTGAAAGCTGCAAGATACTAGAAAGCTGCTTGCTACTCAGAAAGCCCCCAAAAGTTAAAAGACACAGGTTTTTCTTTATGCATAATTTGGTAACCACGGAAGAGTTGAAAGTAAAGATGAATATGAGTGCTAGTAATGGATTATGTAAACTATGCGAGATAAAAACTAGAAACGCAGTGTCACATAATATTTAAATGTAAAAAACAAGAAACAAATATAGCAGGACTGAGGAAGTTGTTAGTAAGTGTTATAACCAAAAAAGATGAAGTTGACTGAGAGAGAGCTATGTACCAAAAAGTAGATAAAGAGGCTTAAATGAGGGTATTTGCGTATATAATCTCGCATTTTTGTTATTACGCGTGAAAACCAAAAGAAAAGCAGAAAGAAGGTTATGATATGATAAATCGGTTGGAAACAGAATGGAAAAGGGTAAGGATTATGAAGTGTAAGAAAATTGAGGAAGTATTTCGTCTAAATTAAAAAGAAATATTTTTTGTCCCTTGGTGGGTGAGTATGTGTTGTTACAAAGGAAAAAACAAAAGCAGAGTTGAGAAAAAGTATAGCGTTTAAAGCATTAAGACTTTAGATTTGTGTAATTTTTATTTTTTAATTTTGTGGTAAGGATTTAGGTAGAAGATTAGAAAAGGGAGCTTTTAATTTTGGTAAAAAAATATATGGTTATTTATTAATATATATTTACGGAATAAATATAAATTTTAAGTTAAATATTTCGAACTTTATATGAAGTGCTTGAATTTAGAGTTCGATATTTGATTAGAATTTTTAAATGGGGTTTAAGATTGATTAAATTTTTAGGGAATGTAGAAATAGTATAGAATTCTGCGTGAATTTTTAGATTATAGAGTTTAGACTTGAAGTCATTTTTTTAAATGATTGTTTGAAACTTATTTCAAATTAGTGGAATTTATTTTATATATTAAGGGGAATACGATTCGCCTGGATTGTGAAATATTTCATTTTTGGAAATTCTTATTTGAGGATTGTTGTAGCTACCCAATAACGCTAGGTCCGGCGAGAGTAGAATCTGTTGAAATGTGATGTAAGAAAATAAAATAAAAATATTATATTTCTTTATTTTTTTTATTTATATAAATGTAGTCAAAAGTATTTCAAGAAAATTGAAAAATGTTTTAATAAAATTGAAAGTATTTAAAGTACAAAAATGTATATGCATTGTAAATTTGTATTGTAATGTTATACGTTATAAGCCTAATGAATGGGAGCAGCCCCTTGCCGCCATGGGTAGCTAGAATGAAAATTTTGAAATTGTTTTATGGTAAAGTAATGGATGGAGAATCGTATGAATGGAGAAATTGTAAAAACAAAAAATATTTTTAGGAAATAGGTAGATAAAATATAATAGGAGAGAAAAAATTATGCATATGAGGAATTAGAAAAGTGCAAAGCTATGGAATGTCGAGTGAGAGGTAGGATGGATAAGTAGTAAAGTCAAGGAAATAATAGTGAAATAGGGATGAATTAGATTACAAATTAAATACAAAAAACTAATTTTTTTAGCTGAAAGTAAGGAGCGACATTAAAACTTAAAACGAACAGAAATTACTCCGTATATGAAATGGGTTGTCCCCTCCGCAATCCCTCGGTCTTTACGCTAAAGCTTTCAGCCCATAGTGAACGAAGTTATGAAGAAACGAAGATGGACATATTTGGGTCATGTTCTACGCATTCCCGAAGACAGACTGCCCTCAAGAGTGTATCAGTGGCAGCCTGAGGGAAGACGAAGACGAGGCCGACCAAAGCACAAACTGCAGAGGCAGTATGATCGGGACCTGAAAGAGGCCAACATTTCACTCACTCCACAATGGGAAGATATCACTGCAGCCGCCAGAGGCTTTGTCGACGTCCTATGCGGCACTGCTGGCTCAGAAAGATCTGAGTTAAGTAAGCTGATACATAAATAGCTGTTACTGAATTGTCACACATACACAAAAAAAAAGAATTAGTAAATTTTAATGAAATCTAAAAAAAGAAAAAAATAGAGGCCCGTTTCCTTGAATGATTATCAAACGTGCACATGAATGAGTCACAACTCTTACACAATTGCTCAATATTAATCGAAAACAGCCAAAACCAACAAACCATCAATAAAATAACCAAGAGTAGGCAGAGCCATTCCTATGGGGGATGAGCAACTGGGGTAGTTGCATCGGGCATCGAGGCTTGGGGGCACCGCGAATGGGGAATTGCCCACTTTGATCCAATTTTTCACGTTGATTTGTTTTTTTGCTTATATTTGAGTCGGGAGGGTTGCTGTAACTAATTTCGCCCTGGGCACCACCAGCCCTAGGAATGCCTCTGAGAGTAGGCCAAGTCAGGATTAATCATAAATAAATCCCTGTAATTGCTAAGCAGAGCTTATGGGTAGCAAAATCTTCATATCTACATTTGTTCAAATTATTCTGGAGACCGGAAACACTTTATGAAAATGAATGCAAACATTCAGAATACGACATCATTAGTAAGAGAACAGTGGCGCAATGCTGCAAATAGAAGTGTGGTCTAGACCAAGACACGTATATCAAAGCTGATTATTTAGATATTTATAACGGGGATTTTCACAAGAAAAGAAATTTTAGATACGAGGTCTTTGCTCTCAAATGGGGATATTTACTACAAAAAAACTTACCACTTAGGGTTGTTTTTGTCTTGTTTCTTTCTACCACCAGACTGCCACTAATCTTCTTCAAAAAATCATATTCAAGCCTTAAACCATAGTTTTCCAAAAAGGGAATATTTGATGACACAGCTGCTCTAAGATCAGATTTCTTGATACTCATAAAACCACTGAGAGCAAGCGACAGATGATGCACACCTTTCGCTATGTTTAGATTGTATGAGATCTTTTCAGGAGATGTTTTTCTAGTACCTTCAATAGAAAATGATCTCAAACCTTCAAATGGAGTTTTAAGAGTAATCAAATAACTATCATCAGTATTTTCAAAAAATATTTCAAAAACATCGGCATTCTTACTTGCATGCAAATTAAATTTGGACGTTTTCGCACGTTCAATGCTTGCATTTAATGATAAATTTTCATATCCAGGGATTACTGTTGATGCATTGGCTGAAACATGCACTAAATCCGCATCAACATCAATGTTTACAATTTTACTTGTCCCTTTTTGAAAAAAAAGGTTAAATCTTGCAGGAACCAATCTCATATCATAATTCGCTTTCAGCTCAAACCTTTGAAGAAGAGGCGTATTAAATAATAAATGTAAGTATCCATCTCGTGGCTCCACTGATGCAGCTCCCGATAAATGGTAAATATTAGAGTCGTAAACCAGCTTCATTTCCACTGTCTTTATAGTGTCTTTAATATTATAGTTAATACTAACTTCAGTTTTGGATATTAGAGGGCCTTCATGAATAATGACATAAATAGAGGGCATTAATAAACTTTGTATATTAAAAGAGCCAGTTACTTCGATCTTTTTAGTATCTTTTTGAAATACTATATTTCCATTATTAATTTCGTTTGACCAGTCGTAATCAAGGGCTGCTGTAACCTTTTCCATCTCTTTGAAAGGGGTTGTTAAAGTGCCGGTAGCTTCGAACCTGTTCTGCTTCATTTTATAAGATGCACTGATCGTATATTTGTGAGCATTACGTCCAACATATGCTTCTAGCGATCTGTCAGTGTACTGCGCAGAAAAAACCATATTACTAGCAGCTTCAAAGGGTGTGGATAACGTCATTTCCAGTAGACCAGACGGATTTTTTGCTTGAAAGATAATCTCAGCAGAATTCTTGCGAGCATTTAAAAGTAGAGAACGTTTTTTGGCGTCATAGCTTCCTTTTACGGCAATCTTTTCGAGACCTTTGATGGGAGTGTTAGCAGTTATCTCAACTTCGGTAGCAGCTGATGACGTTGCAACTCTGATCAGAATATCGGAGCGAGATTTATCTGTTTGAACTACAGCTTGAATTTTCTTATCTCTTGCTGAATCATAGGTCAAATCAAGAGAAAGTGATTTGCTTATAGAAAATGGATTTGTGTATTTCAGATAGCCTAGTATTTTATCACCTATTTTGCGGTAGGAAGCCACAGCCTTAATTTCTTGTTTGGCAAATTTTATGACAAATTCAGCTTTTTTAGAATTGAAGTCTACAACACCGTTTGCTCCAATTACTTCAAAGCCACGAATAGGAGTGAAGAGAGAGAACTCAGAAAACATTTTAGTTGCTGCACTGCCAGCTCTGCTCTGCAGCTCAAGCTTCACATTGTCAACATTTGTAATTAACCTCACTCGTTTTTCAGCACTAGAAAGGTCATGGCTCATGATAAATCCCAAATTATGGAATTCCTGAAGAGGTGTTTTTAGCGAAACTCTAATGTCGCTAGAAACATAAGAAAATATACCTTTATAGTCAAACTCAATCTTCCGGCCCTTTTGCCATTCAAACATTGTTATCAAGGATGTTTGAGGTTTTGTATTGTCAAATGATCCAGATAATGTTACAGGATCACAAAAATTTGGCAATATTGAGCCATTTAAACTAATTAATTTGTCTTTATTAGTGAGAATTCCCACCAATTTCACTGATTTTGATTTACCATAGGTGATAGTGATCTCTGGTTTATATTCACCATCTTTATTTGCATAATTTAAATTGAACTTCACATCCTCACTCCAAGTGGTTGATATTGATCCACTACCAGCAATTCTAATACCATCTCTTTCACTCTTAATATCGAATAAGGATGCAAACTCCACAGAATCGCCGGAAGTTGCTAATAGCACATCATGAGTTACCTTCCGACTATTCCAGAGTTGCTTAATCTTAATATCAGTGTGTATGAACGGAGAGTCTAGTTGCAATACACCCTCAAAGTTGAGGGCATTTTTCAAAACAATTTTTGAATTCAATAAATGTTTGGTAGGACCATAAGTTAGCTGGATAAATGAGGAAATACTATTTATTTTTTTCGTATACTCAGTATGGAAAGCGGTTTCTGGGATTGAGGGTGAGCTGAATTTCAATTTTCCATACATTATTTTTGATTTTCTATCAGACTGACTATTCCCTTCAGTTAAGAGTAAATAATTCCTCCCATTAATAGATGTCTCTATACCAGTACTGACTTTAGCCCCATGGAAAACATTCTTCAACTTGGAAGTTATATTATATCCAGGAACCAATGCAGAAACGGAGACATCTAACTTCGACAAAGATAAATAAGTACCATCAATGTCTAACAACGCTATTTGCTTATTTTCAACAGATAACTCTCCTGATGTTGATATTTTCCCGTTGTTATATGAGTGGATTAAATGCCCAGTTAATGTTGGCGCAAAAGGCGTTTCAAGTCGGCCTCTCAGACTATACTGAAAAGATCTTCTATTTTCCAAACTGTTTGATATTATTTCAGCCTTTATATGTTTTTTATTTAAATTACTTTCCAAAACATAGTTTCTTTCACCATTATGCAAAGATGACTTAACAGAAAGAAGAAAATCTTCATACCCTCGCATAGTTGAATGAATGTTAAGAATTCCGTGTAATATATTGCTATTGAGCTCCCCATCCAATCCTAATTTTAAGACATTAATATCCGCAATATTGATACCAAACCCAGCATGCAGTTTGCCGAATTCATGCAAATACATCATTTCAGTTATAAAAGGATCCGTAAATGGGGTCAAAAACTTGATTTCTCCTTTGTAGAACTTTTGCAAATTGTCGAATCTTTTGGCAAGTGTTCCTTGAAGGGTTGAAGTTTTATCATTCAAAGAAGTTGAAATACTAAGTCTTTTTTCACTGTCACTGACTATATATGACAATTTGCCACCAAGCTTTTCAAAGTCTTTAAGGTTAGACGTTGCTAAGACAGCATAAATGAGAGACTCTTCATCTTGAAGGCTAGATAATGAGACAGCTAGTTCGTCTGACTTCCATTTACTTAAGACCTGAAAGTAAGAAAACTTCTTTTATGACTAAAAACCAGAGAGCGATTGGGCTTATACACACATACTAATAGTTAAAGCTCATTATAGTACTAAGTTTCTCTGTCAATAATTTAATGTAAGCTTTTCCATGCATGAAAATTTCAATTTTAATAAGTGTTAAAAAGTCATTGCAATACAGCTATGATGTGTACAAAAATGATGGTCACTGACATGAATCTTTTTTTCCAAAATTGAGGCTCTTAACGAACTTTTTTAAACTTCTGACCTATCTAGATTGTTTTTTTTAGGCGAGAATGTCACAGGATGCAAATTTTCCCGTATATATATATATATATATATATATATATATATATATATATATATATATATATATATATATATATATATATATATATATATATATATATATATATAGATGGTCCTGATGGTTTAGGCGATATGGCCCCCCCCCCCGTATGGTTAGTCTAGCCTTACGTCCCTAGTTAAACATGGGAGAAATCTCACTACGGTGTCCTTATCATAGTAGTCAGGAGGAAACGGCTGGATTTGCCTATCCCAATTCTGGCTAGGCTAAACCGCAGTGTGCCATCGGGGATTGGAGGCCTGCACGGTTAAATGTAGTTCCACAAAACATCCAAATGCAAGTTAATGTAAAGAGTCCAACCCATGCTATGGCATTCTCGGCAAGTGATAAGTCGAAGGTTTCATCGGCACCTTGTTTAAAAACCAACAAGCTGAGGTGCTCTTTCGGAAAATTCGATAAATGCCAGACGACCCAGTTATTCATCGCTGGGGAATTTCTGCGTTACAGCATTGACATCATGTGCGTTTCTGAAAATCGAGTCAACAAAATTGCGGAGGGCTAAGAGATTAAAACTGTTCCGGACAACTCTTCATTCTCCTTTTTCAACTTCGGATTCCTTGATGGATCTGCATATGGTGGAGCAGGCATCATCTTAAGCACCCTCGCATCAATGTTACTTGATGCATATAGATATACTTATACATATAGAGTTTAATACGTGCATGGAGGAGAAAAACCAGCCATCAAGAAGCTAAAAGAAATCGTCACAATTTACTTTTTTACAATTTATATTATTTTTTGTATTCACCTGTCTTTCCTTTGTAGCCAATCAGAGGCTGAAAAGAAAAACAACCCCTGTAATTTATATTCTACAGGTCATTGAGTTGTTGTCGTCACCTAACTAGAGCTGACCAGGAAGATTTCATTCCACAGCATCAAAGAAGTTGACAACATTTAAAAGATATTTTTTACATTAGTAGACTCCTGGCTTTACGTATTTACATCATACATACAAAAGACATATTCATAAAATTTGTTGCAAATAGAAAAATGCAATAATTTAAACCTGACTTTTAAAACTAGAGCTTACTTTAATGAAATATAATAACAATAATAAGCACAAACATTTTTTTTTCAAAAAACTCGTTTCCAAAACAGAATAAAAGGTAGACATCTTTGTTTCTCATGGATCTAGGAATATAAGCGAGAATAAGGCGCAAAAATGTATATATATATATATATATATATATATATATATATATATATATACTAGCTGTTGGGGTGGCGCTTCGCGCCACCCCAACACCTAGTTGGTGGGGGCGCTTCGCGCCCCCCCCAAGCCCCCCGCGCGCGTAAGTCGTTACGCGCCATAATAGTTACGCGCCATTGTAGTTGTGTCCCTATGTCCCACCTGTGAATATAGATATATATATATATATATGGTTTTAACTACGTAAAACTTGCGAATATACAACATTCTTTGCTGTCCCATTGTCTTTGCATATAAATAGATTGTCAGGTTATCCCCCTGTTTCCCCCGGTGTCCCCGTTGTAGTTGTGTCCCTGTGTCCCGGTCGTCATTTATATTCCCTGTGTCCCGGGTCCCGGTCATCATTTGTATCCCGGTGTCCCGGTCTGTATATACATTCGTTTTTTAGTTTTGTTTTTCTCCTTTATTTTTTTCCTTTTTTTTTCTTTTTTAGCTTATTTAGATTTTTAGATTTTTTAGTTTTTTTTATTAGTTTTTAGTTTTTATTTCTTTTTAGTTTTTTTGTCCCGGTCGTCATTTATATCCCCCTGTTTCCCCCGGTGTCCCCGTTGTAGTTGTGTCCCTGTGTCCCGGTCGTTATTTATATTCCCTGTGTCCCGGTCGTCATTTGTATCCCGGTGTACCGGTCTGTATATACATTCGTTTTTTAGTTTTGTTTTTCTCCTTTATTTTTTTCCTTTTTTTTTCTTTTTTAGTTTATTTAGATTTTTAGATTTTTTAGTTTTTTTATTAGTTTTTAGTTTTTTTTTCTTTTTAGTTTTTTTGTAGTTTTTACCTTCTTTTTAGTTTTGTTAATTTTTTTTTTTACTTGTGTCCTGGTCGTCATTTATACTCCCTGTGTCCCGGTGCTTTGTTGATTGCTAATCGAACATTCCTTTTGTCCTGGTCGCTTTCTCTTTGAGTGTCGTCATTTATTTTTTTCTTTTTTAGTTCTTTTAGTTTTTACCTTTTTTAGTTTTTTTTTAGTTTTTAGTTTTTTTAGTTTTTTACCTTTTTTTAGTTTTTTTAGTTTTTTAGCTTTTTTATTTTTTTTATTAGTTTTTAGTTTTTTTGTAGTTTTTGCCTTTTTTTTTAGTTTTTTGTCCTGGTCGCTTTCTCTTTGAGTGTCGTCATTTATTAGTTTTTTCCTTTTTTTTTTTAGTTTTTTATTGGTTTTTACCTTTATTTTAGCTTATTTTTCAGTTTTTTCCTTTTTTTTATTTTTTTTTTATTTTTTATTTTTTTTAGTTTTTTACCTTTTTTTAGTTTTTTTAGTTTTTTTAGTTTTTTAGCTTTTTTACTTTTTTTATTAGTTTTTAGTTTTTTTTTTGTAGTTTTTGCCTTTTTTTAGTTTTTTCAGTTTTTTTTTTAGTTTTTTATTGGTTTTTACCTTTATAGTTTTTTTAGTTTTTTAGCTTTTTTATTTTTTTTATTAGTTTTTAGTTTTTTTTGTAGTTTTTGCCTTTTTTTAGTTTTTTCAGTTTTGACGTCACCTAATCCAGTTTTTTCAGGTGACGTCACCTGACACATCCATCCACACATCCATCCACACATCCACAGACAGACAACTTATTTTTATATATATAGAAGATATATCTATATATATAAAAATAAGTTGTCTGTGGATGGATGTGTGGATGGATGTGTGGATGGATGTGTCAGGTGACGTCACCTGAAAAAACTGGATTAGGTGACGTCAAAACTGAAGAAACTAAAAAAAGGCAAAAACTACAAAAAAAACTAAAAACTAATAAAAAAAATAAAAAAGCTAAAAAACTAAAAAAACTATAAAGGTAAAAACCAATAAAAAACTAAAAAAAAAACTGAAAAAACTAAAAAAAGGCAAAAACTACAAAAAAAAACTAAAAACTAATAAAAAAAGTAAAAAAGCTAAAAAACTAAAAAAACTAAAAAAACTAAAAAAAGGTAAAAAACTAAAAAAAATAAAAAATAAAAAAAAACTAAAAAAAAGGAAAAAACTGAAAAATAAGCTAAAATAAAGGTAAAAACCAATAAAAAACTAAAAAAAAAAGGAAAAAACTAATAAATGACGACACTCAAAGAGAAAGCGACCAGTACAAAAAACTAAAAAAAAAGGCAAAAACTACAAAAAAACTAAAAACTAATAAAAAAAATAAAAAAGCTAAAAAACTAAAAAAACTAAAAAAAGGTAAAAAACTAAAAAAACTAAAAACTAAAAAAAAACTAAAAAAGGTAAAAACTAAAAGAACTAAAAAAGAAAAAAATAAATGACGACACTCAAAGAGAAAGCGACCAGGACAAAAGGAATGTTCGATTAGCAATCAACAAAGCACCGGGACACAGGGAGTATAAATGACGACCAGGACACAAGTAAAAAAAAAAATTAACAAAACTAAAAAGAAGGTAAAAACTACAAAAAAACTAAAAAGAAAAAAAAACTAAAAACTAATAAAAAAACTAAAAAATCTAAAAATCTAAATAAACTAAAAAAGAAAAAAAAAGGAAAAAAATAAAGGAGAAAAACAAAACTAAAAAACGAATGTATATACAGACCGGTACACCGGGATACAAATGACGACCGGGACACAGGGAATATAAATAACGACCGGGACACAGGGACACAACTACAACGGGGACACCGGGGGAAACAGGGGGATATAAATGACGACCGGGACAAAAAAACTAAAAAGAAATAAAAACTAAAAACTAATAAAAAAAACTAAAAAATCTAAAAATCTAAATAAGCTAAAAAAGAAAAAAAAAGGAAAAAAATAAAGGAGAAAAACAAAACTAAAAAACGAATGTATATACAGACCGGGACACCGGGATACAAATGATGACCGGGACCCGGGACACAGGGAATATAAATGACGACCGGGACACAGGGACACAACTACAACGGGGACACCGGGGGAAACAGGGGGATAACCTGACAATCTATTTATATGCAAAGACAATGGGACAGCAAAGAATGTTGTATATTCGCAAGTTTTACGTAGTTAAAACCATATATATATATATATATCTATATTCACAGGTGGGACATAGGGACACAACTACAATGGCGCGTAACTATTATGGCGCGTAACGACTTACGCGCGCGGGGGGGCTTGGGGGGGGCGCGAAGCGCCCCCACCAACTAGGTGTTGGAGTGGCGCGAAGCGCCACCCCAACAGCTAGTAGATATATATATATATATCTATCTATATATCTATATATATAAAAATAAGTTGTCTGTGGATGGATGGATGGATGGATGTGTCAGGTGACGTCACCTGAAAAAACTGGATCAGGTGACGTCAAAACTGAAAAAACTAAAAAAAGGCAAAAACTACAAAAAAACTAAAAACTAATAAAAAAAATAAAAAAGCTAAAAAACTAAAAAAACTATAAAGGTAAAAACCAATAAAAAACTAAAAAAAAAACTGAAAAAACTAAAAAAAGGCAAAAACTACAAAAAAAACTAAAAACTAATAAAAAAAGTAAAAAAGCTAAAAAACTAAAAAAACTAAAAAAAGGTAAAAAACTAAAAAAAATAAAAAATAAAAAAAACTAAAAAAAAGGAAAAAACTGAAAAATAAGCTAAAATAAAGGTAAAAACCAATAAAAAACTAAAAAAAAAAGGAAAAAACTAATAAATGACGACACTCAAAGAGAAAAAAAAGGCAAAAACTACAAAAAAAACTAAAAACTAATAAAAAAAATAAAAAAGCTAAAAAACTAAAAAAACTAAAAAAAGGCAAAAACTACAAAAAAAACTAAAAACTAATAAAAAAGCTAAAAAACTAAAAAAACTAAAAAAAAGGCAAAAACTACAAAAAAACTAAAAACTAATAAAAAAAATAAAAAAGCTAAAAAACTAAAAAAAACTAAAAAAACTAAAAAAAGGTAAAAAACTAAAAAAACTAAAAACTAAAAAAAACTAAAAAAGGTAAAAACTAAAAGAACTAAAAAAGAAAAAAATAAATGACGACACTCAAAGAGAAAGCGACCAGGACAAAAGGAATGTTCGATTAGCAATCAACAAAGCACCGGGACACAGGGAGTATAAATGACGACCCGGGGGAAACAGGGGGATATAAATGACGACCGGGACAAAAAAACTAAAAAGAAAAAAAAACTAAAAACTAATAAAAAAACTAAAAAATCTAAAAATCTAAATAAGCTAAAAAAGAAAAAAAAAGGAAAAAAATAAAGGAGAAAAACAAAACTAAAAAACGAATGTATATACAGACCGGGACACCGGGATACAAATGACGACCGGGACCCGGGACACAGGGAATATAAATGACGACCGGGACACAGGGACACAACTACAACGGGGACACCGGGGGAAACAGGGGGATGTAAATGACGATCGGGACACCGGGACAGGGAATGGTCGATTAGCAATCACCATCAACAAAGCTCAAGGGCAATCATTAGAATCATGAGGTATAGATCTGAATACAGATTGTTTTCCCATGGACCATTATATGTTGCATGTTCAAGAGTCGGTAAACCTGACAATCTATTTATATGCAACATCATAAATAAAGAAGCCGGCGAGTTGAGAAAAAAAGTTAAAAGATCAATTTATGTGAACTCCAAACCATTTTGCTCCCCTCTTTTTCACTTCAATGAACAGATTCTTCAGAAAACAATCTGCTTTTTAGTCCGTTTTGAATATTTTTGTTTTTGAATTTCTTATAATTATTATTCTTGACTTTTTTGTCTTCTATAAGGGTAAAAAAAGGTCTTCTGTCTTCTCAAGACAAAAATTTTTTCATTATATTGATAAAATTAAAAGTAATTGAACATTCAGTAGTGGTCAAAAATGACTCACGAATTTGAAAAATTAATATCATCAAAAAATATATATATATATACACAAACTTTTATTTTAATTTTGCTGTCACATTACTTATACTCACTATAGTCACTTATGCGTCTCTATTTTCAGTCAGCAGATGATTGATGAAAAACATTAAAGGGGATGGGAGGGAAGTAATACAAGACGGGCAAATTTTTATTGCAGTGTCATCAGACGTGCAAATACTGATCAAACTTGGAAGGAATTGAACATTCGGAAATAGTGGAAAAATGCACTAAAATCTTATAAAAATTCATATGACAAAAGTACAAACAAAATGTTGGTGAGTTGAGGAAAACGAAAATACCACGATTCAACTAAGACTCACCTAACTAAGAAAATTAATTGAAAGAAAAAAGGAAAGGGAATTAAATTGATAAGGACAATTAAATTAACGAAAATCCAGAAATTAAGAAAAAGGAGTTAAAAATTACAGAACTTCCAACAGTTGTTTGTGAATTATAAACAAACGTAAAGCAAAGCTCTTTAGCTGGTGCAAAATGGTACCAAGCACTCACCTCTAAGCCGAACTTGGAGTCATCCTTTTCATATTTTCCATCAATTTCCACAATTTCATAATCTACAAAAGGTGTTTCTAATTTTCCTCTAATGCGCTGGCTATTTTCTTCAACAGTATGATATAGAAAGATGTTCACTTTCTTCGCTTCAGACCAGGAGAGACTTCCAACGAATTTTGATACGTCTTTTGAAATTGAAAGCTCTAGCTTTCTTCCTGGATATGATACAGAGGACTCAAATAACTGCATGGTGTTACTAAGTTGGACAACAATCATTTTATCGTGGTGAGACTTATCCCATGTGAATAAAGAGTAGAAGAGAAATTCATCGTGTGATTGTTTTAACTACAAAAAAAGAATATATAACCGATCAAAGAATATAAGCAATGGGAAATGAGAATGATATGTCTCAATATTCACAAATCAAGCAAAAAAAAAAAAAAAAAAAAAAAAAAAAAAAAAAAAAAAAAAAAAAAAAAAAAACCACCAGTGATCCCGTGGGTTTTCACAACTACCTTAAAGAATAAAGATGTTATCATAAAAAAAAAAATTGTGAATTGTAGTGCAGATTAGTATTTCAAAGATTTACATTTTTTTCTCTCGTGATGAGTAGTCTATAACTTGAAAATAGAAAGAATTAGAAATTCGATTTTTTTTTTAACTAGTAGAGTCTTTGGGCTTTTTTTTTTGTCCGATCCCAATTTGAACCATGAGTGGGGAGGGGTCTCCAGCTCCTTGTCACCACGATAGCTAACAGAAATGTTTGTCAGGTCGAAACCTTATTAGTGTAAAGTAAGAGTCAATGTCAAATCCTTATTTTCTGGGAGGTCCCTATCCGATCGACCTCTGTGGTGGAGAGGACCCTCCCATTCATAATATCACAACATTTAAAGAATGGGTAATCAGTAATAAATCAAACTAGGTGGGAGGTCAAAGCCACGATCCTAGTTGTCCTTTTCAAAGCCCAGCTCCCATATATTATTCTCGTTTCCCTGGCCACTCAGCAAAGAAAGGAAGGACGTAGAAACTTGAGAGACGGTCTTCAAGTTTCTGCAATTGGAAATTGAATTCGGTTAGAAATTGAATGTTCTAGGGCTCTTTTAAGAAGTGATTGTTTTAAAGTAAGATTCATTTTTTTTTGTAAGAAACTGCATTTTTGACAGCAGGCCAATATTTCTAATGACACAGAGAAAAAACATAGCAAGGAGCGAGAGATTCAAAAATGTGGCTTACTCTTTGCCAGATTCTAGCCAAATAAAAGCTAAAGGCGTTTTCTTATGTGATATATTAATATGAAAATATGACCCACATAGTCACGTTATTTTGTGACATACTGCCTCCTGCAGGCAGTACTAAAGCAAAGGGTCAGGAAAAATATCAATAGTTAATGAAATGAATACTGACAACACGTTAATATACAACGTAACTGAACTATCACTTTTCATGATCAAATCGAAAAATGGATAAATAATAGCTTGTGACGATAATAGATAATAGACAAATATTATATTTATTGTGTATTTTCCCATTTTTGTGAAAACACATCTGAAGGGAGATGCGAAAAAAGCTCATTTAGAAATTTCAAAACCGAAGAATATTTTTCAAAATCTAAGAGAACAATTGCCAACATCCTCCCCCCCCCCTGTAATTGGTGTCCTTTGATTGTTTCTGTAATCCCTAAAATTTTCTCATTATGTGTGTCCGTGTGATTTCATACTTGCATAATTCATTTGATTTTGCATGAGGATAAAATCTGATAAAACCTAAATTTCTCACCAATCCACAGTGCAGTATGCAAGAGTTTTCATGGGGAAGGGTAAAATTTCGAAAAAGCTCAACGGGCTCCAATTGTGCGGGGGTACACTTTATGAGAAATTTTTATGGATTACAGAAACAATCCGAGGGCACCAATTGTAGGGTGGATATGAAATATCAGCCAACCTGAATGATCTCAACTTATCTCCAAAAGTTATATAGGATTAGAATTGATAGTTGATGTAGATGGCAACGACACTTCTTGATTATAATCATGAGAATAATATAATGTAATATCCACCAAGTTCTTGCTGTGAAGAGAATAATAAAAGAATACCTTTAATTCTAAAGACAGTTCTTTAGTTGAATTAATATCGATTTTAATGAGGCGCTCTACTTGCATCAGTGAGATTGTTGCCTTTAGCAAGACCGGTTTCATATCCGGGGCAGTTACCTTGCTCTCAATACGATGAGATTCCCCATCAAATATATGACCAGCCTAAAAAAGAAGAATAAGTATTTGTCGCAAAAAACCTGAAAACCTATGAATTTCCCCTACCTATGGGTTGTACTAAGCAAATGTAAGGGGGGGGGGCTTTCATTTTTGTGGCTTCTTCCTCAATTTGAAATATTTTACGAGTTGTTTTTATAATTACTTATCTTTCCCAAATGCGTCATTTGTCTCACAGAACATTTTCTAAGATTTTCTGTGCAATTTACCCATTTTATCATTTTCCAAATTTGAATTTTTATATTAGTATTGATCATACAAGCTTGAGAAATTTTGAGCGATATTCCACCTCACCTCATTTACATTTATAGACAGCACTTCTTTTGACTCGTGGTTGTTCAGAGACAATTTGAGAACTGTTTTGCTTTTTGTTTACAGTCCTCAATCCAATCACGTTAAATACATAATTCACAAACGATCTATTATCATGATCTTGAATTGATGGACCCGTCAATCTACAACTCGCAACAAAAATAACTTGCAGTTGCTTTTGTGTGTTCATGGAAGAGCCAAGAGAGTTCAAAGAATTTACAATATATCAAAAAACCTTATTTTTAATTCATTAGTGTAAGCATTATAGATCGGGGCTTTCCACGCAATTTTTTGCGTGGGAGGCCCTCCAGTGCTTCTCAAGTAAAATATACCTTTTCTGCCTGGAAAATATAGGGGGGGGGGGGCAGTGGCAAAAACTTTCACGTGATACCCCTGAGAGCAGTAGTACATATTTTACTTGTCAACGAATAGGGGACTACCACTACTGATTTAAGTCAAAAAAGTTGTGGATGATTCTTGACCATTTAAAGCCTAAGGTGCTCAATTCATCCAATTTTTTTTTTAGAAAGGATGCTCTACAGAAACAGCTGTACATCCGCTGGGATAGCGCATAGAGCAAGCGATAGGAGTAAAAGATTATGCCTTAGGTATGTTTTTAGATATAGAAGGAGCGGCTGATAGCTCCACTTTTAAATCCACACAAACATCCATGGAAGACGAGAAAATAGATGAAACTATACAAAAGTGGAGTTCCCATATGAACTTGCACTTTTACTATGACTAGGCATTTTTTCTGCTTCGCCTAGCACCTGAAAGTAAGATTTTATTTTGGATTCTTTTTTTTTACAGCGAGCTCCCCAGACTTAGGAGGAATTCTTATATGCTCAGAAACTGACAAGTAGTCATTAAGCTAAATGGGGTAGAATAGATCAAAAGCTTTTCAGAAAGGCAGTCTTTAGGGAAGAGTGAGTTCTCCGTATATGTATGTGGATATGAATGATGTTTGAGTCTTCCAGAATTACGTCCTGGCTACTTTCAGGCATATGCTGATGATCTAGTGTCTCCTATGAGACAGATATCTGAAAACCCTGTTTGAATTAGGATAGCATATGTTAAACACGATTCAGATATGGGCACAAAAACATAAACTGCGTTTTGCCTCTGAGAAGAGTGAAGCGGTAATTTTCACAAACAAAAGGAGTTGGGGAGTTCCTTTTGCTTTACTCTGAGAAGAGTGAAGCGGTAATTTTCACAAACAAAAGGAGTTGGGGAGTTCCTTTTGCTTTATAAATGTATGGTCACGCGATAATGATAAAAAAAAGGTGAAATATGTGAAAAGCATAATCAATCATCAATTGAGCTAGATCAGCTTCCCTAATCCAGTGCCAGAGAAAGGTGCGGAAAAGCCGGAGCTTGGCTCCAAATAAGATCACGTATCTATATAAGGCAATAATCGACCCGTGCTTTCGTATGGTGTAGTATTCTGGGTCAATACGATTCAAATTCAGGCGCCTATGACACCTTTGCCAAGAGTACAAACGATTGCCTGCCTAATGTTCACAGCAGCATAAAATAGAACTCCCATCGCATCCGTGGAACTACGTGTAGAACTCCAACCTACAGAGTTTTCTCGAGAAAAAAGCAACAAAAAAGTGCTGTCAGGCTGAATATTTCAGACCAATAAAATTAGAAACAGCAGTAATGGAGTCGAACATGAAAAACCACGTAGACGCATGCAACTTACTACTGCTAAAGTGCTGGGAGCTACAGAGACCCAAGGATGGCATTTTCCCAATGATAGAACCAGAAAGGCAATTTTGGACTGTCACAAAGGCAAGAAATGCAATAGAACACTGTTAAACCAAAATAACGAAATTCATCTGCTAAACTGATGAATAGCGAGAACTCATGGCAAAGCAGGGACAGAGAAGTGATCCACTATAACACCTCTGATATGAAAGAATGGATTACAAGCTATCACTTGGGGAATTCACAACGGTATTTCAGGCTGAAGTGATTGGGGTAGAACAGGCAGCTAAGAGATGACAAAAATTGAGAAGTACTACTAGGAACATCTGTATCACGCATGATAACCAAACAAGCAATAAGGCTCTTGAGAGTATTGAAGCAGACAAAAAAGTGAACCGGAATGATACGAAGCCTTAAACAGACTAGCATCCAATGGTAACCGTATTACACTGATTAGTATCCCAGGACAATCCAGGGTCACAGGTAATGAATTAGCATATAAGGTTGGGGCATCAATGACTCGTAATGGATGCACCTTTCATTCCCATCCCTTAGAGTTGATTGAAAGCTGCTATAAGGGGATGGACCCGTGAGAGGCTGGAATAAAAGTAGCATATAAAGGTAAAATTTATAGAAACAAAGGAAGTGATTCCGAAGTTTAAGCCGATGCTGACCAAACCTCTATAAAAAGCTAGAAAAACAAACGATTATTGAAGCTATTGCAAGAATTGGGAATATTTGAAGTTATCTCACTCGAATTAAAAGAGCTGATTTCCTAATTACCCAAAAATCAACCTATTATGAAAATCAACCAATAACAATAACATTGAGCAAATAATATTGTAACAATGAGCAAATGTAATAATAGACAATTAATAATAATAATAGTGAGAAAATAATAATGTAATAATGAGCAAATGTAATAATATAATAATGAGCAGATATTAATAATAATAATAGTGAGCAAATAATAATGATAACTAGACCTACGTTGCCCGGGCAACGTGAAGTGTCGCGACAACCTTGAAAACACCCAAAATAAAATACCCAAAAATATTAAAGGGACTTGGAAACGTAAGATATCGAATAGAAAAATATCCAGCTGTGATTAGATAGGGACTGGAAACATTTTGTAAATTAGATCTTAGCTGGAGGATATATTTATGGAGGCTAGGATCCCAAATGGAAGAGTAAATGATAAGGATGGGATTAGCCCCTAGTCCCCAAATAGTTTTTCTTTGGGGGGAGGGGTTGAATCAATGGGCCCTTGCGGCAATGGCAATATGTTTGGCAGCCCCACCCGTTATAATAATGGTTACGATACTAATAAACATTATAGAATAGACACTAGAAAATAGTCAAACTAAACATTGTGTTAAGTTGCAGAATAAATGCCAAGTTGCATATTAAGTTTTCTGTTGAAGTATTTTTGCAATTTATTTTACGTCTTTATATACTCCTCTATTTTGATAGAAATAAATAGATAAATATTAAACGTTCTTCTATAATACCTGTTTACGTATTTTAATTGTCTTTGAATATCGGTTGGTATCTATTCAGGTACTAAGTCTATAATTGTAACATTAAACTGAATTACGATCAGCTATCAACTTTGAAACACTTGCAGCGTATACATACCGTCAAATCGTAAACGTCTTTGCCAACTTCAACAGTCGCTTCAAAGGTAGATCCACTTTGGCGTACTTGAATGTCACCAGCTATCTTTATAGTTTCAAAGAAGGGGCTTGTCATCTCACCTTTCACAGCTTTTTTTGTCTGAAAAGAGAATTCAAATTTATATTTTTAGAGTTCAATCAGCTTTACAATGACTTTGATAGCTAGTAGATTATACCACTTGATGAGCCTTTTAACGCTAATTTTATATATTCTAATTGCTACCTTCACAGATACACCCCAACCCCCTCCCTCCTTGAAGCTACATATAGTAAAGAGCTCTATGCTAAAAACTTTGCTGACTTTGTAGGCTTGCATTATCTTTGTGCTTATGTCCCAATAACAGTTTGTTCATAATTCCAAATAAAGCCAACTTTTAAAGAGCACTTTAAAAAAGCAGCAAGACTTAGTATATAGTTTAGGACTACATCTAGCCTCATAAGGAGGGGACTGGGGTGAATTTGCGAAGGCAGCAATTAATATATTTGGAATCAGCGTTAGGCACCTCGTGTCAGGTTAATCACTTAGCTAGTAAATCGAAAAACTTAATATTTGCTTCAATATTGAAACTTAATATTTGGAATCGGCGTTGAAAGGCCCCTCGGGTAGTAAGTTGATCTTTTAGCTAGCAAAATAATCGAAAAAACTTAATATTTGCTTTAATATTGAAACTTAATATTTGGAATCGGCGTTGAAAGCCCCATCGGGTAGTAAGTTGATCTTTTAGCTAGGAAAATAATCGAAAAACTTAATATTTGCTTTAATATTGAAACTTAATATTTGGAATTGGCGTTGAAAGGCCCCTCGGGTAGTAAGTTGATCTTTTAGCTAGGAAAATAATCGAAAAACTTAATATTTGCTTTAATATTGAAACTTAATATTTGGAATTGGCGTTGAAAGGCCCCTCGGGTAGTAAGTTGATCTTTTAGCTAGCAAAATAATCGAAAAAACTTAATATTTGCTTTAATATTAAAGTTAATGTTTGAAATAAGCATTAAAAGACCCCTTCAAGTGGTAAATTAAGCTTTTAGCTAGCAAAGCATTCCAAAAAACTTATTATTTGCTTTATAATCAAAATCTGATATTAAAAGGCCCCTTGAGTGGCAATCTGATCTTTTAGCTAGCAAACAAATAAAAAACTTATCATTTAACGCAATATATCACCATAATCAAAATAAATTTTTGAGATATTCACAGGAAAAACAATGATCGCAGATCAATTTTGTTTTTTAACCTAAAAAAACACAGGGAGTTGTTAAATAATTCGGCTTCATTTTCATACATAGCATATAAAATAAATTTTTTGTTGGCCATTTTACAAAACTAACTTTTTTTGAAGGCTCTAAAAACAAGATTTAATACTACATTTATAGTCTTTTTTTACGGAGTATTTTTCTCGGGGAAGGGTAAAGAGGTACTGAAGTTAGAAGAAAGTACATATTTATGCCAGTATTTTTTTTTTTCTGAAAGAAGTTTTTATTATTAATTAATTGATGTATAAGTACATTTTCATTAATATAATTGTGTTATTTTTAATTAATTTTAACTCTTAAAGGTAGATCTTAATGAGTTAAGGGAGGAGATTCCCACCACAAAGTACAAAACCAAAATGAACGCAGCTGTAAAGGTGGAGGAATTTTTCTTTTTTATGCTTTTTTTTACCCTTTTTACTAGGTCGCTAAAGAAACTCAGAGGTTTGGGGAGTAGGGGAAATAAGTAAGGAAACAACAAATTATGATGTTTTGAAGGAGTATGAACTAGTATATAAATCGTATTCACCCCGTCTAATTCCTACTATTGTTTGCTAAGAGAATATATGTTGATATATATCTAATATGCTGATTTACTTATCTTCTGTGTGATTTCGAGTTTGTATTTGTATTATGTAAAGACAACTTTTGGACAACTACAAGAATTGGAACTTTGCTTAGTGACTACCCAAAAATTATAATTGCTGAATTTCTGAAAAATAAAACACAACTATTGGAGTTCTGATTAATGATTTCCAAAAAAACTGTAATGTTTGAATTTCCGTATAATAAAACTGCGACTATTGAAATTTCAAATAATGATAAATAAACAATTACAGGTTTTGAATTACAATATCTGAATTGTATACTCGACAAGTAGATTAAAATAATTAGTGCTATGTACGAGAATGACACTAACGTGGTTAAGGTAGGAAATGGGGTTAGTAGCTGGTTTCGTATTAAATCAGGCGTTAAGCAAGATTGTGTTCTATCCCCATTTATATGGATCATTTTGATGGACTTTGTCTGATGGACTTTGTCTTAAGGAGCACAGCAAAGACAATGGGAGGACACGAAATCCATAGGGAAGTACAACCTTCCTGGACCTAGATTATGCTGATGATTTAAGGAGCATGTAGAGATTTTGCGAGTTTTGTCGTAGTAAGATTTTACCTAATTTGTTTAGTCATCTTTTTATTCAATCATTCATGTATGCATAGATGTATAATTTTATAATCCATTATAATGCACAAAACTACAATGCTGATGGAGAAAAAAGGGAAAAAATAAAAACACAATAAACACAAATTAACGCTAAAACAACATGCCTACCCCTACCAAAGGGCATTTAAAAAGTACTTTCAGTGTTTAGCCGCTTTTAAAACATTTCACTTTTTCTAGGACAGCATCAAGGGGGCTTGTAACTTCATATCTGGTCAGTAGGGTGGCGTTACTAGTCCCAGAAGGTATCCAAAGCAGGTATTTTGTATATTTATAAAAGCATCTTCTAATAACTACTACATCACCCTCCGTGGAAGCGGTCAAAATGGAAAAGAGCAAGCAAATGCGGGACTACAAAAGCATTGTACACGGAAGCTAGGATACGGCATGCCATCTTTTGTTACCAGTTGCATTTCGTGAAATCTTATACCCCATTTCATAATCTACTTAACTCCTAACTCATTTACAACTAAAGACACACACACACACACACACACAAAAGCAGTGGGTGCACTGTTGTGATGACAAGTTGTGATGTCTGTGGTGTACGATGGTTTGATTTTGTGATGTTTTCTTCTGGGTGCAATAAAACAACTAATATACTAAGACAAACCTCAATCAACGTATAGATATTACTAAACTTCACAGCAAGCCTAGTTTCTTCTTGCTGTCCCCACTTTGTCGCAGCGCTAGCCTCCCAAATATTATTACTTGTTTGTCTAACTTCTCCAGTGAGGTAAGCAATGCTATATGGACATTCTGCCTTCAGTTCCAAAGACTTCTTTACCTCGTCGTCAACCAGTTCGATTAAAGTAGAATACTCATGATTCTCAGCGACACGTATCCCCATTCTATGTTGGAATAAATTGTCGGAATCCTAAAAAAGAAATATTTGAGTTTAAGGGCGTATCAAGCAGAGGGGGGTTTTACCAGGTTTGAACCCCCTTCCGAAAAAATATTTCTCCAGCTAAGGGAAAATATGATCGTAAAAATGCAAGTAAAAGACTCATTTTCCTACAAAAGTAAAAAATCTCTGACTCGTAAATTAGTCTTGAAGAGGCAGGTAAAAAACCTGAACTCCCCTGACCTTAACGAAAGTTAGAATAGTAAACAAGTTCCTCCCCTTGAGCAAAATCTTGACTACAAAAAAAAAAAAAAAAAAAAAAAAAACAACAAAGAATAATATATGAAATGAGATGCTTTTCTGTGTTCATTGCAGTTACTCGTAAATGTTACGTATAAATGCTCTTTGGTGCATAATGGCAGTATTAATTGCACGTATTTTTCTTTATTGCTCTTTAAATTTAATCAGTTTCTTGTATATTAGCACTGAAGCCGCCTAGTTTTCCATTTCTTTCCTTCTATTCTCCGTAAACATGTAGTTCTGTTCGTCATTTTGAGATTTATCTTTCTTTATTTTGTCATGGCAGGCCAATTCGGCTTTATATCTTTTACAGTAATAGTAAGGTAAATTAAATAGTAAAGATAAGTAAACGAGAAGAATAATAGATTTAATTAAAAAGAAATTTAAGTAAGTTTCTTTGTTGGATAGCTGAAGAATAAAGGCATCTAAATCCGTTTGTGCCATTTTCGTTTTTACTATCTTCACGGTAATAGACATATCTAAAATAAGAATTGTGCCATTTTTTACTCTTTTTACGGTAATAGACATATCTAAAATCCGAATTGTGCCATTTTTTTTTTATCCTTTTTACGATAATAGACATATCTGAAATCCGGTATGTGCACTTCTTTTTACTATTTTTACGGTAATAGACATATCTAGAATCAGAATTGTGCCATTTTTTACTCTTTTTACGGTAATAGACATATCTAAAATCCATTTCGTGCCATTTTTTTACCCTTTTTACGGTGATAGACATACCTAAAATCCGGTAAGTGCACTTCTTTTTGCTCTTTTTACGGTAATAGACATATCTAAAATCAGAATTGTGCCATTTTTTACTCTTTTTACGGTAATAGACATATCTAAAATCCGTTTCGTGCCATTTTTTTTTTTTACCCTTTTTACGGTGATAGACATATCTAAAATCCGGTATGTGCACTTCTTTTTACTCTTTTTACGGTAATAGACATATGTAAAATCCGTTTCGTGCCATTTTTTTTACCCTTTTTACAGTGATAGACATATCTAAAATCCGGTAAGTGCACTTCTTTTTGCTCTTTTTACGGTAATAGACATATCTAAAATCCGTTTCGTGCCATTTTTTTTTACCCTTTTTACGGTGATAGACATATCTAAAATCCAGTATGTGCACTTCTTTTTGCTCTTTTTACGGTAATAGTCATATCACACATAATGCACTTTCCTGACATCAAAATACCGTACCGTACCCCGTTTAGCTTACCCTTTTTTTATGATGCTTGAAAGAATAGCGTGAAATTCTCAAGTTCCAAAAATTGGACTTGTACAATATTTAATATTTACTATTACAATTTAGAGTTACTATTTTAGGAATATAAATTTCTAATGTTTAATGTCATTTTTACGTATCCTACTTTGATGTCGGCAGGACCAGATTGGATAGGTCCAGGGCCTGATTTAATTTTTTTGTGGGGCCCTCTCTACATATTAAATATTTAAATAAAATATACCTGGATAGCAGTTTACCCACGTAAAATAGTTCACGTACGTAGTGCAAAAAATCAATAAAGTGCGCTGCAATCAACGAAATTGCAGTTTCTAAAATAAAAATGAGTTAAAAGTTGAAAAAAGAATGTTAATCATGTCTTGCTAGGGATTAAATATTTCAATCTATGATCCGATCCATTATACAATCGGAATAGTTAATAAATGACATTTGATTGTTGTTGATTGTTGTAGAGCAAAAACCAATAGTATATAACTAATAGTACTAACGCAGCTAAGGACCGACTGGATAAGTCCAGGGCCCGATTAGATTTTTTTTTTTTGTGGGGCCCTCTCTACACATTAAATATTAATAGCATTTCATGATATTATATTATATCATATATGATATGATATATGATATATCATATGATATACTATATCGTTATATTATACCATTTCATCATATAATATTAATATCATGATATTAATATGATACATTAATACCATATTAATATCAACTAAATATTAATATCATTTAAATAATACATACCTGGATAGCAGTTTACCTACGTAAAGTAGTTCATGTACGTAGTGTAAAATCTTTCTAATATAGGATGATACCGATTAAATTCAATAAAATTGACATGACCTTTTACGGGTATCGGTTTCTATATCATAAGGCTTATATTATATAATGATAAGTACACTAATAAATCTTATTCAGCAATGCAAACTTAAAATAAATGTATTTTTAGTTATTTGAATAACTCCTAATTAATTTTTATCGACAAAAACAACTTGCTTTAAATTTCAGAAAAATTAAAAAAAATACATTTTTATGGTAACGCTGAGCCATTTCAAATGCAGGGTCTGGCTGGGCCGAATCGCCCTTTATCTAGCCCTGGATTTCAAAAAATTTCTATTGTCAATTAAGAAAAATTACCGTATACAAAAGGAACATTACCGTATACAAGTAAAACGCATGATAGTCTATATCTCTTTTTTCGCAGGTGAGTTCAAATTTGAGTTTTAGGTCTTCAGTTGAGCCTTCTGATTGTTTCGAATATAGTTGATGTGCGGTCCATTTTTCACCTCCAGCTTCAAAACTGGCTTGATTTTCAAAATACTTGGGACTTGATTGTAGCTCCCAAGTTACGTCCGAATTAAGTGCAGAAAATTGCGTGGACTGAAATAAAACAGTTAAGAAATGTCGGATAAAAAAATATTTGCATGCAAATTAAACTACACAAAAAAACTGAATACAAATGTACACGCAAACTGAACTATTCATAGCTTTACGTAATGCTCCTGAGCATCAAACAGTGAGGAACTAGTTGTTGGTTGAAGGTTAAAATACCTAGGTAGGTTAAAGGTTAGGTTGAAGGTTAAAGTACCTAGACCATAAAAAGTACCTAGAACACTTCACGTAAAAGAGCTATTGTTTAAATAATACACAGATGCTTCACGCCCGGGAATCTAGAGATTATTCTTCCTCCTTCGCTGTTTTACAAACTACAATTCTCACATGAAATATTTACCCCCCCCCCCTCTGTGTGTGTGCCTGATTTTTGCCTCATCTCACTGCATCAAAACTCAAAACTCTACTACGACACTTTCTCTCAACTCTACTTTTCAAAACAGTAAAAACTTAAGCGTAAGGAGCGGGGTGTTGAGGAGGGAGCAGCCTTATCTCTGTTCGTTTTAAGTTTTAATGTCGCTCCTTACTTTCAGTTAAAAAAAAACTAATTTTTTTATATTTAATCTTTGAAAAAGCTTGCATAGGAAAGTTGAGTTATGTATGAAATATTCTGCTTTGCATGATATTTTCAGACAGAAAAAAATTAATTAAGTTTTAATGTCGCTCTTTACTTTCAGTTAAAGAAACTTGGTTTTTTTTTATTTAATTTCTGAACGTTTTTGAATTAATGCATGTTTTGATTTTGGCTCTCCGCAGATGAATAGTTAAAACGAAATTTGCATATTTATTTTTTGGGCTAAATGGCTTTCTCATAGTTTTGATCGAATGATTTTGGGAAAAAGGAGCGGGGGAGGAGGCGTTGTTACCCCTCCCCCCATTTTTTGGTTACTTAAAAAGGCAACTAGAACTTTTAATTTTTTACAAACGTTTTTGCTAATAAAAAATATACGTAATTTACGAATTAGCTTACCTAACAAACTTTGTATTCGTATGTTTTTATTACGTACATGAGGGGGTTCACCCACTCGTCAATACCTCGCTCTTTACAACAAAGCTTAAGTTTTGTCCCAATTCCTTAAGAATGGCACCTGAATCACAAAGGCCGTAGAATAAATAGTCAAAATTACTAAAAATACTTTAGCGTAACGAGCGAGGTATTAGGAGGAGGTGAACCCCTCATATGCGTAATAATTTCTGTTCGTTTTAAGTTTTAATGCTGCTCCTTACTTTCACATGAAAAAGCTTTTTCATATTTATTTTTTCATTGTTTCTTTTTTTTAATAATGCTAGAAAATCCTGTGCTCCCTTTATGGAGATTTTCTTCCCACATGACAAATTACTCTATGGAAAGTTCCCCGAACATATCCTCCTCTTCTCAACAACTCCACCCCAACCAAAAACAATCCATCTGAAAACGTCTGTACACTTCCCAATAACCATTATTAAATGTAAGCACTGGTCAAAGTTTGTAACTTGTAGCCCCTCCCACGGGGATTGTGGAAGAGTAAGTCGTCCTCAAAGACATAGTTATAAGGTTTTTCGACTATACTGAATAAAATGGCTATCTTAGAATTTTGATCCGGTGTCTTTGGGAAAATGATTAGCGTGGGACGCGGCCTAGGTGCCCTCCAATGTTTTTGGTCACTTAAAAAGGGCACTAGAACTTTTCATTCCGGTTAGAAAGAGCCCTCTCGCAACATTCTAGGACCACTGGATCGATACAAACGCCCCTGAAAAAAAAACAACAAAAAACAAAAAACACGCATTCGTGATCTGCCTTCTGGCAAAAAATACAAAATTACACATTTTTGTAGTACAATAGGGTTCTCTGATACGCTAAATCTGATGGTGTGATTTCCGTTAAGATTCTATGACTTTTAGGGGTGTTTCCCCCAAATTTCTAAAATAAGGCAAATTTTCTCAGGCTTTTAACTTTTGATGGGTAAGACTAAACTTGATTAAACTTATATATTTAAAATTAACATTATAATGCGATTCTTTTGATGTAGCTATTGGTATCAAAATTCCGGTTTTTAGAGTTTTGGTTACTATTGACCCGGGTCGCTCCTTACTACAGTTCGTTACCACGAATTGTTTGATACCAAACACAAGGTCATTTACAAAGTTTTTCCCAGGCGATCAGAAAAACTGTTTTACTTAAGGTGTTACCTGCGTTGAAGAATAAAAAAAATTATACGACATTACCATTAATTACTATTCACAGACCAAGTGATGCTAAATTAGAGGCTTTTAAACTATACCGAAAGATGCTTTAAACTCTGATTCGAAAAGCTAAAATTACATATTTTTCCCGAAGGTTTGTGGATTGCGGCAAAAATATTAAGAAAACTTGGGATGTAACTAAGGAAGTTACGCAACCATCGGCAAGACCTAGAAAGCTCCCTAAATCACTTAATGTTCAGAATCAGCTTTTCTTGGATGAAGACAAAGTATGACATCAGATGACTAAGTTTTTGCTGAGGTTGGGAAAACAACGGCGTTAGGTGTGGTTCCTTCTTCAAGTTCTAGAACTTGGAAGCAGTTCCTCGGTCCTTCCTGTGCAAAGTCAATGGTTCTTGAGTCAGTTACGGAGCAGGAACTGATAACATTAATTTCGTCATTGAAAAATTCTTCATCTGGATTCGACCAAATTCCTGCCAAATTAATCAAACAGATTAATTGTGCCACTTGGTTAACCAGTCATTCAAGCTCGGAATATTCCCTCAGCGTCTCAAGTTGGCACGAGTGATAGCACTATTTAAAGGAGGTGACTGGGAGGACCCGGAGTACTATAGGCCTATATCTCTTCTGTCTGTCTTTTCTAAAATATTTGAAAAGGCTATGCTAAAGCGTTTGCTGAGTTTCCTAGACACGAAGAAGTTTTTTCATCGGCACCAATTTGGTTTTCGGGAGAAGTGCTCAACAGAACACGCATGTAATATGCTTCTTCATTTTGTAAGACAGTCTTTAGACTTCGGCCTTATCCCTGCGGCAATATTCCTTGATGTGAAAAAAGCTTTTGACAGCCTCACACACGAGATACTTATTGGTAAGTTGTCGCATCAAGGCGTTCGTCCTGGTTTTCTTCATTCCTAACTGGCCGATCCATTGCAGTTGAAGCTTCTGATGAGCATATTCCAGTCGAATATGGAGTGCCACAAGGCTCAGTTCTTGGGCCATCCCTTTTCCTCATATATGTCAACGACCTCTATCGACTATTTAGCAACCCACGATCTGATTTCTGTTGTCATTTGTGCCAGAAAGGAGATGCTGTGGTTGGAGCCTTGGATACGCCTGGTCAACATGAAGAACTCTTTGCATTCGCCGACAACACCATCCTGGGGGCTGCAGCACCTGATGAATCATCTCTTATCCTCAAGCTACAATTGATGGCAGAAAATATATATCTTTGGTTTGATGCAAATTTGTTAGCTTTGAATGTAAAAAAATCGTTTCTTCTTATATTCTCCCGCATAGGCAAAAGCTGCCCTACAGTGACAGAGCTTAAAACATCTAAGGGATCCATATCCCGCCCAGCTGACCGGTTTATTCGATTCCTTGGGATACTTCTGGGTGAAAATCTGTCTTTCAAACGGCATATTGAGTCAATGAGATTAAAGGTTTCTCGAGGCCTTGGAATTATTCGGAAGCTGAAGCGAGTCTTTCCTTTCTCTATCCTTCGTTTATTATATTTCTCTCTTATTTACCCTTATTTATGCTACTGCTCGTCAGTGTGGATGTCTACATTTCCATCTGTACTTACACCTTTACATAATCTCCAACTGAAAGCAGCAAAAGTTCTTCAGTCTACCACCCATATTTCTGTTGAACTTCTGAAGATTAAAGGTATTCATACATTACACCTCTTTTTCATTGCATTTCATTATTTCCGTGGAGACCTTCCATCAAGTTTTTCTGGGCTTGTTGAAATTGTTCGAAATGTCAGTCCTAATGAAACTAGAAACAAGGATAATGTGCTGGTGCCATCCACCCCTGCAGTGCGCTCGGACTTTGGTCTGATAGTTGCTGTCGGACGTGCCTGGAATTCCATTCCTGTTGGGATTCGACGGTCCTGTACCATAGGCTCCTTCAAGAAACGGTTGAAGAATTTTTTAATTAAAAGAAAAAATTATAATATTGATCAGTTATTTATATTGTTTAGTTATCAAGATTTAATTTATTTAATTAATTATTTAGATTGAATTTAATTATTTAGATTTGGGTGGTGTGAGTGTTGGATCCTCGATGTATATATATATTTTTATTTATTTTTTATTTTTTGTAAGTAGGTGGTGCGGAGACCGGTTGTACTCGGGTGGGGATTGGTGAGTAGACTCTAAATATATTTTAAGTGTGAATGTGTTTAATAGTTATTTATGTTTCGTTTTGTTGTTGTTTTTTTTTCCCAAATAACGGGCCATTGAGCCCTTTGGGATATTTTTGTTTATAAATGGATGGATATTGGTAATAAAAGGAACTTGAACTTGAACTTGAATAAAAATTACTTATTTTACTGAATGATTTCTAGACTAAACCATTAGGCGCAATTTGAAACGAAAAGTACAAAGGTTTCTTATTATGAGGCTTGGTCTTATAATATACTTTTATTATAATATAGTTTCTTATTATAAGTTATTCTATTAAGGCCCCTCTCCTCCTTCAATCAGAATACTGGGAATACCCTTATTATGAAAATGTCCAGCCCTTTCTTCTTAATTTATTTTGTTGTTTTCAGGATTTTAGATGATAAAATATTGTTTATTGTCTAAGAGATGAGTGAAAATTATTTATTTTGCTAGAATGAATGATCTGTAGAACGAACCTTTAGGCCCCAGTTGAAATTGTATTTACGAAGATTTCCTTTGACAATTTTTGACCATTTTCCAGTTAAATCAGCTTTATATTGTCTACCGCTTAAAACAGAGTAGTCAGCAGACATCTTGGTGTTGAAAGTGTTGTCAGTTACTTTCATGTTGCCTCTGAGACTGCTCTCCAAGAAACTGGATTTAATAGATGCAATAGCGTTGAATTTTCCATTATCATGGAGTAGATCTCCTGGAAGTAAAATTTAGCATTGAAATTGGCATTTGCAATTGTAATTTTACTAATATTTTAATACACTTAATAAGCCCGTGTATTTGTGTGTATGTGAGAGAGAGATAAAAGAAAAGAAACAGAGAGAGGTGGAGAGAGAGAAAGAGAGAGAGAGAGAGAGAGAGAGAGAGAGAGAGAGAGAGAAGAGAAAAAAGAGAAAGATAAGAGAATAAAGAGAAAGATAAGAAAATAAAGAGAAAGATAAGAGAATAAAGAGAAAGATAAGAGAATAAAGAGAAAGATAAGAGAATAAAGAGAAAGATAAGAGAATAACGAGAAAGATAAGAGAATAAAGAGAAAGAGAGAGAGAGAGAAAGAGAGTGACCTCTACTGAAGGATCTTTGATTTTACTAGGACTTTCAAAACAAAACAAGACAAAAAATTTCATTTAAGATTAACAGTATCGAAAAATTTTATCTTTCGAGTTCTATAGCTAAAACGTTTTATACGTACAGGGCTTAAATATTTCCTTGAGGTATTATGTACTAAAATGAGTGCAGAAACTAATTGAGTTACGTCAATACTGCTACTAATATTTCTACTACTACTACTACTCACAGCAGCACCAGGCCACCTGAGGCCAACGAAGCTATACACACTCCTCCTCCGTTCCAATATGTTCAAAGACCCTTAAATCTTTTCTAATTTAAATTTATTCCCATCTCTCTTAAATTTTTCATTTAGTCATCCACCCCCCTCATTCGGGGCGACCTGTTTTCTAAGAGATTAAGTTCATACGCAGAACACTGCAGTTTTGAAATATGGATGAATAAAAAATAATTCTGTTTAAAAAAAAAGTGATGAAGTGAAACAAGTTATAAAAAGAAGTGAAGGAAAAAAAGGACCCAAGTATACTATTAATGCATAAATTCAAGGACCAAAACTAACCTGTTATTCTTATTGGCTGCTGGGCAATCTTCTTAACAGTCAAATCAATGCCGTACTTCGAGTTTGTAACATAATGCAAAGTTCCATCCAAACTGAAAACTTCCACACCACGTCTTGTAATAATAAAGACAGGTTCGTGTTTACCAGAGCCCATTGCAACCTCCGACCTTAAAACCGCTTTCATTCCCATAAAATCTTCCCCACCAACACTAACAATAAGATCAGTACTTTTTAGCTGATCTGTGTATACATATTTGCCAGTTGCATCAACTTTAATACCAGGGGAATGGAAAGAGAATCGTAATGATCGTCCTGGTTCGTCAATTATTAGTTTAGTGGCTAGTCGCTTGTCACGCCTGGATCCAGGCATATCGAACGTCAATATTAGTGACCGTATAGACTTTTCTTCAATGATTTCTTCTGATCGTTTGAAGTCGAATAATACCGCTGAATATGTATCAACTTTTTCAAGATTTATACTTGCAGATGAAGCAAAGGGAAGAGAAAACGAATTAGGGATTTGAATTTCACCACATACAGATGTACCCAATATTTCAGGGCTACAAATCTTTTTCCTATCAACTTCAATCTTTGGCTTTATGGTTTGATGACTTGAAATAATGAAAGCTTCAGAGGCTACTTTAAAAATTTCAGTATTTTTCTTTGGCATATTGAATTTGACAGAAACTACTTTAGTGCCATCTATCAACAATTTCCCATCAACAGCAGCTGCACTTTGAAATGTATTACGAACTTTGACTCCAGATTTAAGACGCCCAGCATGGACTGCCATAATGCCGTTTATATTTACTACAGCTTCGGGTTTCATGTAACCATTGATATCAAACATCTGCCAATCTTTTACAGACACTTTACCGGCCATATTTATAGATATCGTAGAGGTTCCGTTAGCAGAAAGAGAGAGAGGAAGGCCGATCACTGTTGGGATGGAGGAGACAACGTCAAGAAATTGGAAAGACTTTGTATAATCCATTTTAGGCTCCTTCAGAAAATCCAAAATTGGGTTTAATTTGCTTTTGAAGTTAAATTGGTCGAAAATGTCACAATCTGGTGCTAAGCAGAGTCCTGAAAAATAATGAAAAAGCTATAGCTTAAAGAAAAATTTCAAAAGATTGATAATTGGGTCTAATGTACTCTTGAAATTAAATTGGTCAAAAATATCAGAATCTGGTGCTAAGCGGAGTCCCAAAAGAAATGAAAAAGTTATAGCCTACAGAAATTTTTTTTTATAAAATCCATAATTGGGTCTAATGTACCTTGAAATTAAATTGGTCAAAAATAACACAATCTGGTACTAAACAGAATCCTTGAAGAAAGGAAAAAGATATACTTCAGAAAACCCATAATTGGGTCTAATTTACTCTTAAAGTCAAATTGATTAAAAATGTCACAACCTGGTGCTAAGCATTATCCAGAAAAAAGGTAAATTTCATAGTTAAGAAAATCCACAATTGGTCTAATTCACCTTTAAAGTTAAATTTGTCAAAAATATCACAATCTGGTGCTAAGAAGAATCCAGAAATAAAGGGAAAAGTTGAGAAGATCCGCAACTGGGTCTAACTTACTCTTAAGGTTAAACTGGTTAAAAATATCACAATCTCGCGCCAAGCAGAGTCCCAAAAGAAAGGAAAAGTTACAAACTGAAAAGATTAAAAAAATAATCTGCAATTGAGCCTAATTTACTTTTGAAGTTACAACCTGGTGTGAAGCAGAATTCCAAAAGAAAGGAAAAAGTTATAAGTGTAAGCTTTTGAGTGTCAGAGGGAGGAAGTCATGGCTGTAAACGTAGGAGAATTTAAGGTGGCAGGGTAAGAACAAAATAAGAATTTATTTCTTGGCAATATTTTCCACGACAAGAGGGGGAGGGTATGTGCATTGGCATGCAACAAAACGAAATGGAAAATCCCGAGTGTCAGTTTATAATAAGGATTCAGCTTCATAAAAACTAATATGCAAATAACCCTATGCCTGAATGCAAACAAAAAGTAGAAACAACAGGGAATCATTTCTTAAGGCAATTTTTCCCCTTTGGGAGGGTATGTGGATTGTCATGCAACAAAACGAAATGGAAAAATTTGTCACAGAACAGGAAATGAGGGTCATAACGCGATAAAAATGCAATTTTAGGTCATATTTTTAACAATGAGGTGGGAGAAGGGGAAAAGTCAATTGGCTTGCAACAAACAAAAACTGAAAAAAATTGCGCTTATAATGTGCATTATACATTAACGTGGGAATAATCCTATGCACATAGCAGAGAAGGCCTACATACTTTTTCGATTGTTACAATCATTTCCCACTCTTTTCTTCCAAGCAGTTATCTTATGATTTTTAAGTGCCCTGGCATAGATACAAAAAGGTTAAATCCTTAAGAGGGTCGGGGAATTCCTCAAAAAAGTGGGGGAAATTTTTGGGAAAGTTTTCACAGACCAAGGAGGGAGGTTCAAAAACAATACAAGTACATATCTAGGTAACTTTTTTCATGGGGTAAAATTCCATTTTCACAGGGGGTATATCAACGTGCAAAAAAAAAAAAAAAAATCTTGAATATTATGTCCACTAAATGGTCAGTGTAAAATCCCTCATCTTTTGCTATTCGACTTGGGTTCGAAATCATTCAAAACCTAAAAACTTATATTAAACTAAATATTACAGCTAGATACTAAAACTGAACTTATAACTACTATAAATATAAAACTAAATATAACTAAGTATATAATGTATAAAAATAAATATAAATATAATATAACATAAAAAATTTACAATATATAAATATAATATAATGTAATAAAAATAAAAATATAATATATTAAAAATATATAATATATAAATATAAAAATATATAATCTAGAATATAAAACTAAACTTACTCATTCAAAACTTACTAAAACAAATGAGAAAACTACATAACATGGACTAATTACCTTTCATTCTAGAATATTGTAATTCATTTCCGAACATTCGTAAAAAGACCGATGCTTCAGGTTCAACACCAAATCTTTCCTCAAAGGAATTGACCAAATTTGATAGTGAATGCTTATCCACCTCTCTTTTACCGCGAAAAGATTTAAGGACTTGTTCCACAGTTTCATCTGGAATATAACCATCAGGACCAAATATTTGTTCAATTATTGGTTCCATTCCTTCAAAAGTAAACTATATTATAAGAATGGATTTACAAAAATTAAGAGAGAAAAAACAGGTTTAATTTAAATAAAGCAGTGGAGTAAGAAGAGTGGAGCAGAAGAAAAAAAAATACAACAAAGCTTTAAATAATAAAAAAAAATTTATATTTCAACTCCACGTCCGGGAGCCTTTTAACGGAAAAGAGATTGAAGCAAAAAGAAACAATTAAAAAAAAAAAAAAATATCATTTAAAGAAAACGGAAGACAGGCACACAAGAAAAAAAAACAAAAACAAAATACAACTCACATTTTAAACACTTCTAGAACTGCAAATTTTCTCTCGTAATTTTTGCAAATGGAAAAGCAGTGTGGTCTAAGAAAATATTTAAGAATGGATCTACAGTTACTATATACCAAAAAAAGTTTTTTTTTCAGCTGTCAATGCCCAAAGACGCCTCAAATTTTATAAATTTTATTAGAACAGTAGCTATAAGGAGTAAACAGAGAATACACAATAGATAGAAAGTAGACAGAGGAGACAGTAGATGGGATGTAGATAGAGTTCTACAATTTCATCTGAAATGCGACCATCAGAACCAAATATTCGCTCAATTATGGGTCCCAATCGTTCAAACTTTTCAAAAAACGACATAATCATAATAATGGACTTACAGGTGCTATATACTAAAAACATGTTTTTTAAGCTGTCATTGCCCATAGAGATATTAAATATTATAATTATTTTTAGAATAATAAATGTAAAGATTAGCCACAGAATATATAACAGATAGAAAGTAGACAGAGGAGAAGGTAGACGGAAATTACACAGAAAGTAGATAGTTCTACAATTTCATCTAAAATATAACCATCAGAACCAAATATTCGTCCAATTATGGGTTCCAATCCTAAAAAACGACTAAATTACAAGAATTGATTTACAGGTGCTATACACGCACAAAACTATTTTTTTCAGCTCTAATTGCCCAAAGAGATATCAAATATAATATTTTATTAGAACGGTAGGTATGACGAGTAGACGGAAATAATTAGTAGATAGATGAGATAGTAGATGAAAAGTACATAGGTAGCAGATAGAGTTCAAGAATTTCATCTCATCAGGACCAAATGTTGTTTCAATTGTGGATTCCGGTCCTTCAAAAAAAGATTATATAGAAGAATGGATTTGCAGGCGTTATACAATATAAAGAAGAAGAAGAAGAAGAAAGATTTTTTAGTTGCTACTACCATAGGAATATTAAATATGAAGTTTTTTTGTCATATTAGAAAACACAAAATGGCAGATAAAAGTATATAGATGGTATATAGAGATATATTAGAATGTTTTAACAAGCTAGTAAATAAAAAAAAAAAAAAAAAAAATCTGTTGTCATCGGGCATTGCGACATTTAAATACTAGGTATTTTATCAGGACAGTAGACAGAAAGCAGGTAAAAATATTAAACATTAAAACATATTTCAAGATAGCAGATAGGAAGATTTCGGAAATTTTACTTTGGAATGCAAATCGTAATGTATCATACAAGTGATATGTCTAAAAATTAAAAGTTAAGTTTCAGTAAAAAGTTCAGCTTTCCGAGGCAGCTCCCAGGAATTTGAACAAATTCTCAGTTAGACTTGATTTCTCTTTCCTAAGTTAAAAGAGTCGTAGACAATTTTTCATAAAAATTCTCCACCCTTACAAGTAGAGAAGGAGCATGAAGGGACTTTAAAAAGTCAGCCTGAATCCGCTTACACTGCAGTCCCTTCCAAGTAGTAATAAGTTAGACTTAGTTAGATTATTTTGTTGAATGGAAGCAGGATTTTCTGGATGTGGCGGTAAGTGGAACGGTTTGCTGTTAGTAAGGGCTGTTGCGACCAGGAGCCGCGCAAGTGCAGAATTTTTTTTCTTTATTTTCTTCCCTTTTTAAAATTTTTATTCCTATGTTTAAGGGGTTACACCAGGTAAGTGAAAGCTGAACGAAGGTTAGTTTTTTGCTGTTTTTGCTTTGTCTGCTTTTTTTAATAAACCCATTATATAAGTAAGTGGTAAAATAATTGTTATCGTATCGAGTGAAAAATTTCTGGGCTCTCTTTACATAAAAATAAAGAACGACTTTCGATGTAAATAGGGTGTTATTGGAGGTTGACCAGGGGCATGAATATGGAATCACGGGACTAGGGATCACGGGACATAAATATGAATATTAGAATCACGGCACTAAACTAAAACTCCAAAAAACATTTTTAAAATCATCTACACAGCTCTTCCCTCTGGCAATTATTCTTCTTAAACTTGCTTAAAAACTACTTGAACAAAAAATTTTGCGAAATAAGAACAACCGTTAGGCTTTATCAATTCTATTTTACTCATACAACAACGAATCAAAATTAAAATTAAGAGTCTGCATATTATTTTTTAGTTTACTTATCTACGAATTCAGGCAAGAATGTTATCTTATCTCCGATAGCGTACGGGTATTCCCTTAAACTTTTGAATATTCTGTAGCATCAATAATGTCAAAATTCAGCTTTGCGAACATAATTGCTATCTGACCTGCTTTTATAGCCAATTGACTAAACATAAGTACCCATTGTTGATCTCTCAACATACATGGCAAAAGAGGCCAAGTACAGGGCAGCAAAACCCCTCCAAAGCATTGAAAGAATTGAAACAATGCACCAAATATGGACAAGTTTCGACGCAAAGTTGTAGAAAAGAGGTCGTCCCCCCAGGCCTTTGCCTTTTACAAGGAAAATTATACAGGAATTTTTTCAAATAACTTTGGGAGGAGGGAGTTGATGCTAAGTAGGAACCCACGAAGTATGACCCTTCTCGTTAAGGGAAGAAATGAACCTTCTAAGTAAAATCTAAGTTTCATCCCAAAGAGGAGAACCACATTTTCTGGACTCGCTCATGGCTGCTAATTCAAGATTCTTGGAATACTGCCCAATGACAAAATAATGATGAATAATACAGCACATATAGCTTTACCTTCAACACGACCTCCAATTTCCAGCAGGTTCATAGATTCACCAAACAAATCCACGGTTAAATTCAGTGTAGCCGATCTGGGTACATACGACTTAGTTGAGAAAATAATGTTGGATTCGACAGTTCCTCCAAGGTTTAAGTCATTGGAGAAGGATGAGAATTCTATGTTTCGAGAGAATTTCCTTACATCTGTGCTGAACTTATTTTTAAAGAATTCATTCGCAACAAGTTCTTTAACACTGGCTTTATTTGGATCGTTTGATTCCTGCAAGTTTGTTAAATGTGTCCAAACAAATGATCCAACTGAAAGAAGAAAGTTGTTTAAGAAAAAACTAATTTAAGGAACTTATATGAAAAAGAAATGATACACTATATAACAACAATGGTACAAAAAAGCTGGGAAACTCCTCCTGGACAAGCCGTCAACACAATTTTTTTTGTGAAACTGAACAAGAAACTCGAACGAAAGGTCAATCGGGTCCGACATAACATCAGAGCCGACAGGAAGTTGCACCCCAACAATGCCTCGGCTCTCACCACCTTCCTCATGAACAGCTACTTGACCAAGGCCGGCATTCCAGCGCTTCCGCAGCCACCCTGCAGACCAGATGTACCCCCCCCCTATGGACACTGTTTTTGTTTCCTCGCCTGAAAAGGCCGATGAAAGGCAATCATTTTGGGGCGACAGAAGAGATCCAAGCAGCATGCACCACGGCTCTCAAGGCTATTCTGGAGAATGCACAACGTGAAGCCTTCAAAGCCTGGAAATCGCGCTGGCAGCGCTGTATTGACGCAGAAGGGGCCTAGTTTGAAAGTTTTAAAGAATTATAACGATTGGCTCAATAAATGTTTTTAAATCGACACAGTCCTACTACTTTCCGGTCAAACCCAACATATATAGGTTTGATTCAGCGCATTGATCCTCATTTAGCCCATTTGATTCCCATATACAGTTATGCAGTTTTTGGTAACACAGGATGCTAAATAAAAATAAAAAGAGAAACGTGGTTAAAACATCGACAGAAAAAAACTAAAAACACATCGCAAAACAGCTGAAAGAATATATGGCTTCCCCTTGGAGGAGCGGTTTATTTGAGAAACAGGTTGTTAGCGTACGAATTTTTACAAACAAAAAAGCGTTGCCAAATTTAAACAAATAGTTTCCTTATCTATTTTCATGGAGCAACAAGGCAACACTGACACAAAACATGGTACTGCCCTAAAAACTTTATAATTTTGATTCAACCGGAAGAAAAAGCTTAGAAAATGGAGTTTTCAGGTAAGAAAAGACCAGAGGGCAAAGAAATGTCTTCTGTTTTTTGCTATTCTTGGCACTTTAAGAAAAAATCACGCTCGAAATGTTCCCTTCCCTCAAACGGCAAGGCGGTTTTTCTTAATACCAAATAACCACTAGTTTTCTCCTCTTATAAAATAGAGAATTGCCCATTCCAAAACATGTGATACATATTGTAATAGAAATTGTTATAAGTTAACCAAATACGGCAAATAACAAAGCAAATAATTAGTACAATTATCTATTTATAATAAGGCAATGAATGCAATTTGATTTCACAACAAAGCCAGAATTTTTTGAAACTAGCTAATAAGATAAAAATGAAAAATAATTTTCATTTGGCTTAACTGAATTATTATTTTTTAATGTTCTTCCTTCTCAATGTATAGAAGCTACGAAAAAAGGTGCACATTTAAGATTTGGCTATAATATTTATATCTCTAGTAGATCCTCAGGTGAATTCTACGCCTTGGATAGTATCAACCACGATAGCTACTCTAAAGACCAGTCCAAACAGAAGGACCTTTAGAAAGGTTCACGACTTTCTTGTGCCAGAAGAAGAAGAAACTTCAGTATAAAAGAAGAAGTTTGTATTTTCATTTATGAAGAAGCACAACAGAATAAGTTTGTATTTTCAATTTTCAGTTAGATCGTTTATGAAGAAAGGCCCGTAAAAGGTCTGAAATTAGTTCTTTTTATCGTTTAAATTGTTCCCTTTTACTTCCTTTATTCTTACTTGTTTAAACAAGGGAGTCTATAATTAAATCAACTTCATCAGTGTTTCCTTACGAGATCCTCTTACAGGCAATCCATAGGCTTATGGGCTATTAATTTTGCAATACTCTAGTTTTTAAATAAAAAGTTTTTTTTTATCAATTAGATAATTTTTAAAAAGTTTCTTTAGTTTGCAACATAACTATTAAGTTCAAAACAATACTGTTAGTGTTTGAACCTTAAGCTTTTTAAGCTCATTAATGTATTGTTATTCTAATTCAAACACTAACAAAAAAAACACTAACTAAACACTAACTAAACTAACACTAACACTAACTAAACTTTTCGGTATTTTTTTATTAAATTGCTATTATTTCAGAAATAAGAGGGAAAACAGCATTTTTTTGCTGAAAAAACACACCTGGAAAATAAAAAGTACATAGTTGTTAGGTTCAGGCTTTGGACCTAGGCTATCCTTGAAAATTGCATATATCCAGCCACATTAGGAAGGAGGTTGCTATACCTCCTTATTTGTAGCAGTGGTCTATTCCGAAAGAGGATCTAACTTGCTTTCTGTTCTTTATTCAACCGGCCTAGCTTAAGCCTATTATACTTTGTCATCCTATAGGCATTTAATTCAAGTTCAAGATATAAAACCTTTACAATATACCCTGTTGATGGAAGAGAAAACAACCATTCTTATAGCTACCAAAATTACAAATGTATGCCTTTCAAATGTATATAAAATTACCCATGCCTTTCAAATGTATACAAAATTAAAAGCAACTTGACGTTCTACTCTGCTATTAAAACAGAGCTGAACTAAAGATGGATTTGAACTCGTAGTCGAGTTCAACTACCAATAGATTTGAGGAGAAATTGGGCAAAAAATCGAGTGCAGAAATATATATTTGGATTGTTTTTTGGGGAAGGAGGGGTTAAAAAAACTGAAAAGCGCATCGAAACTTTGTTTGTAATTCATTTTTCTTACGTTTTAGAGGTCAGACAAACATTCGAGGGGCTAGAGGGGGGTCAAATACCCCCCTTTACTTTAGCGTAAACTTTAACGCAAAGAGCGAGGTGTTGAAGAGGAGGCGACCCCCTTCATATACGTAATAATTTCTGTTCGTTTTAACGTACTTCTTTTGAAATATATTAATTCACGTGGATACAGGATTTTCATCCAGGTCAAATCGTCGTGAGAACGACATCTTAGGAATAAGATCTTACTTCTTATGCCCTTTTTATGCAAAGGTAAATGTTAAATACTATTATCCAATTCTTGGAATTCAATGAGCTACTACATTGCAGCAGCCTGTAATAGTCTAACACACATTGTATAGACAAAGAAAAAGGAAAAGGGCTAAACAGTCTTGTTGCAGCAACCTGTAATAGTCTAACACACCTTGTAAAGACAAAGAAAAAGGGCTAAACAGTCTTGTTGCAGCAACCTGTAATAGTCTAACACACCTTGTATAGACAAAGAAAAAGGAAAAGGGCTAAACAGTCTTGTTGCAGCAACCTGTAATAGTCTAACACGCCTTGTATAGACGAAGAAAAAGGAAAAGGGCTAAAAAGTCTTGACTAAACCGCCCATATTCCAAAACAAAAAGAAGCATAAAAAATACCTTGATTGACGGGCTCAGTTTGGAGTACCCCTTTTACTTGACCCAGAAGTACTGCAGATGGACACTTCATCAAAGCTAGATAAGCGGCAATTCTGAGCTCGCTATCAGCTGATATATCTCGAAAAATTCTCAACAGATTCGATCGATCAAAATCACAAGTAACACGACGGATAGCAGCAATAGCAGAAAGTCGTACTTCCATTGGATTATCTTCCTAGAAAAAAAAATGTCAAAGCATCATAGGAATACATGTAAGGCTATTAAGCCTCATTACAATTGCGTCATACATAGAAGCATCATTAGATATTTTATCAGTAATTACAATTTCTTGCTTTTTTAAGGCCAGTTTTTTATGTTAAAAATGATAGGATAAGTTGTCTTTAAGAGATCAGGGGGAAACGTTGTACCTTGAAATATACTTGCAGGTTATTTAACTGAACCACACAGCTGACGGATCTTATTCCACAATGCTTAAAGGAACTAAGCAGATTGTTTCAAAAATCACCAGTGTTTGTTTTAAAAGTTTTATTTTGGCATTAATTTTTCTTTTTATATTGAAAAGAAATAGAATCAAAATACAAGGTTTTAACGATATAAATGCCTTTTTGAAATAGTAAAATTAAACCTCGCTGGCTTGGTCACGTAAAACACGAAAGATGAAAATAATATGAAAGATGAAAATAAGATGGAACATGAAAATAAAATATAAGATGAAAATAAGAAAAACCAATAAGAAACTAAGCCGTATGCTAAGTAGCTGCAGTAAGGTAGATTCATTAAAATAGTCAACGGCGAGGTTTCTTATATTGAGAAATATAAGTAAAAAAGTAAATATAAGTAAATATAGTAAATATAAGTAAAAAAAGCCAATTTCATGCTACTAGCCTCCTTTACCTCCAACAATGTATCAGCCATATAAAAACAACACACATACGAGAAATAGAACTTTAAAGCCCATATAGAATAAGGGTTTGGATCAGACATTTGCTACTTCCCTCCCCCTTGAAAGACAAAATGAAGTTTGTTTTCTTCCATGAAAAACTTTTTTGACATTTTGCACCCTCCCCCCACACTAATCATTTTCTCATGTTGAACCCCATACCGTATACCTAGCTGTGCATACGAGTGCACAATGTGTTTGGCCCATCTATATAGTCTACCTGATCAGTAGGGAAACTGAACATAATAAAAGCAGCAGAGAGGATCTTTAACAATAATTTAATCACTTTTATTAATTTTGTACATTTATCATCGTTTATTTTCTCTCTTCACTTTTTTTCGATACGTTGAGGGTTTTTTGTTATTAAGTCCCATATAGTTTTTTTTCTTTTACAGTTTCTTTATTTTCTGTCTTTGTTTTGTGATGCTGTGAAATACCCTCAGAAAAATGAAAAAAAAAAATCAGCCGTTTTTCCGTTTTCCAGAGTTTCAATCACCAGTCTTCAGAAAGCCAGTTTTAGTGACTTATTTTTTTACGATACTAACATCGCACTTACGTAGCATCGAAGAGTTTAAAAATTTATACCAAATTCCCCTTAAACATCGGAAAAAGCATTATACTATAAGAAGGAAGAGATAATACTAATTCTGCTTCGTCAGAACATAAATCGGTTTTTTACTTTTTTTTGCAATATTTAGTTTTGAAGAGAAATTCTCATCTAGTTGTTAGCGTCAGTAGTTTCTTGAAATGGCTTCAGGTTTCAATTACTCGTTATGCAGTTGTTTTTAGAGCTTAAGGATAATGATTGGCTGGGAGTTACGGAGGTTGTGATACCCACAATTCACAAGCATGGCTTCAGTTGTTAATAGTTTCAGTCGTTATTTCTAGATCTTGGAGTATATGTGACGCGTGTAAAACTAAAGTTAACTTACTTCATAGCATCTTTTGAGCGTATATTCACTTCCAGCTATGATTCCTGCATTTCCAAGAGCTTTTAGTGCAATAAGAATAACTTCCTTGCTATCTTCGTCCATAGAACGGCATGCACTTCCTAGTTTTAACTCAATTTTCCTACAAAAGATTAAACATCAAATACATTAAATACAAGAATAGCTCCGTGATACAAAGTGGGAATTTCATTTCATTTGAAAGGGATATTCCCCAACAACATATTTCGGGTTAAAGTGATCTGTACAGATCCAGGGGCGAGGGTGCCAAATAATGGCACCTTTGAAATAGGGGTTTTATACAAACATATTAGTTGAAGTACAACTTTTCCTTCTTTTGTCTGAAGGAAGTAGCCATCTTTATTTAAAACCAATTAAAAAAAAACTTTCCAAAAAGAAGTTTTTCAAAGAAAAGTGAAGGCCATATTTGAAGGCCATAGGACTAAGAAAATTCAAGAACAATATAAAGAAAAAATAAAAGAAAATCATTTTTAGCCAAACACAATTCTTTTTTTTCCTAATTCACGCAAATTAACATGCCACCAATCCAAAAGATTTATTTAAGAAGTACATCAGCTGTTTTGAAAAGGCTGAAAAATAAAATATAAGAAGATAAGAAAATAAAAAAATAGATAAGAAAACAAAAGATATACATAAACCAAGGTTCTTTGTTCATAAAAATTAAGCTTACCTGATCACCATTTTTATCTCATCACTGACTGTACAATCTGCTGATTTACAAAAATGATGAATTAAAGACGAGATGCCAAGAAAAGCACTTTTGCTTGGTCTTGCAACTTCCAATAATGGCTGAAAAGGAAATAAATAATTCTTCCGGGGGCAAAGTTCACACTTAATGTCAAATTTGGCGTATCAGAGTCGTTGAGTTAAAACAATTCGAGAGTCCGTTCTTGTAAGTGGGGCACGAAGTTAACCTTGAAATTTCTAGCACAGAGTAAAATCAACTTAGTCATGTTTTTGGCCTGAGCTGTTTATAATATTAGATATAGAACAAAATGAAGAATTAAAAACCTGAAGATAGAAACCTAAAGATAGAATTCGGATACAGATAGATGGATAGACGTAAAGATAGAAGACTGAAAAATAAAAAAAGATAAATGAAGAAGAAGGCTGAAGATAGAATAACAGTAGAGATAGAATAAAATGAAGAATAAAAACCTGAGGAATCATCAACCTGAATTATTGATAACATCATATAGAATAAAATGACGAATAAACAGGCAGTTTTTTCTCAAGAGTAAAAAAAGGCTAAAAAAATAGTTATAACGGCGGAACAGCTGAATGGATTACACTTAGTCTAAAGAACTTTTAAACAAACAACACCAAACAAAATGGAGTCAAACCACAGAACCAGGAACCGATCACAGTGAATTTAAATTTGATATACTTATTGCCAGTTCTTTTTTAACACAACTGCCATTGTCTTTTCGCAGTAGAAAAAGGTCTATTCCAGTTTTACTATTTTCCGAGGGTAAGATGCACCTCTGCAAGACGACTCAAAGCACCATATTTCATACTTAGAGAAAAAAAAAATATATACCCTATTAAATACATCCTTTGGTTATTTACATAACTTTTCATTATTATTTTATAGAGGAGGGGCACTGACTATAGATAATTTGGATCGAATTATTATAATGGTTAAGTTCATAAGTTAATTATTCCACATTCACAAACAAATAAATTAAAAAACGCTTTCGCGCTGAAGAAAACCTATAAGGGTTCGCGGTCGCGCAAAAGTCTAAGCATAACCTATCAATGTGAAAAAAATAGATAAATAAATAAATAGCTGAATTAAAAATAATAAAAGGTAAATAAAAATATAAAGGAACAATAATAATAACAAATCCAGTCTCCATCCCTCTTCAATACTCAACTTCCCCCTCCCCCACCCTGCCCTTCCAACTCCACCTTAACCGCTGCCTGCCCTTAACTCACCAGCTCCTTTTCCTCCCCTTCCCAACCTACCAGCCATAATAAATTCAACAATACCCCCTCCCCCTAAAAAAATTAATTCTTTTTAAACTGAAGCATCAACAACTATATTATCACAAAGCAAAGTAATAGCGGCAACCTAGTAAAGTACGAATAAAATTTAATTATAACTTTAAATATAATTAATGTATATTTGTTATAATTTAATTATAACTTATATATAATTTATAACTTGTTATAATTATATATAACTTGTATTATAATTATTAATATTATAATTAGCTATAACTTGTTATAATTTAATTATAACTTAAAAATTTAATTATAAAGTACGAATAAAATTTAATTATAAGTTTATGATAAATGACTCATAGTCATTTATCATAAAGGGGTCACGAGGTAAGTAAAATAGGATTTAGTACCACACCACATTTTACAACATAAGACCCATTAATACCGCAAAAGAGCGGCTGTTCCGAAGCGAACGCTATAATAAAAAAAAGTAACACTCGGTTCCCCAATTGACGCTTCTTCAGGTATAGTAATCACTACTCTGACAAAAACGCACAGCCTCTTTAGCGTACGTTAGTTTCTTCAAAACCTAAAAACACACCACCCCATCGTCTAATTTTAGCAAAAAGGTATGCATACTGTACATACTGTGTGTTTTTCTCTTTCCTACAATCTTAACTTTTCTTGAATTTCTGAGCACTTATTATTCACTTATCAAATCATTTTTTTATCATCGCACCCACCACCAAAAGAACACTCCACTATATAATCTGCTCATAACTTGATACATTCAGTTTATAGCAGAATATTATCTTGCTACATTTTTTTTTTTAAACGTGTGTCCAACCGTCACCTCTCTTCTTCTTTTTAATTAGAGAAAAAAAAATTGGATAAGAAATAAAGTTTCGTCGCCTGCATCCTTGTGTGTTTCTGAAAAAATATATGTAGTTGACATTAAAAGGAGATCTTTACCGTTTTTCAAATCTTTTTTTCAAATCTTTTTTTCAAATCATCACAGGATATGCCCTCCCTCCCCCTTGTAAAATTATCCTCAAAAATTTCCGTATATTTCCCAACAAAAAATATTATATCTAAACAATTACGCAGCTTACAGCCTTTTCCCCAGGGACTGTGGATTGTCATTTCTACCCCAAAAGTGTAGTAATTGGACCTTTCGACTCTACTGAGTCAAATGGAATTCTAATTTTTTATCGGACACTCTGGGGGAAAAGGAGCGTGGAAGGAGGCTAGTCGCCCTCTAATGTTTTTGGTCACTTAAAAAGGGCGCTATAACTTTTGATTTCCACTTGAAGGAGCCTCTCCCGATCTTCTAGGACAATGGGTTCTATATAATCGCACCTGGGATATAAAAAATAAAAAGACAATCCGTGATCTATCTTCTGGTAAAAAAAAGAAGAAAATAAAAAATTCCACTTTTGTAGATAGGAGCTTGAAACCTCTACAACCAGGTTCTCCGATATGCTGAATCTGACGGTATGATTTTCGTTAAGATTGCTTGCCTTTTTGGTATTTCTTCCTTTGTTTGAAAATCGGGCAAATTTTCTCACGCTTGTAGTGATTGATGGGTACATTAAATTTAATGAATTTCGTATATTTAGAATCAGCTAGCAAAGCCAATTATATTGTTGTATTAACTATTCCGTTTTTAAAGTTACTCCTTACTTATAGTTCGTTCCCACAAACTGTTTGATAACGTATATTACAAAAATAATGTTTAAATTTATTCATTAGTGTGTTATATTTTTATTAAAAGTTTTTTAAAAATAAATGAGTAAAAATCTGTGTTTCCATTTATGATTGTATAAAAAATTGATTTATTTATTTTTAACAAATAGGTTAATTTAATTTTGAATTATTTAGGTTTAGGTTATTTAATTTTTTTTAACTGAAATTGATTTTTAAATTAAATTATGTAATTTAATTTTAATTTGATTTATAGGTTACATTGATTAATTTATTTTTTTCTTAAAAATGAAAAATAAATAACTAAGATTATATATTAATGCAAAAATTTTAAATATATAAATTAATTTGTTTTTGATAAAATTTACTTTAAGTTCAATCAAAACTAATGTATTTTTCTTTAAAAAACATGTAAATAAAAAAATAATACATGTAAATAAAATTTTTATAAATTATACTAAAATTTTCATAAATAAATATTTGTCAATAAAAGCGTATATTTTTCATATATGTATATATATATATATATATATATATATATATATATATATATATATATATATATAAAATTCTGAAAGTTTCAACTTGATCCCCCCAACCTGATCTTGAGATATTGCAAGTTGGCATCAGATAGTGTATCTTGATTTACCTCACTACTTAACCGTCAATATAATGTCTCCGTCGAGTAACTTAGCCTAAGAATAAAAGAAAACTTACAGCTACAGCCGTTATCATATCGATATTTGGCTTCGTGTCAAAGGCAAGAGAGGTCAGCCAGATTGCTTGCTCAGTCTCAGTCAACACCTTATCTTGAACTAGATCACGCAGCATTGCAAAAGCTGCCGCAGTTCTTACACTTGGCAGCGCATCCGTAAGAAACACTCTGAAACAGATAAATTGTAAAATAAAAAAAATATTTGGAACTTCACGAAAGCAAAGGATATTGGAAAGTTTTCTGACCACCCAAATGATTTACGCGCAATCACTCCTCTTGAACCAGGGTAAGAACTACAGAAATTTACTAAACCTACGAAGAAATTAGTCTATGTAATAAAAAAAGTGAAGGTTTTCAGTTCAGTCTTATGGAAGAAAACTAAAATTCATATCAAGAAAGCAAGAACCGAAAAGGATCAAGAAAATATCAAAACCAAAAAAGCAAATATCGAAAAAAGGGAGAGTGATAACACTTAGTTATTGCATATTGCTTATACTGGGGACGTACTGTTAGTCAGACATACTAGGTCGAGCCTAGTATTTAGTTTCAATTTTTAGGCTACAACCAATATGGTAATTCATGTGTTCTATTGTTCATGAGCTGCACAAAACAAGTGAAACTGTCAGGTTTAAAATTGTTAGGTTAGAACTAATATGGTAATTCGTTTGTTCTATTTTTCATGGACCTGCACAAAACAGATGAAATTTTTGGGTTTAAAACTTTTAGATTACAACCAATATGGTAAATCATTTGTACCATTTTTTCATGAAGCTGCACAAAAGAAGTGACATTTTGAGTGGATCTATTAGATATTTATCGTAGATATTTATTCGTTAATATGTTACACACATATATTTGTCCATTAATAATTAAAATGTGCGAAAATAGTCTATTCATTCATCTAACAACTTAATATTTTACAATGAAGGGTTGTTTTTAAAAATGGGTGGTGGTAAAAAAGGTGATTTAAAAAAAAAATTATAAAAAAAAGCAATGGTTTTACGGTTCATTTCTATTTTGAGCCTTTTCTTTTACTACTGCTACTACTACTAACAACTCATTACTACACCATTCTGCCTAAGGTAAAAGCAGCTACGCACGCTCCTCCTCCATGCCAATCTATTCAAAGCCTCCCTCTTTACTACCTTCCAGGAAGTTCCAATTTCAATTGAAGTTATGACCTCGTCCTACACCATTCAGTGACGATCTACTCTTCATTTAGCCATAGAAGGTTGGCCAAAAAGGACGATCTTTGACAATCTGTCCTCCTTCATCTGCAGAACGTGTCCTAGCCATCTCAACCTTTCTTCCATTATAGCCCTAGAAAGCGGGATAGAACCACATTTGTCATACAGCCTACTGTTTGAAATACGGTCAGTCAGTCGGGTACCCAAAAGAAACCATAGACAATTCCTTTAGAAAATATATAACGAATAGTCCTCCGTCTTTCGAAGTGCCAACATTCCAGAACCATGCTTGACTAATGTCACCACTGTTGCCTGCTTCTATTTTGGTTTCTTGCTTCTATTCTATTTGGTATTCTATTCTATTTGGTTTTGCTTATTTTTGGTTGCTTGCTTCTATTTTAATTTTGGTTTGCAGACATATCTTCCTATTCTTCCAAACTCTTTCAACCGTTTCAACCCTCTTCCTTACAGGCCATGGAGCCTTTTGGCTAGTGTTTGATTTGGCTATGGGAGCATCCCTCTCTCCTTTGTTGGAAAATCTTTTCATAGACTCTACTGAGACCTCCGCTATACATAGTTTTGTACTCTCCCCCTGGTTCTGGGGCAGATTCTTGGACGACATGGTTTGCATTTGGAAACACGGTTTAGATCTTTTCCATAAACATTTGAACAGTTTTGGTAAAAATATAAAATTTACCGGGGAGTTTGATAAAAATGATAAGCTACCTACTACCTACTTTTTTCAACCGTTTCATGATCCCTCTTCCTTAAAGGCCATGGAGCCTTTGTGGGATTAAAAATTTTACTAATAAAATATTTTTTTTAGTTTAATATGTTTGAAAATTTTGAAAAAGCTGTGACAAAACCCCTGGCTATTCCACTTTTAACATCTTCACTGCACGTACCATCTACCATCAAGGTAAGTGAAGCTATTCACTTGATCTATCTTCTCGTTGCCCGAGAAAAAAACTCTCGTCGAAAAAAACCCACAGGGACGGGGGGCAGGCGTTATAAGTTATGCCGTGGGGGCATATATGGCTCTAATGGAAGAATGCGTTTACATACTTAAGAGAGGGCTCATTTGTTTGGAAACTGAAAGTTCTAGTTCGCTTTTTAAGAGTCAAAAGTGATCCGAAGGCAGCTATTTTACACTGTTGAGCAGCATTTGAGCAACGTTGGACAACCTTGGGCCACGGTGTAATATAGGTTCTTTTACACTGCAATGAAACTTTATTTACACAAGATTTCATATCTGTTGCTATGACCAGACATATATTCTAACTGTTATCTATTGCTTTAATTAAAAAAAAAAAACAAAAAAAAAAGTTTTCTCTGGCATAGAGACTTTCCCTTTTCCCTCTCTTTTTTTGGAGGGAAGGGGTTTATTTAATACCGAAGTATGATCCTGTTCTTTTCGTTTTTGTTTTTTAGGTTTTTAAAACACAATTAAAATCTGTTTTTGACATACCTTGCTTTTTTATCATCCAAGCTGTAATAAATTTTAGACATCTGCGCATATGTAATCTTTTTCAGCTCTTTAATTAAAATACCAAAATATGCAGTTACGTCGTTTGTTAACGATTCCTCACTGTTTTGAACTAAATCTTTTAAGACTGCTATCACTTGTTTAGGACTCCCTTCATTAACTCTATTTTCGCCATGTGGCTTATATATCAAGGAACTTCTTTCAAACGTAATATCAGGAAATGGTAAAATAGTCTCTTCTTTGCTTTTATACGTAAGAGTCTGGTGGATTTTAGTTTCAGCCCCACCCCTCTGGCCAGTGAATGGTTGAAATATATGAGATTCTGCGCAGTCCACTTTTTGTAGGTGACCTTCTAGGAATTTTTGCTCGCAGCTTTGATCAGACCTGAAAAAAATATGAAATAAATAACTTCCATAATTGAATGAAAATAAATAACTCTTATAATTAAACTGAATATATAATGAATGAATAAATACTAAAAAAAAACTCAGATAGAAAACAGAGCGTGAAATAGGTAATTTCGAAGATAACACTGCCTTTCCATGACGATAAATAAAAGTTCGAATAGGGATAAATTCTTTTATTTGGCAGTGATAACTCACAAAAACTACTGGATATTTTGGTCACTGTGCATTTGACCAAAATATACAGTATTTTTGTGAATTATCACTGTCTAATAAAAGATTTATTCCTATTCCAACTTTTATTTAATAACGTGAAAAGGAATGATACCCAGAATGGCGTTGCCTAGGCAACCTGAAATGGTGTACAACATTTGATTGGCTTTTATGAGAAAAGTTTTGTAGAAAATGCACTTTTTTCGAAAAATGATACGCTGTAGTTGTCAAAACCCGAAGCTTTTGAAATGATATACTTCTTGCGGAAAATTTTCAATAAACAAAATTATTTTCTACTTCTATTTCTTTATTTTCTACTTCTGGCCTCAAATCAATGCTGTCCAAACACTTCGTGGTAACAAACTGAAAGTACGCGGCTCAATAGTGACCGAAGCTCTAAAAAAGTATATGAAAAGAATCAGGTTATCATGCTAATTCCAATTCATCAAGTTTAATGTCACCAATGAAATGCTACGAGTCTGACAAAATTTACTGGATTTTCAAAAAAGGATGAAACACCCCCTAAAAGTCAAAGAATCATAATAAAAATCACATATCAGATTTAGCAGATCAGAGAATCCTACTGTAGAAGTTCCAAGCTCCTATCTGCAAAAACATGAAATATTTAAGTTTTTTGCGAGAAGGAAGATCACGGATGCGTGTTTGTTTGTTTTTCCCCAGGGGTGATCGTATCGAACCAATGGTGATATAATATTGCGAGAGAATTCAATCGAACGGAAATTAAAAGTTCTAGTACCCTTATTAAGTATCGAGAAAAATGGAGGACAATTAGCCACCCTCTTACGCCCTTTTCCCCAAAAGTTGTCTGATGGCCAAATTTTGAAATAGCCATTTTGTACAGTATGGTTGAGAGGTGCAATATCTATGTCTTTGGACATGGCATAGCCCCCCCCCCCTAGAACCATCGGAGGGAGGGCCGCAAGTTCTAAAATTTGCCCATTGTTTATATACATGTTCTGTTATAGGGAAGTATACCGACATTTTTTAGTGGGGGGATTTTCTACGGGGAGAATTTCCCATTGTGATGGAAGTTTTCGGGGGGGGGAGGTCATAATATTGAAATTAAAACCTAGGATTTCCACGTGATGACCACAATACTTTGCAAAAAAAGAAGATTTGTATCGACCACAATGTCAGTCACGTATCTTAGACAGTTTTTATTCTTCCCATCCAGTTTCATCCTGATCTCACCGCTTTAAGCATTTTCAAAGATTTCCGGAACCCCAAACCGCCTCCTCCCCCAATTACGCTGGATCAGGTTGAGATTTAAAATAAGAGATCTGAGTTACGAGGTCCTTTTAAATATGAAATTTCATTAAGATCCAATAACTCCTTCGTAAGTTGAAAATACGTCATTTTTTCTAATTTTCATTAGAAAAAATATTTTCTAATGAAAATATTCCCCCCCCCCCAATAAATCGGATCCGTTCCAATTATTTAAATCACGTATCTAAGACTTCTGCTTATTTTCCCCACCAAGTTTCATCCCGATCCCTCCAATCTAAGCGTTTTCCATCATTTTAGGTTCCCCCAACCCAAACTCCCCCCCCCCCCCAATGTCACCAGATCCGGTCGCGACTTAAAATAAGATCTTCTAAATATCAAAGTTCATTGAGATCCGATCACCCGTTCGTAAGTTAAAAATACCTCATTTTATCTAATTTTTCAGAATTAACCCCCCCCACAACTACCCCAAAGAGAGCGGATCCGTTCCGGTTATGTCAATCATGTATCTAGGACTTGTGCTTATTTTCCCTACCAAGCTTCATCCCGATCCCTCCACTCTAAGTGTTTTCCAAGTTTTAGGTTTCCCCCTCCCAACTCCCCACCAATGTCACCAGATCCGGTCGGGATTTAAAATAAGAGCTCTGAGACACGATATCCTTCTAAATATCGAATTTCATTGAGATCCGATCACCCGTTCGTAAGTTAAAAATACCTCATTTTTTCTAATTTTTCAGAATTAATCCCCCCCCCAACTACCCCAAAGAGAGCGGATCCGTTCCGGTAATGTCAATCATGTATCTAGGACTTGTGCTTATTTTTCCCACCAAGTTTCATCCCGATCCCTCCACTCTAAGTGTTTTCCAAGTTTTAAATTTCCCCCTCCCAACCCCCCCCCCCAATGTCACCAGATCTGGTCGGGATTTAAAATAAGAGCTCTGAGACACGATATCCTTGTAAATATCAAGTGTCATTGCGATCCGATCACCCGTTCGTAAGTTAAAAATACCCCATTTTTTTTTAGTTTTTCAGTATTAACCCCCCCCCCTCAACTACCCAAAAGAGAGCAGATCCGGTCCGGTTATGTCAGTCATGTATCTTAGACAGGTTTTTATTCTTCCTATCCAGTTTCATCCTGATCTCACCGCTTTAAGTATTTTCTAAGATTTCCGGTTCCCCCAACTGCCCCCCCCCCCCCAATTACGCTGGATCCGGTTGAGATTTAAAATAAGAAATCTGAGTTACGAGTTCCTTCTAAATATTAAATTTCATTGAGATCCGATCACCCGTTCGTAAGTTAAAAATACTTTTTTTTTCAGAATTACCCCCCCCCCAACTACCCCAAAGAGAGCGGATCCGTTCCGGTTATGTCAATCATGTATCTAGGACTTGTGCTTATTTTTCCCACCAAGTTTCATCCCGATCCCTCCACTCTAAGTGTCTTCCAAGATTTTAGGTTTCCCCGTCCCAACCCCCCGATATCACCAGATCCGGTCGGGATTTAAAATAACAGCTCTGAGACACGATATCCTTCCAAACATCAAATTTCATTAAGATCTGATCAACCGTTCGTAAGTTAAAAATACTTCTATTTTTCTATTTTTTTCTGAATTAACGGGCCCCCCACTCCCCCCCCCCAGATGGTCAAATCGGGAAAAAGACTATTTCTAATTTAATCTGGTCCGGTCCCTGATACGCCTGCCAAATTTCATCGTCCTAGCTTACCTGGAAGTGCCTAAAGTGGCAAAACCGGGACCGACATTTCAGTCCCGAAATGTCGGTCCCAGACAGTTCATACTGTCTTTCAGACAGTTCATACTGCAAACACCTTTTTGGATATAATCATTAATACAGTAAGACAATTGTTATTCTCTGGCTGGTCATTCAAGGTGTTAGCATCTCGCTAAAGTCAACCGTGCAAAACCTGTTTTTTGCATAAGATTATTGTTGATAGCAAGGAATGATCTAAGGTGATTTTAACTAGATCGTAATTATTGATTTATTTAATGATGGCGAGCGTCAGCAAAAAGGATTTTGGGGACTTTAAAGTTAGCATTAATGCCAAGCTGATGAAACTTGATAAACTTGATATAATTTTGGCAAACCAAAACGAATTGTCACTAAAGTTTGTGAGTTTGAAAGCTGATATTGAAGTCATAAAATCGGATGGAATAGAACGTGGCAATAGGATTCGTGAACTCGAAAGTCAACTGAATGCTCATAAAGCTTCCTGCGAATTACTTTCGAAAGAACTATTGCTAGTTGACTTAAAAAGCAGGAAAAAAACCTCATCATTCATGGTCTACGAAACGAAAAGGGTAACCAAACCCTGGAATCTAACGTGAAATCATGGATCAGTGATACTTTGGGAATTTCTAGCCCTATTACAATTGACAATTTGTATAGACTGGGGTCTAAAACAAGCAATAACATTACCACTAGGCGAGGCTCATCGAAAACTGAGACGTTAAAACCAGTTTTTCTTTCCCTTAGCAACGACAAAGATGTGCAATTAATTATGCGTAATGTGGGGAAACTTAAAGGGTCCGGAGCTCGCGTTGTGTCTGATCTTCCTCCCAAACTTAACGATATCAGGAACAACCTCCTTGCTAAGGCTAAAGGTCTGCGCGAAGCTGGAAAATGGGAGTCCTCCAGGATCAAACAAAAGGGAGCGGATCTATGGTTAGAAGTATGTCACCTGAACTCTGATAAGTGGATAAAATACGAAGACCAACATGAAGCTTAATAGTTATTATTGAACTCCAGTGAAGATTATAATGATTATTTAAAATGTCTATTATTCCTTTTAAGTGACAACAGTTGAAAGTTCTTCTTTTTTCTTTTCTTTTTTTTTGATGGGGTTTTGTCAAGATAAGTGATGATTTTTGCTGTTAGTATGGGTTATATTTTAATTTGTAGGGAGATAGGTATGTGTATGTGTATATGTGGGTATATATATATATATGTGTATGTATATGTATATGTATATATATATATATTTGTTTCTTTTTTTTCTTGTCGTCATCATGGTTTGTTTAAAATTTAAATACGATCTAGCCGTAATAATTATGGTCCTTTTTTTTGTCTTTTGTTGTCTTCTTTTTCTTTTTCTTTCATTATTTTCGAGTTCTCACTGGTTCAGTTGTTTTTGCTACTTTAAGACTCAGACGGTATGCATTTTGCGAAAGTTTCTGCTAGTTCGGATCATAATTCTGATTTTGCACATTGGATGATAGTTGCATTGGGGATAGACTGAGATACCTTGAATCTAACCCTTTTGATTTTTCCATATTCCAGAGCCATGATAAATTTTCAGGAAATAAGATAAATGACGGTGGGCTAATTAACTTTCCAAATTGTAAATATAAATTACCTTCCGAAGTTTCTGATCTTCCCAGTACCGGTGTTGTGAGAACAGGATTTTTAAATTGTAGGGGTTTTTTTAGTTCACAGGATGATCTTATTGATGTAGTTCATAAATTATCTTGTCATGTCGTTGGATTCTGTGAGACTTTTCTTACAGACCTGACTCCTCAGGTTGTTTTTCCTGGATATCAATTTATTCTTAAAAACCGATTGACTAGGCGCCAAGGTGGTTTAGCAGTAATAGTTAAAGAAGGTATCTCTTTTCGACGCATTGCAAATCTGGAAGGTTCTCATGAGGAAATGCTTTTTGAATTAATGGTGACTGAAATTAGTCTTGGAAAAAAAGATGTTTTTTTTTGCGTAGTATACCGACCGCCTTCTTCTCCAGTCAAATCTTTCCTCTCTAAACTCCATGATTTTTTGCATCAACCCCATTTTCAAAATAAAGATGTAATCCTTTCCGGAGATTTCAATATTGACCTTCTAGAAACTTCAAATGAATCTTCTGTTGAGTTATTGTCTTCTTGCTTTTCTGCGTGTCTGCTTCCTACTTGCCTGATACCTACAAGAATTTCACCTAGTTCTGTTTCTCTCATTGATAATATTTTTACATCTTTACCTATTCAAGCAAATTTTGCAGTTTTAAGTGATATAACGGATCATTTCCTGCTGGTTTCAGATTTAGCTTTTACTTATAAAATACCACAGGTAAGTAAGGAACGTCAAGGACGGTTAATAAATAAAATAACATTAAAGCACCTGAATGAAAGCCTTGGACTATTGGATTGGCAGGAGGTAATATCCACGGAGGATACAGATATGGCAACTGATAATTTTCTAAGAAATTTCAATTGCTGCCTTGATTCTAGTTGCCCATTTGTTACAATTAAAAGTTGCAGAGAAAAATTTCCTATAAGACATAATCTATTTCCTATAATTTCCTATTTTTCCTATTATAATTTCCATAATTTCCTATAATTTTCCTATTTCCTATATTTCCTATAAAACATAATCGCAAAGTTGAAATCTGTCACAATCATTGGGTGCGAGGATTAAAAGTATGACGGACTTATTATGACGGGTTTTCCAATATTTAAATAGATAACAAATAATTAGGTGATTTGTGTTTAATGTGTTGCGGGGAATTATTTTTTTTATATATATTTATGTTGATGCTGTAGACTTTTATTTACTTTGGCTTGATTTATTTTTATTTTGTCAGTGCTGGTTTTATTTTCGTTGTGTAACATTGTAACATTGTCAGTGCTCAAGTATGCCACCAGGCATATGCACTGGTTTGTCATATTTATTTATGTAATTGTTGCAAATAAAAAATTATCTACATTGAGCTTGGACAGCCACCGTGGTATTGGTTATAGCGGCCGGTTGTGGTCAAAATGCATTCAAAAAGGGTCGAAACGCAGATGATGTGGACTTAAATGCGGTTAGATTAGCTTAGAAATACATTAATTTTAAAGTTCAGAAACAATTTATTACTACGAATACTTAAACTCACCGCAGAACATAGCTACCTGACAGTAACACACCTACGCACGCTTCTCTTTCACCCTAATCTATTTAAGACTTCATCTTTGTTTTCTCGTGAAGTTACAATTCCCTTTAGATCTTTAATTATGACCTCTTTTTTCCCATTCGAGGATGATCGTTTTGGGTATATATTTGTTGATTCTATCAACCGTAGACCTGTTCTAGAAATGGAATTGGTGATATTCAGATTAAACTACGATAGCTATAAAAAGTAAGGAGCAACATTAAAACTAAAAATAATTAGTAGCTATCTGAGATATAAGGGGGAGGGGCGCTCTTGTCCCGTTCCTTCATCCCATTCGCATTGTTGTGAGGATAAGGTCTATTACAGTTTAGCTGAGATTCATTTAATCCTACTACATTGTTCGTTCCTACTAAGCGGATCGTTCTACGGTTGGTTCCTACTACGCGGATCGTTCTACGGTTGGTTCTTACTACACGGATCGGTCTGCGGTTGATTCCTACTACGCGGATCCTTCTGCGGTTGGTCCCAAACTGACAATGAATCTACGGTTACTTCCTACTTACAAAATCATTTATTTTATAGGTACTGTGCAGAGCATGGTAAACTACTTAGGGGGTTTTCTTCAGCTATAAGAGCACAGGGTCATCATATATCTCAGGCAACTTTATATTTTAAGCTATCTTGAGTTTGGAACTCGCACCTACCTGCTAGAGAAGTTTTCTATTCAGAAGCAGAAACATAGCTGAAATTAACAAAAGCATAGTCAAACGACTTCAGAATGTCGTCTCAAATACAGGCTACAAACTAGCTTAAGGCTCTAACACAGTCTTCCAAAATGTAATGATACATTCACAATAAATTAAAAACAGGAAAAATAGAAACAAAAGAAAAAAAAATAGAAAAAACAGGGCTAAAGCAAGCTGTTACTTCTGAAAAAGATTGAAAAAGAGAAAAAAATGCGTCCATATTAGAAAGAAGTTCAAAAATCCATTTTCGTTACCTGAGCAAGGGCAGTGATTGAACAGATGACATGGTATTATATGGTACCGTTGTTAGCCTTGTATGCTGGTGAGCGTGGCGACCTGAGCAACCAAGCAAATTCTTCGTTTTACGAATAGTACTAGAGCTAATTTTTGTGTAGTTGGTTTCACAATAGCCAGTGACATCAGCCTAATTGGAACACATATATAAATAAGTATAAAAAATTACTATATATTTACATTATTATAACAGTAAATGTAGAAATAATAAATGCTAAAAATATGAGAAGTAGATATAATCACGAGAAAATAGGTATAAGATTATTCAGCCAAAGTGGAACACTGCAATTTACAAGTTGCCCAGGTTTTTTGTAGCTACAAAGCTAAAAACTATCAAAAGGATCTTCCTATTTCATTCGAGCCTCTGGTTCTTCTATAAGGAGCAAATGAAAAACAGTATTTTATAACTTGGACAATGTGCAGTAAAATATTTTTTATCTACCGTGATGCTGATTTTCATGTGATGCTGAAAAATAATTTTTGTTTCTTGAATGGGTATAGCAGACCAAATAAACCTAGGAACTAGCCTACTAGTTCAACCTATCATGCGATGAGTTTTTAATGCAATCACAATTTAAGGTTCGGTCCCATCCCTCATCCACCTCTCTCCTCTCTCTCTCTCTCTCTCTCTCTCTCTCTCTCTCTCTCTCTCTCTCTCTCTCTCTCTCTCTCTCTCTCTCTCTCTCTCTCTCTCTCTCTCTCTCTCTCTCTCTCTCTCTCTCTTGCTACACTTTTGTTTTAGGAAACTTTAAGGACAATTGAGGGTTCATAGATCGAAATGTCAACTTTCTTACCTCAAGTACCGTCTGAGAGCTGGTGAAATCTGTCATTGAGTTTTGTAATGATGACAATATGCCTCTCTTTACGTTGAGTATCCATGGAAGCTCTGGTGCAGCACATATGGATTCAATCACACCATCCTGATAAGAGAAACGAAGAGGATGCTCTCCAAGCAATTTGTCAAACTCATTTGAACTTGGAGATGGAACTAAATAACCAGAGTTCAACTCTAGCAAGATAGAGTTTTTCACCTAAAAGTGAAAATATATATTTTTCGCTGTTTACAATTGTTTTGTTTTTACTTTTTTTAACATTTTGTCTCTTCTTATTTTCAAAACAGACATTTTTCTCTCTTTCTTTTTCTTTACCTAGTAGCAACCCCTTTTTTTTATTGGGCAATACAATGCACAAATAAACACAATTTTTTATTGAGTATTATTTTTTTCTAAGTTTGATATTAAATATCAATTTTTTTCCCGTATTAACCACTATTACGAAAGGTACTTCGATGTAAACACAGCAACAACAGAAATATAATACATACAAAAAAGATAGAAATAACAAATAAAAATAAAAAAACACATCAGCCAAGTTTTTGTAATAAAGTGTTCATTGAACTTTTTTTGTGTTTTTTGAGTAATCAAAAGATTTTTTGTTCTTTGAACTCTTCACTTTACCATAGTCTTTAAAGCCTCTTGACATCTGCTGTATTTTTACAAATTCAAATTTATGGGTTAGTTGATTCTAGACTTTCGAAATTAAAATATATGGATATTTCTTGCTTCTTTGAATGGTTGTGTTTTATTTTTTCATATTTTCAAAAGCCAGTTTTTGCCTTCTATATTCCTTTTTTAACTCGTAGTTGTGGTTTTAACGTAAGTTTTTTTTAGTAAATAATTAAAATTTCAATTATTACCTAGCTATAAATTGGGGGAGGGGTAAGAAGGGCAATTTCCCCCTAGATTTAAAAAAAATATACTTTCATGGTAGTTTCATTGCAAGAAAAAAAAACAATAAAAGTACCTTTTATCTTAAAATTAAAAAAAATAGTAAAAAAACATTCATAGAAAATACATTTCCCCTCCTTCTATTCTATGAACTGGTGCCCCAGTAGTCACGGTTTAAGCCTCAATTTATTTATACATAGCACAGTTTGTTAAAATCCTAAGTTTTCATTATCCTTTGAAATTTATTCATAGTAAATATAGTTTAACATAGTAATATAAATATAGTTTAACTATAGTAAAGCATAGTTTATTCATAGTAAATTTACTTTACATTAACACAAGGCAGAAAAGAGCAATGCTCTTGAGTAACAAGATTATTTCATTTACTTGTATTTCACCCAAAAACCAAGAAAACAAGAATTCCCGGAACTCAAATTATTCCTGAATGTATAGACATCAAAAGGTACACTAAACTTTCTTATAAAAAAAAGAAGCTAAAATTCTAGTTAATTGACTTCTTGCTATCTCGGAAAGGGTTTAGGTTAGGAAAATGAAACTTTCAGGGACGGGTCTACACTCTAAAGCAGTGGTTCCCAACCTTTTTCGGTCCGCGTACCCCTAGTCAAGGCCCAAAAAGTTTGCGTACCCCTTTCTTGAGAATCGTTGTTTTACTTTTTTCTTAACTAAAATCAGATTTTCAAAAACACGAGATTTATTGTCCAATATGACGGTGCTTAAATGTACGTACAAAATCAATGAGAAACTTGAGGCTGCTTTTTTGCTAAAATATTATCAAATCTTGGCTCGATGTCACTAACGCAATTATAAGGTAATTTTGTACACTCAGTCTGTTTCTGTGTTTGGTTTTGATCAATGACATTGCCGAAAATGACACTTCACAAAGGTAAGTGGATCCGAATGGTAACAAAGCAGACATGGCGATTTCACTTAGTTCCTTGTATTCTCCTTTCACCTCCAGCCAAAACTGGGAAACAGTTACATTTTGGAATTTCAGTTCTAAGGCGCGATCACTGGCAAGTTCGATCAGATTCTCTGTAAGCTTGTCACTAAGACCGGAGCTTGAGGTCACGTCTTCAACAAATGGATTTTGGATCCAATCCTGCGTTCTATCTTGGTTCATAATCGATGGGAAATATGACACAAGTTCATCTCGCAACTTTGTCAGATGCTCCCGAATACAATCACAGATTGTGTTGAGGTTATCAATTTCACTATCGTCCGCAAACTTGTCAAGGGTCGGGAAGACACTAACGCTGTTTCTTTGAACCTTTTTAAGCCAGAATTCCAATTTCTTGATGAAAGCACACATCTTTGAATCAGGGAGAGTTCGTCCGTCCGGAAACCTTGCATTGACAGATTCAAGTCATTCAGTTTGTCGAAAATATCCGCAAGATAGGCCAGCCTGCAGACCCAGTCCTGGTTTTCAAAAAGTGAACTGAATGCAGATTTTTGCTCCAGAAGAAACATATGAACTTCTTGTCGAAGCTCAAAAAGTCTGTTTAAAATCTTCCCACGAGACAACCAGCGAACTTCTATGTGCAGAAACAAATGTTGATGTTCTGAACCCATCTGTTGGCACAGCAACTTGAACATCTTGAGTTCAGTGGTCGGGCTTTGATGAAGTTGATCACTTTTACAGCCTCGTTGAGGGTCTCGTGCAGAGTGCGTTCATCCTTTTCGATGCAAGAGCTTGCCTGTGAATGATGCAGTGCAACCACTTCACCTTTGGATTTTTCTTCCTTATCCAGGCCATGAGCCCATTATTCTTCCCTGTTAGGGCGGCAGCTCCATCACTGCAAACTGATAGACACCAGACCCACAAGATGCCCCCTTCTGCGAAGAATTTGTCAATCACCTTGAATAGTTCTTCTCCTGTTGTTCTTGACTGTAGGTTTTGACAAAACAGAATATTTTCTCTTCTGTCAGAACAATCTTGATATCGAACAAAGACGATCACCTGGGCTTCACCTGACACATCCGTGCTTTCGTCAAGCTGTAACGCAAACATCTTCGTCAACTTTATTTGCTCAATAACCTGCATGACAATATCGCTTGCAATGTCTTCTATCCTTCTTAAAATGGTATTGTTCGACACAGGTATAGACTGAAGGGCAGTAGCAGTTTTCGTGTCAAACATTATTTCACTGACTTTCACTAGTGCTGGTAATATCAGACATTCGGCGATGGTGTGCGGTTTTTTCTGTTTCGCAACTAAATATGAAACAGCATACGAAGCTCGGAGAGCCTTTGAAGAAACTGATGCCACTTTTGCAATTTCCAAACAGTTACTAGCGAATGCTTCTTGTTTACGCTTGAAAAACTCTATGGGCTTACCGACATGAGAAGGGTGCACAGTACTGAGATGCCGGTTCATATGCGCAGGTTTCATGGAACTGTTGGCCAAGACTTGACCACAAAGAACGCACTGTGCATTCACTGGATCAGACGTTGTCGCACTAAATCCGAGCCCTAGGTATTCTGACAAATATCGACGCACTTTGACCGATGATTCGTCATATTTCTTCTTCTTAGGTGCAGGTTCAGAGTTTTGGGTACCATCATTCGGCTTCTTGTTATTCCTGATCAGGAATCTATCCATCTTTGTTTGCAACCACAATTCACGAACTTCGTGTTTCAACAGATGACAAGATACTGAACTCGCTGAGTTTAAATCGAGACCTTACAGCTATGGAGAAAAATTAGCATCGAGACCTTACGGCTATGGAGAAAAATTAGCGGGTTACTGAAAGCGAAAGTTTGAAAATGAGTCTGAAATAACGTACAATGGGTTATGTTATCTGATTTTGAGGGAAATGTTGGAACTGAGTCAGAAACAAGTTTTAAAGATGTAGACTAAATTAATTTTGGGACCTTCGCGTACCCCCTGCGAGGGTTTCGCGTACCCCCTGGGGTACGCGTACCACCGGTTGGGAACCACTGTTCTAAAGTATGTCCCGGGAAGGTATTTTAAAGTACCCACTTCCACTCCTTCTCCCTCTAGAGGGCTCTGGAATTTCCCTACATGACAGGTCTATACTTATTGAAATTTTGACAAAACAACATTTTACCTTAATTTTCAGTTACTGGTTGCTTTTTCTCTGACTTTAGTTCAGAAAAATGCAATTCCTGTTATTTGAATAGAATTTTGAGCCATATCAATGTTGTTTTTTTTTGTTTCAAAATTTAGGAAATGTATTTGCACTTCTTTAAAACCTTATAAAATGGGATTGAGCAAAGTTATGAAGCTGAAAACAATTTTGTCGTACTTCAATTAAGCAGAAGATCTATTTTGCAAGGTTTCACTTTTATAACACACATATATTTAAAGGTCATCAAAGGTCAGGGCCCTCTAGAGGGAGGAGTGGAGGTAGGTACTTCAAAATACCTTCCCGGGACACACTTTAGCCTCTAGACCCATCCCTGAAAGTTTCATTTTTCTAACCTAAACCCTTTCCAAGATAGCAAAAAGTCAATTAACTAGAATTTTACCAAAAAGAAAACATACGATTGATCTGGCCTTTGAGGTCAGATAATATTTGTCCACAAACAAGTTATGTTTGGATCTGGTTATGTTTGGAAAAGAGAGTTTTAGGTTCATCGCCATCTAATATATACTGGAGAGCCTATCCCCCTTCTAATATATATAACAGAGGTGATAGTGGCAGCTACAATAAATTATACAACAGGCATTATAAAAAAAAAGACTTACCCTTAGAATAAGTTCACACTCAGTTTCAACTTGAATTTCAACATTTGCAGTAATTCTTAATTGAGAACTTCCATCATTCACCCCTTGCAGTGATGTTATGCTATCAGCAACATAGTCATAGTTATAGACTGTTCCAGGTTCATATTTTACTTTTGATGGTTCTACAAGATAGGAATAATAAGAAAATATTTTAAAAACGAAAAGTAAAACAATGATTTTATATATATATATATATATATATATATATATATATATATATATATATATATATATATATATATATATGTCAATGATTTTTTTTTCATCAGAATTGTGTAAGGGGTTCTTGTTATATACACCTAGAGATATATAAAGCAAAAGACTGGCTATTATAGATTTTTAAAATCAAGAGACATTATTTCACGTCTTTTAGTAAGCAAAATTAAAGATTTTTTAGCTATCAATAGATAAAATTATTCTAATAAAATAACATATAGTAGCAAAGATAATATTCTTTGAATGTTCTTTAATTGACAATATTTTAAAAAGAGCTGTTTAGTAATTTATTAAAAAGAAAAAAGATTGAGAATCAATCATAATGATGGAAATCTAGCATAAAAATAGACAAATAATTAATGTAATTATTGAATAAAGGAATTTTTAATTTTCTTCTTCTTTCTACTTTCTAATTTTCATAGTTATTTTATAAGCAAGCAAAGACACTTAATGAGATTTATAAATGGAAACACAAAAAACAAAGATAATAAACAGAATAAACACAAGATAATACAAGCTGCTTTCTTGGATGCAAGGGAAAATTAAAAATATTGCATAGGGTATATAATTAGTTGATTTTAGAATTAATTAAAACTTATTTTAATTTATAAAGAGACACTCCATCACAATTTTTAAGAGACATCAGGCAGAGGTAACATTTGGAGAAGAATCATGGGAACAGTCCTCTCTTAAAGGTTAAAAGCGCAAGGAAGTATGTTAAAAAAGAAAAAAAACTTATAAAACATTTTTGTTAATATTGCACCCCTGAGAAAACACTTAGAAATCCCCCTGCCCCCCCGCAAAGAAAAATGAACAGTAGTCTTGGTACTATTAATGAGCAGCTTCTTAGGTTAAAAAAATTTTCACAATTCAATCTAAGGGCCAAATTAAGACCAGAGATGTGTTTTTTCTGTGTTCTTTTTATTTCTACCTTCAATACCTCTCTACTTCTGAAGCTTAAAAGATTGCGTAAAAGGTTGATTGTAACTCAAACAAAAAAATTGGAAGTTTGGCTTAAACAAGTGGTTTCCGAGAGTTGGACTTTTTTTCAAACCAAAAAGGTTTTTTTTCAAAATTAGCACTTTTCTGGACCATAAATTAGACTGGAGGTTCATTCCTAATAGTTTCAATTATGCTTTTAGCATAGCAAAACAATTTCCAAAGTTTAGAGTCCTGGTGTATTAGCTCCATTCCTAAGAATTTCATTGAAGTGGTACAGCAGGAGTTTTAAAGAAGCCATCAAGCTTGCTTATAGCTGAGAAAAATTTCATAGCAAATAATGTTTGGAAATTAGGGGAAGATTTAGAGCAAATTCTTGTGGGGGGGGGGGGGGGGGCAATTCAAAAAGGGTATCAGTAAGCAAAATCTTGGGGAGGAGGCCATTGTAACAAGGGTGCCAATAATTGACAAAATTGGCAATCTTATTTAAAAAAAGGAAAAACAGAAAAAAAGGAATGAGGGCACCAGAAAAAATCTTGGGGGGGTCCCCCACCCCCTGGATCCGCTGGTGTTTGAAATTAGGCTAAAGTCACTGAAAGTAATATTAAAGCTTCATTATGGAGTATTCATGATACAGGATTATGTTTCTTATCCACAGCTAAGCAAACTTGTAATTCAATATCTTTCTGCTAATTTGAAAAGTTGTTGAGCTAGGTGAATATTATTTATAGGAATAGTCTTCTTACCCATAAAGAGCTAGTCTCAACTGTCCCTCTATCCAGGATAATACTTCTCTCTATATTTTAATAGGCTAATATCCTAGAAAAATTGGCTACAAATTTAAGCAAAATCCAAACTTGGCTGAAAGCCCAGCTCAATTGTAGCAACCACTTTACCATGGCCTTGAGCCCAAAACAAGCCCTCTTGAGAAAAAGGATGTTGTGGTTTAAAAGAGAATATTTCTTTTTTGGTATTTTGATATCATCTTTAAATATCTTGCTGTTTCCCAGTAGAAGGGGAGAGCATGTCCCCACCCAGCAGGAGCATGATAGCCTATGCAAAATAGGTTAATATTCAATATAGTGTGCAAATCAAAAAGGAACAACAAGAAAAATGTAATTAGATACTTTATTCAACGGTCTTTTCAAATATAATAATTTCTACTATGGCCACAAACAATTATTATATATTGCATCATGGCCCTCCCCTTCCAAAGGGGACAAGATATGTCCCTAGGCTGTATTCAACAGTAGGCTGGCTTTATTAGCTTTATTTCAAATCAGTTCTTTATGATAACCAAGCACAAAAACAATGACAAATTTAAAAAATCAGCAGGGTTTGGCACACAGTTTAGCGCTATGTCTGGCCACAATATGGAGGGGGGCTGGCAATGTAATTGTGATTGAAGCAATTATTATATTTGTAAGGCACACTAAACAGAGGATTGATTGATATATCCCTTTTTGTTAGACTTATCCATGTTTAGATAACTGCAGTAGTTAAAAGAGGAGTAGGAGTAGTTAGAGGAGTAGTACTGCAGTAGTACTACTTAATGCATGGAAATAAACAGGATGGGGCTTCCTCTCCCCAGAGATCCTAAATTTCACTGAAATTCTGGGGTCTTATAAATTAAATCATTAAATAATTTTATATCCCCCCAAAAAATAACAAATTGGTCCCCCTCCCCTCCCGAAAAAAAATACTAAATACACATTTGAATTAATTTCCCTTTTAATACCTATTCCTAATGTGCTAATTACTACTTTTGAAAATATGCCCCAACCCCCCTGTCCCCCCAGCAGGACTAGATATACAAAACTTCCTGATTTCTCGTTTTTCTTTTTTATTTCAGATTAAATTTATTTGGCATTATGAGCCAAATAGGCTACTGGTGACCAATAATTACAAAAACAATATAAACAAAAAAAATTCAGAAAAGCAGCTAATATAGCCTAGAGCTATACTTTGCCCTGTTAGGTAAAGCTGTAGTGCATTTAGAATGGCAGTAATTACTATATTTGGAATCAGCATTAAGAGGCTTATCAGCTGGTTTGTTCATCTTTTGGACAGCCAGATTATCTGAACATCAATAAAATTACTTTCTTTTTTTATTATCTGATTTCTACCCTAGGCTAGAATAAAGTTGAATCAAAAATTTTCTACTCCTAGTAGCCAGCTTCAAACCTAGTATAACATTGAATTACTTAGGTGAAACAAATTGAATTAATTTTTTTTTTTAATGGGGTAAACCTTGAGTGTTTTTTTCCATTGCTTAGCATTAGTTAATTTTCCCCAAATTTGGTAAATATATACAAAAGATGAATGCACTAGCCTACTTGATTCATTTTTTATGCTCTTTCTAAATATAACACTCAATTCACTTACATATACTCCCCCCCCACACTTATGTTATATATACCTTCTATGTACAGCCCATAGGCTAATATATTTTTAAATATTTAGTGGGGTAAATTTTTAGTTGTTTTTAAGTTTTTCAATTAAAATACAACTAAGTAATTTTCAATATTAATTTCAACCAAAGTTATTTTTTTTAATTTGGCATGGCAAGAAATTGGTGCTAGGCATCATTAGACATGATGTTCATAAAGGAAGTTATAAATTCTACTCACCTGTTTAAGTAAGAAGCAACACTATAGCATTGCCTCTAGTAGAAAGCCATAAGGCTTCATTGTATTATTATATTTTTATAATTAAATTAATTATCATGAAAACTTCAGAGGGGGCTGATTTGATTGCAAAATGAAAGTTCTAATGTCTTTTGAAAGAGTAAAAAGTGATCAAACTATAACCAGTCCTTTCCCCCAGGCCCAACAAAATTGCCAGGCAATTTTGTCCAAAATAGTTGAAAAGCCAAAACTATTCCTTCAGTGCTGACAAAGCCCCCCAAATCCTGAGCAAGGATTGTAAGTAATGGAATACAACCAATGTTAACATAAAGTTTTTATGGAAGGGATGGTTGTACAAGCTTTGGAGGAGGCTCATTTGATATGGAATCAAAAGTTGTAATTCCATTTTTAAGAATCAAAAGTGATCAAAGGGCAAACAGCCCCCACCATGTCCTCCCCCCCAAATGCATCAGATCAAAATCTTCAGATAGTCATTTGTAAAAAATAGGGTAAATTTGTAGTTTGCAATACAATTTAGGAAGGATGAAAGTGGATCTCTTTCAAAATTTTATGACTGCTTCTGGGACAAATTCTATTTTGGGCCCTTAAATTGCCATTTGTAGCTGATTCAGGAACGGTAATTATTATTTTCCTTAGTCTTAATAGTAAAATGCTATTTTGAAAACACATTTGCAGAAATTTTTAAATAGGGCTAGAAACCCCTCAAAAATCATGTCAGATTTACTGTGTTGTCATTTACAGGGGTTTCAGAATCTTTAATAGAATCTTAAAATGTGCTTTCTTAATAGCATCTCACTATTAAGACTAAGAAAGCCAATCATTACTATTCCTGAAGCAGCTGCAAATGATAATTTTTCTCACTAGACATTTTTTTTATTTTTTATTTCAAGCTTCAGGCATTAATGGACTATTTTACCTTTTAAAGCCCCATTAAGGGCTCAAAATGGAACTTACCTCAGAAACAATTATTGAACTATGAAAGAGCATAAGAAGAGGCATCAAGTGATATATTCACTAATAAATTGTGTTGTAGACTACAAACTTACCCAACATAATCTAAAAGTCAAATAGAAGAACCATGTCTCCAGTGTTGAAAACCCAATTATGCACTAGGCCTAAGTCACATATGAAGATAAACTCTAGACTGAGAAGATATCTGACTTAATATGGGATCTATATTGCATAACTAGATTGATGTAATGAGAAAATATATGGTAAAGTTCTAGTTTACTGACTTCTTACTATCTTGGAAAGGGGTTAGGTTAGGGAAATGAAACTTTCAGGGATGGGTCTAGAGGCTAAAGTATATCCCAAGAAGGTATTTTAAAGTACCCATCTCCAAAAGGTAAAATAGGCCTTTAATAATTTCAGGGCTCTTAGTTCTGAAAATGCATTTCCTATTATTTGAGTAGAATTTTGAGCCATATCAATGTTTTTTTTTCAAAATTTAGCAAATGTATTTGCATATCTTTAAAACCTTATAAATTGGGATTGAGCAAAGTTGTGAAGCTGAAAACAATTTTGTTGTACTTCATTCAAGCAGAAGATCTATTTTGCAAGGTCTCACTTTTATAACACACATATTTTTAAAGGTCATCAAAGGTTGGGACCCTCTGGAGGGAGTGGAGGTAGGGGTAAGATTCTAGTTTAGTGACTTCTTGCTATCTTGGAAAGGGGTTAGGTTAGGAAAATGAAACTTTCAGGGATGAGTCTACATGCTAAAGAATATCCCAGGAAGATAGTTTAAAGTACCCATCTCCACTTCTTCTCCCTCTAGAGGGCCCTGAAATTTGCCTACATGACAGGTCTATACCTATTGAAATTTTGACAAAACAACAATTTACCTTATTTTCAGTTACCAATTGCTTTTTGTCTGCCTTTAGTTCTGAAAATACAATTCCTGTTATTTGTGTAGAATTCTGAGCCATATCAATGTTGTTGTTTTTTCAAAATTTAGGAATTGTATTTGCATATCTTTAAAACCTTATAAATTGTTTTTGAGCAAAGTTGTGAAGCTGAAAACAATTTTATTGTACTTCATTCAAGCAGAAGATCTATTTTGCAAGGTTTCATTTTTATAACACACACATTTTTAAAGGTCATCAAAGGTCAAGATCCTCTAGAGGGAGAGGGAGTGGTGATGAGTACTTCAAAATACCTTCCTGGGACATACTTTAGCCTGTAGACCCATCCCTGAAAGTTTCATTTTCCTAAGCTAACCCCTTTCCAAGATAGCAAGAAGTCAATAAACTAGAATTTTACCAAGGTAGGTACTTCAAAATACCTTCCTGGGATATACTTTAGCCTGTAGACCTATCCCTGGAAGTTTTGTTTTCCTAACCTAACCCCTTTCCAAGATAGAAAGAAGTCACTAAACTAGAATTTTACCAAATATATTGATAGACCTGTATGTAGGAGCATCAGAGGGAGGCTCATTTGAAACCAAATTGAATAGTCTAGTATCTTTAGAAGACCATATAAAATGAGTCAAGTTGTGTATTAACCTTGTCCCTTTATCTTGTATATATTTAATGTAAATTGAAGCAATACACTTCTAGGAGTGAGATATGCAAGCATATATGATTGTTTTAAGATAGTTTTCAGAACTTGTTAGTTTAACTGTTTTCTAGTAAGGAGCAAAATGTTACTTAAGAGGCTTCAATAAAATTTAACAAAAAACCTTAGATGAGCATAAAAAGACACATCCAGTGGTGTCTTCACCTTCTCTACAGCTAAATAATTGAACAGAATAAAATTGAAGATGATAATTGTTTCCGTAACATGAGATTGTAATTCAAAATTTTTGCTTCTTATTTGACATCTACGTCATAAGATCGAAAAATATGTTAGTATATTAGATGTTTTTAAATCTTTTAACAAAGTAAATATCTTTGACCCTATTATTAATTTGGATTATGTTTAATTTTTCGTTTGGTTAATATATACTGAATGAAAACTTTGGCAATATTTAGCATTTGTAAATCATTATTTCATTTGCTCGTTTTTTCTAGGTAGCGCTAAAAGCTTTGAAGATTTTTTACTTGACTTTTAAATAGACCATTGAAGTGTTATTCCCAGATTTATCGTAGTCAGTGGTGTCAATACACGGAAATATAGGGGAAGGGGGTCAAAACTGTATTTTCAAAAACTCAAGAGGAATATTTTGCGTTATTACTCAATTTTCAATTGAAATACCGAAAGAAGGGTATTTTTCAAAACCAAGGAGATGCCCCCTTTCCCTTCCCTGGATTGACTCCGCTGGCCTAAGGGTGTATTCCAGAAGTCGTTCATTATTTATGATTTATTATCTATTATTATTTATGTGTCAAGATAACAGATAGCACAAAATTATAAGTAATTTGACTTACTAGAAGTCCAGAGAGGACAACAATGTTAGCCCCTTCATGCATTAGGAATCTAAGTTTGTCGTTATCCACTATTTTAGGCTGAAGTTAATGACAAAAATTATCAGTAATGATGATTGAATTTGGAACACACTCTATAGTTAGTTTTAGCTCTATATCTAAGCATAGTTCATTTTAACGATTCTAAGAATGAAAGAAAGATAAAAATTAATCCAAAGGGTTTATTTCAAAACAAATAGCCTACGTTTAATAGAAGCTTATTAACATTTGAAGTTTATTTAGAGGACACTGTCAATAGCCTACTGAAATACAGCTTTAAATAAAAAGATAAAGGTTTTCAAATCATTATCTTGCGATTTAATTTTTCCACTTTTGTAATACAAGTGTAAAGAATAATTCAAGTAAAAGCATTTGCAATTAATAAACCTCGACTTTTTTTTATCGACAGATGTAATTGTGGCGTGGCTCAGGAGTTGTTTCGTTTTCAAAACCTATTGGAAACTGAATATATTGGAAACCTGCTTTGCTTTGGGCTAATGGGAGATAATTCTTGGCTGAGAATTTTTTTTTTGTTTCAGTCTCCTAAAAAAAAAAATAATAATAATCAGTTAGTCCTTGTTATAGCATTTAACCTTATAGTAAATTTGGTAATATCTAAAAGTCCCTTCTTCATAAAGGCCAAACATAGTTTAAGTTTTCATCCAACAATAGACTCAAAAATATAACGAAAATGATTTAGGGAAGAAAAATCTTTCCTAAAATCGCTCTACGTTGATCCCTTTTTTACTTTTTTTTTTTTTTTTTTTAAATAGAATATAATTTTCGTTATCTTGTATTGTGCTCGTAGTAACTAAACAGACATCTTTATTTGAAACAATTTTGGCACTTTAAAAAAAAAAAAGGCAAGTTTACAGTTACCTTTGCAATAGCTTGAACATTTCTGGGCAGTTTTTGCATGCCAGGGACCTGAAAAAGAAGATATAATTGTCCCATTGTTCAGTATCGGTGTATCATAAAGAGATAGATTGAGGAAGACAAATAAAAGATAAATTCACTAACATAATGAGTATAAACACGACTTACCTTGGTTATAATCCTTTTTTCCAAAATAAACCTTTACCAATAATGTTTCGAAATACCAGTTACCTGTCCTGGATCAGACTTTAAAATTCCCTATTGTTTTAATTATTTTGGAAAAAATATTTTTTTTTGTTGGGGGAGGGAGGACTAAGCCTAGTATCTTTTGAAATATTCTCAAAATGGGTCTATCTCATTGCTCCATAAAAAGTGTTTTTCAAAATTGGTAGGGGGGTCACAGGCCTACTTCCCCTGAAATTGACGTCAATGAATCCGATTATCTGAATTTTATTTAAACTTTATTGTTGACTAAAGAGTTCCTCAAATAAATTCACGGAATTGTCGTCAACGAAAGTTACCTTTTGGTCAAGATACATTTCTTACATTTAGACTGGAAAAATTCTACTGCCACCTACTACTATTACTAACAAATCACCGCAGCACCAAGCCGTATGAGACCAACACAGTTACGCATGCTCCTTTTCCATCCCTATCTATTCAAAGCCTCCCTCTTTACATCCTACCAGGAAGTTCTCGTTTCCTTTAGATGTTTCTTTATGACATCCTGCTTCCCCAGAGGAGGACGAATTGCTTTCCGTTTAGCCCTAGACGATTGGCCGAAAAGTACAATTTTTGGCAATCTGTCATCCTTCATCTGCAGAATGTGCCCTAGCCATCTCAACCTTTCTTTCGTTATAGCCCTAGAAAGTGGGATTGAACAAGATTTTTCGTCCAGCCTACTGTTTGAAATACAGTCAGTCAGCTAGGTACCCAGAACAATCTGTGGGCAATTTCTTTATAAAGCATTTAGTAAATTTTCATTCGCTTTTTGCAGTGTCCATGCTTCAGAGCCATATTTGACCAATGTCATCACTGTACCTTCCAATATTCTAATCTTAGTTTGCAGACTTTTCTTCCTATTCTTCCAATTTTTTTTAAACAGTGTTTAAAACACTCTTAGCCATGGCTGTTTTACTTTTAACATCTTCACTGCTCCTACCGTCTTACAAATAATACTACCAAGGTAATTGAAGCTGCCCACCTGATGAATCTTTTCGCTACCCAACGTCACCTTTTCATCTTCACTTATTCTTAGCCTTAGTGACTTAGTCTTCTTTACGTTAGTTTTCAAACCTACTCTAGCACCCTGAACTTGCAAAACCTCTGAAAGCTCATTAATTTTGCTAATACTTTAATCTAGGGTGCTTAAATCATTATCAGAATCTAAGTCCAGGATAGTTTTTCCACCCCATTTGATTCACTGGTCTCCCATTACCTTTCCTGTGCTCCTTAAGACAACTTCCATCAATATATTCCATGTAAAGCGGAATAGAACACAACCCTGCTTATATCCTAATTTAATACAAAACCAGCTGCTAACCTCGTTTCCTACCTTATCCGCATCAGTGTTATTCTTGTAGATATCACTAATCGCTTTTGTCTGGTATACCATACAAGGATAAGACCTTTGCTAAATCTCTTCTATCAACAGAATCGAACGCTTTTTCATAATCTTTAAAACTGAGGACCGAAGGTGCTTAAAAACTAAGACACTTCTCAGTAATTAACCTAAGAGTGAAAATTTCGTGGACACATCATCTACATTTTCCAAAACCTCATTATTGTTCTCTTAAAACTCTGTCTACAGCATCTCTCAGTCTAAAAATTATCATATTACTAAGTAAATTGGTACCTACTGAGACCATACTAATGCCTCGATAATTACGAAACTCACTCATATCACCTTTCTTATACAGTGGTTTAAATAAGGTTTTTCTAAAATCGTTAGGCACTTCCCCTTTTTCAAAATCCTATTCATGATCTGCAGTAACTTATTTCTAACCTCACAGCCACCATATTTAAGAAACTCATTTACCGCAATATCACCACCTGAAGCCTATTATTTTTTAATCCTTTTAGTGGTGCCGCTAATTCCTCTTCGTAAAGCAAATCTTCCTTCACATCCAAGGTGTCACAAACTTTTTCATTTTCCTCTATATCTGTTCCTGCAACTGTATCTCTTCACACATTCTTCCACATTCAGTCTTCCACATTCTCAAAATGTTCCGCCCATCTTTCTTTAGCTCTTTACTTGTAAGTAATTTTGACCCCGTTCCTATCATTAACTAGGAAACGTCCGGATTTACTACTGCTTCTCAATTTATTAACATGGCAGTACACTATTGTACTATTATGCCATCTAGCTGCATCTTCCAGATCCTCGTCTATTTTACCCATGGCCTCCACTTCGCACCTCCTTAGTTCATATTTTAATGCTTTCTCCACTTTATTTACGTTCTTTTTGTTTTCATATGATCTATCACTCAGATAATACTTGTGCAAGCCCCTTCAACTCTCTATTAAACATAAAGTTTATTCACTAATATTCCTAGCTGCAGTCTTAACTTTTTTCCCTTCAGCAACTTCACAAATTGTTTTTCTAAAATTATTGCAACCATTTTCTACATTGTCAAGTTTTAAACTCTCAAGTTTAGTATTCAACTGCTCCTGGAAATATCCTCTCAAATTCTCATCATGGGGTTTACCAACATCATAACTTCCCGGGAGGTAGTTAACCTTCCGAAACACTACTAGATGGTTATCTTTACTTTTAACATCAATAACAGCACTCCTATATACCCTATTATCTTGTATTGATCCTGCCAGTCTTCGGTTTACTATAACATAATAAATAAGGTTTGCTGTCTTACCACCATGTGAATACCATGTTAACGTATGGGACATTTTTTTTACCGAACACCGTTACTGGATTGTTATAAAATTGCAAAAGTCTGTAGCCTTTACTGTTTTCTTTTGCTACACCACGCTAAAATTTTTTATTGTTTTAAAAAGTAGAACTGTGACAAAGATTCAAACTTTAGCGTAAGGAGCGTGGCGTTGAGGAGGGGACAGCCCCTTTCATTTACAGAATTATTTCTGTTCGTTTTAATTTTTAACATCGCTCCTTACTTTCAGTTACTCCTCAAGTGGGAATAGAGTTGGAATAGAGTTGCAATGAGAGGGAATAGAGAATCCTCCGAAGATGGCATTTTGCGTCACAATGCAGTTTAACCCATTACTAGGAGAAGGTTTGCAACTCAAGAGACGCGTGGACGGTCGGTGGGCCCTGTTGACTGTATATTTAAGGAGCCTTCTTCCTCCTCCACCAGTATTTATGGCCCCGGGCGAGGGCTCCCTGGGGATACGCTGAGTGGCCTGGGAGAGGCCTCTAAATAAAGAAGAAATGTGTAGGAGATAGTATTCTTTCATTTCAAATCGTTTACTATAAAGTCCTATGCTTTAATTAATCTGAAAGTCAAGTGATTTAAAGCCAGTAGTGAGGCATTCTGCTTGTAAACAAAAAATAGAAGCTAAAATGTGATCATAGGGAGGGGCATTGTAAATAATTTTGTCTATATTTATCTTCACTGACACTGATATTTAGCCTCAATAAAATACATGAAAATTAAGCATGATTTTATCACCAGAATAAACCTACGAATTTATTTAGTTCCTGCAATTCCCTTAGGAGTTTGAGACATCACTATACGGGCTCGAAGCCTTAGATGTGGATAGCATAGTAAATGAGGTTTTTAAAAATGGTGGTAATGAAGTTAGAGATAAATTATTTAATATTATTAATATATTTTTGAAAAGGGGACCTACCTTGTAATTTTAGGAACACTTCAGTTCAACTACAAGGAAGGTGTTAAGAGTGAGTATAATAATTGCAGTCTGATGACAATTACTTAGTCTGATGACAGTGGTTGGACTAAGAGATGTTGTCGATAAAGTTTTAAGAGAAGAACAGTGGGGTTTAAGGAAGGGGAGAAGATGCGTCGACCAAATTATCATATTAATAAATGAGAAATTTCTGAATCGCCAATCCCCTGTTTTATTAATTACGAACATGCATTTGATTCAGCTGATAAAAAAACTCTATTGATGGTCCTAACCTAGTATGGTATACCAGATAAATCATCGGCATCAAAATAGCACAGCCTATTTATAGAGTGAAATTGACAGAATGTATTTTTTATTATTATTTTTTCACCAAGACATTTCATATGAAATGAGTTGTCGTAGAAACTATAGAAGGAGCTCGTTCAGTTGGAAATTAAAAAAGTTGTGGTGCCATTTTTATGAGTCAAAAGTTGCTAGAGGGAATTAAGCCCCGCTCTAATGCACTTTTTTCCCAAAAAGATGTACCCTTAAAATTCAGATAGTCATCATGTTCAACATAGTCCAAAGGTCCTAGAACTATGTCTTTGGGATGACAACCCCCCAGAGCCCTTAGGGCGAAGGCTGTAAGTTAAACAGTTCGCTCATAGTTCGCATATAATATTTTTTTATTTGGAAGGGGGACTTGTTTGATCTTTTATGTCTAAATTGTCCAAGTGCATTCAGATGAAGCTTTCAGTGAACGTTGAGCTAAATCAAAACGCACTATGTCCATGCGGTTGTCAAAATTAAGTAGGCTATATTAAGAATTACTTAGATCCTTAAATTGGAACCTTTAGGGAATGATGAGGGGGATGATCAATTGACCAAAACACAATATGTGCACGCTACTACTACTACTACTACTGCTAGCACTAATACTGCACTACAACTATTATTTCTACTGCGCTTACTACCAAGACTGAGTATATTGAGGTGAAATTTTAAGGAAATATTGAGGGGGAGTTAAACTAGACCATAACACACTATGTGCATACCGACTGTCAAAAGAGTACATCAGCAATATCGTAGAAACAGAATAGCATATTAAGTAGAAACTTCCTAGGAATGATGAGGAGGATGATCGACTGGCCAAAACTGACTTAAATCAAAATACACTATGTTCATATGGTTGTCAAAAGGACGTAATCTATCTCAAAAATGACTTAGAGTAGTAAGATGGGACTTTCAGAGAATGATGAGGGGTGATCAATTGACCAAAAGGCAATATGTCCACACTACAACTACATACTTCTACTACTACAACGACAACTTCTGCTACTACTACTTCTACTGTACTGCAACTTTTATTTCATCTGCGACTACTATTAAGGCTGAAGATATCAAGGTAAAAATTCCGGGGAATCTTGAGGGGGAATTTGAGCTAAATCGAAACATACAATGTGCATACCAATTGTCAAAAGAGCACATCAGCAACAGCGTATTAAGTTGAAACGCCCTGACATTCATAATGGGGGTGTTTAACTGACCAAAAATCATTATGTGCATGCTAACACTACTACTAATGTTACTGCTAGTACTGTTACTACTGCTGCAAATACAACTACTACTATCACTGCTCTTACTACAACTATTATGACTACTAATACTACTGCTAAGGCTAGGGTATGAAGGTGAAAATTTCAGTGAATATTGAGCGTAACTTTCAATCTTTCCCCAGGGACTCTGGGGGGCTATGTCAACCCCAGATACATAATCATTTGGCCTTTAGACTATTTTGAACAAAATGGTTATTTCAAAATTTGTATTGAATGTCTTTGAGGGGAAAAGGGGGTGAAACTGGGGCTTGTTACCTTAGGATTACTTTGGACTCATAAGGGCACTACAAATTTCAATTTCGTTTAAATGTACACCCTCCGAAGTTTTATGTGACTATCCCTTCCAGATGAAGTGGCTCTGGAAAACAAGAGAAAAGAAGGGATCAAAGCCCTGTCAACCTTTTCTATAGGCAACGCTACCAGCGCTGTTGGTTATCAGGACAACTAGTAGAATAGGTTGCCAGATTTTATCTAAATTTGCTCCGAAATAAAAATAGGCCTACTTGCCGGTTCTGTGCCCTTTGAGAGGTCTTTTCTGTGCCCTTAGATCTCTCTTGAGAGATCTAGCGCAATAATTATGCCTTTTATGACTTCATTGGGGGTGGGGGAAGGGAAGGGGTTACCTATATTCTTGTCATCGGCTTGTCTACCGGCATTCCAACCAAACTTGGCTGGAAATGAGATACATCGTCTTATTTGGCATTTTGATGTCTGGACACTGGATGGAGTCACTAATTGTTTTTCATTAAGGGATTTACCAGAATATATTTGAATATCAACCTCATAGCCCTGACACCGAAAGTTAATCCTTTGCTAAAAGTGTTAGTCAATCTAGTTAATCGTATGCTACTTAATTTATTACTGAACATCTCTTTGAAGCTGGTTCTGTAGGTTTAATGAGTTAATCATTCATGCCATAATAAGAAGAAAAATTAAAGGTTTTTCTGAGTCTTTGTGCTTATGCAAAAGCAGATCGTTCAATCGTTTTATTCTTCACATATATGCTAACAATGTAACTTGTTATGCTAGCAAGGTAGCTGGTTATGCTAGCAATGTAACTGGTTATGCTAGCAAACTAACTGGTTATGCTAGCAATGTAACTGGTTATGCTAGCAATGTGATCATGAAATTGTTCGAGCAGTCAATGGGAATATATAGTTTCCGTGAAAAATTGCTAAGGTGAAAGAATATAAGATAATATATACATTAAATATATACAATTTTTTCCCCAAATCTACTGAAAAAAGTAATCGTAAAAAAGAAAGAAGAATAGAGGCCAGATTTAGCCAAACGCAGTAGTTAGAATTAACAGTTTACCCAGTCATACTCACAGCTGTATCCAGGGTGGACAGGGTTTATACCCCCCCCCCCCTAAAAAAAATCTCCGACTAGCAAAAATGTAAAAAAAAAATGCACATAAACAAATTACTAATGCGTATTTCATAGTTTTCTTTGTACATGCTGTGCGAAAGTCCAATTAAGCCAACGATAAGATAAATTGGAGCCAAAGCTGGGCAGACATGTCCATTTTATGGCTAAACAGGAAACATTAAAACCCTTATCTTGTGTTAGGCCAGCTCAATCCAACCAAGCTTAGTGCTTTCCAAGCATTCTAAACCATAATATCAAACAGTTCGTGGTAACGAACTGTAGTAAGGAGCGACCCGGCTCAATAGTAACCAAAACTTTAAAAAACGGAATTTTGATTGCAATAGTTACATCAAAAGAATCGCATTTTAATGCTGATTTTAAACATATAAGTTTCATCAAATTTAGTTTTGGCCATCAAAAGTTACGAGCCTGAGAAAATTCCCCCTACTTTATAAAATAGGGGGAAACACCCCCTAAAAGTCATGGAATCTCAAAGAAAATATCACCAACAGATTCACCGTTTCAGAGAATCCTACTGTACAAATTCCAAGCTCCTATCTACAAAAATGTGGAATTTTGTATTTTTTGCCAGAAGACAAATCACGGATGCGTGTTTATTTGTTTGTTTGTTGTTTTTTTTCCAGGGGCAATTGTATTGACCCAGTGGTCCTAGAATTTTGCGAAAAGGCTCATTCGAACGGAAATGAAAAGTTCTTGTGCCCTTTTAAGTGATCCAAAAAATTGGAGGGCACCTAGGCCCCCTCCCACGCTCTTTTTTCCCAAAGTCTTCGGATCAAAATGTTTAGATAGCCATCTTATTCAGCGTAGTCGAAAAACCTTATAATTATGTTTTTGGGGACGATTTACTCCCCCACTGTCCCCGTGGGAGGGGCTGCAAGTTACAAACTTTGACCAGCGTTTGCATATAGTAATGCTTATTGGGAAGTGTACAGACGTTTTCAGGGAGATTTTTTGGTTGGGAGGAAGGGTTGAAAAGAGGGTGTTATGTGGGGGAAACTTTGTATGGAGGAATTCGTCGCAGGGAAGAAGATTTCCATGAAGGGGGCGAAGAATTTTCTAGCATTGTTTAAAAAACAATGAAAAAATAAATAAGAAAAGTTTTTTTTCAACTGAAAGTAAGAAGCAGCATTAAAACTTAAAACGAACAGAAAATATTGCGCATATAAGGGGTTCACCTCCTCCTAATACCTCACTCTTCACGCTAAAGTGTTTTTAGTAATTTCAACTATTTATTCTACGGCCTTTGTGATTCAGGGGTTATTCTTAAGGAATAAGGACCAAATTTAAGCTTTAGTGTAAAGAGCGAGGTATTGACGAGTGGGCGAACGCTCTCATTTACGCAATAAAAACGTACAAATATAGAAGTTTGTTACGTAAGCTAATTCATAAGTTATGTTTATCTTTTACTAATGAAAACATTCGTAAAAAACTAAAAATTCTAGTTGCCTTTTTAAGTACCCAAAACATTAGAGGGCAACTGGGCCTCCTCCCCCTGCTTTTTTCCCAAAATTGGTCGATCAAAACTATGGGAAAGCCATTTAGCCAAATAAATAAATATGCAAATTTCGTTTTAATTATTCATCTTTGGAGAGCCGAAACCAAAGCAAGAATTAACTAAAAAACGTTCAAACAGTCCGTGGTAACGAACTGTAGCAAGGAGCGACCCGGCTCAATAGTAACCAAAACTCTAAAAAATGGAATTTTGATACCAGTAGTTACATCAAAAGAATCGCATTTTAATGCTGATTTTAAATATACAAGATTAAATATTCATCAAGATTAGTGTTACCCATCAAAAGTTAAGAGCCTGAGAAAATTGGCCTCATTTTCGAAAATAGGGGGAAACACCCCCTAAAAGTCATAAAATCTTAAAGAAAATTACACCATCATATTCAACGTATCAGAGAATCCTATTGTAGAAGTTTCCTGTCTATAAAAATGTGAAATTTCGCTTCTTTTTGCCAGAAGACAGATCACGGATGCGTGTTTATTTGTTTTTTGTTGTTGTTTTTTTCCCAGGGGTGATCATATCGACCCAGTGGTCCTAGAAGGTCGCGAGAGGGCTCGTTCTGAAATTAGAATTTTTAGTGCCATTTTTAAGTGACCAAAAAAAATTGGAGGGCACCTAGGCCCCCTCCCACGCTCATTTTTTCCCCGAAGTCTCCAGATCAAAATTCTGAGATAGCCATTTTATTAACCATAGTCGAAAAACCTAATAACTATTTTTTTGAGGACGACTTACTCCCCCACAGTCCCTATGGGAGTGGCTGCAAGTTACAAACTTTGACCTTTGTTTACATACAGTAATGGCTATTGGGAAGTGTACATACGTTTTCAGGGGGATTTTTTTGGTTTGAGGGGGAGAAGCTGATGGGGGGGGTTACGTAGGGAAGATTTTTCCATGGAGGAATTTGTCAAGGGGGAAGAGAATTTCAATGAAGGGGCGCAGGATTTTCTAGCATTATTTAAAAAAACAATGCAAAAATAAATAAGAAAAGTTTTTCAACTGAAAGTAAGGAGCAGCATTAAAACTTAAAACGAACAAAAATTACTCCGTATATGAAATGGGTTGTCACCTCCGCAATCCCTCGCTCTTTACGCTAAAGTATTTTTAGTAATTTCAACTATTTATTCTACGGCCTTTGTGATTCAGGGGTCATTCTTAAGGAATTGGGACAAAATTTAAGCTTTAGTGGAAAGAGCGAGGTATTGACGAGGGGTTGAACCCCCTCATATACGCAATAAGAACGTACGAATATGGAAGTTCGCTACGTAAGTTAATTTGTAAGTTAAGTATACTTTTTTACTAATGAAAACGTGCGTAAGAAATTAAAAGTTTTAGTTGTTTTTTTAAGCAATCAAAAAATTGAAGGGCAACTAGGCCTACTCCCTCGCTCCTTTTTGTCTCAAAATCTTCCGATTAAAACTATGAGAAAGCCATTTAGCCAAAAAAATAAAATAAAAAATATGCAAATTTTGTTTTAATTGCTTATATGCGGAGAGCCAAGATCAAAACATGCATTAATTCAAAAACTTCCAGAAATTAAATAGAAAAACAAGTTTTTTAACTAAAAGTAAGGAGCGACATTAAAACTTAAAACGAACAGATATTACTCCGTATATGAAAAAGGCTTTTCCTCCTCAACGTCCCGCTCTTTACACTAAGGTTTTTTACTATTTTAAAAAGTAGAGTTAAGAGAAAGAGTCAAACCTTAGCGTAAAGAGCGGGGCATTGAGGAGGAAAAGCTCTTTTCATATACGGACTAATATCTGTTCGTTTTAAGTTTTAATGTCGCTCCTTACTTTTAGTTAAAAAACTTGTTTTTTTATTTAATAAGCATAAAGCAGGAATATAATATGCAAGAGTGGCGGCATGAGCGATAAGAATAAAAAAAGATATAGGCTAAGGAGTGACATCTATTAAATTTAAACCCAATTCAACCCATTCATACCCAATAGTAATAAACCCAATAGTAACTGAAAGTCTAAAAAAATAATCCTTATAACAATCATTACATCAAAATATTTGCTTTTTATGCTGATTTCAAATATATAAAATTCTTTAACATATAAGTTTAATGTTACCCATAAAAAGTTACGAACCTGAGAAAATTCATCTGGTTTTGGAAAAGGTTTGGAACTATTTTAAAGCAGTTCATGGTAACAAAGTGTAAGTAAGGAGTGACGCAGCTAAATAGTGACCAAAACTGTAAGAAACAGAATCTTGATAATAATACATGTATCAAAAGAATCAAACTTTGATGCTGATTCAAAATACATAAAATTCATGAAGTTTTATGTTACCCATCAAAAGTTACGGGCCTGAGAAAATTTGTCTAATTTTGGAAAGGGTGGACCCCCTCCCCCAAAAAAAACTTCAATGACATTGATCAAAATCACAGCATCAGATTTAGCATATTAGAGAATGCTACTGTAGAGGTTTCAATTTCCTATCTAAAAAATATGAAATTTCATTTATTTTCATGTAGGAAAATAAAATCACGGATGTGTGTTCATTTTATTTTTTTGCCAAAGAAGGCTAGGGGGCAACTAGCCTCCGTATAAACCCCTCTTTTTCACACAGACTTGCAATCTAAATTTTGAGATAGCCATTTCAGTATAGTATAGCTGAAAGGCCCAATAACCATGCCTCTGGGGATAACTTACCCCCCCCCCCCCGGTACCTTGGGAAAGGGCAGTAAGCTATACAATATCCACGCTGTTTACCTATTGTTCGTTGCTAGGAAATAAGCGGGAATTTTTCGGGGGAGGGGGATTCTGCGGGGGGATTTTTCATAGGGAGAATTCCGCCTAGGAAAAAAACCTTTCAGGGTGAATTTTCCAGATGAATTTTACACAGCGGGGAAGAAGATTTCCTGATATGGCTTGATAAACTGTCATAAACAAAATAAAATATTTTTTTTTAGCTGAAAGTGAGGAGCAACATAATAACTGAAAACACAGAAATAAATTCGTATACGAGGAGGGCTATTCCTCCCTCAGGGACTTGGCTATGTGAATGATAAGTATTTTTATAGAAATTTAAGGCTTTAGCGTAAAGAGCGATGGATGAGGAAGCCCCCCCCCTCATATACGGAATTACTTCTGTTATTTATAAGTTTTAACGCTGCTCTTTACTTTCAATTGAAAAAAATTCGTTTTTTTTATTAAATCTTTAACTCTTGGCGATATTCTACTTTTTTACACCAATCTCCGCATTCTTTTTGAAAAACAAGACTTATATGAATATTCTAAATTTTTTTTCAATTTCACATTTACTCGATATGTAATGTTTGGGATTTCTGGCTTAAAACCATTTTGTCCCTTCAAATTTAGGGTGTATGTGATGCATTCTGTAGATTACTCTCCAATTTGAACTTCAGTCTACAGCAAATGACCCGTCATTTAAATAGTATTTTCACATATGTCTAAACACCGATGGGTGACATCAGTGCGTAATAAAATCAAACAGTTCGTGGTAACGAACCGTAGTAAGGAGCGACCCGGCTCAATAGTAAACGAAACTCTAAAAAACGGAATTTTGATGCTAAAAGATACATCAAAAGAATCAAATTTTCATTCTGATTCTAGATATATAAGTTTCATCAAATTTAATCTTTGTCATCAAAAGTTACGAGCCTGAGAAAATTTGCCTTATTTTGGAAAATAGGGGGAAACACCCCCTAAAAGTCATAGAATCTTAACGAAAATCACACCATCGTGTTCAGCGTATAAGATAACCCCATAGCAAAAATTTCAAGCTCCTATCTACAAGAATGTGGAATTTCGTATTTTTTGCCAGAAGACAGATCACGGGTGCGTGTTTATTTGTTTTTTTTTTTTTTCCCAGGGGTCATCGTATCGACCAAGTGGTCCTAGAATCTCGCAAGAGGGCTCATTCTAACAAAAATGAAAAGTTCTAGTGCCCTTTTTAAGTGACCAAAAAAATTGGAGGTCACCTAGGCCCCCTCCCACGCTAATTCTTTTCCCAAAGTCAACGGATCCAAATTTTGAGATAGCCATTTTGTTCCGCATAGTCGAAAACCATATTAACTATGTCTTTGGAATGACTCACTCCCCCACAGTCCGTGGGGGAGGGGCTGCAAGTTACAAACTTTGTCCAGTGTTTACATACAGTAATGGTTATTGGGAAGTGTACAGACGTTTTCAGGGGGATTTTTTTTGGTTTGGGGTGGGTTTGAGGGGAGGAGGCTATGTGGGAGGATCTTCTCTTGGAGGAACATGTCATGGGGGAAGAGAAATTCAATGAAAAGGGCGCGGGATTTTCTAGCATTACTATAAAAAAAAACAATGAAAATATAAACACGAAAAAGTTTTTCAACTGAAAGTAAAGAGTAGCATTAAAACTTAAAACTAACAGAGATTATTACGCATATGAGGGGTTCTAAAAATACTTTAGCATAAAGAGCGAGGTATTTAGGAGGAGATAAATACCTTGCTCTTTATGCTAAGTGTTTTTAGTAATTTCAACTACTTATTCCACGGCCTTTCTGATTCAGGGGTCATTCTTAAAGAATTGGGACAAAACTTAAGATTTAGTATAAATGGCGAGGTATTAACGACGGGACAAACCCCCTCATATACATAATAAAAAATATAAGAGCATAAAAGTTTGTTACGTAAGTTAATTCTTAAGTTACGTATATTTTTTACTAATAAAAACTTTCGTTAAAAATTAAAAGTTCTAGTTGCCTTTTTAAGTAACCGAAAAATTAGAGGGCAACTAGGCCTCCTTCCCCACCCCTTATTTATCAAAATTGTCTGATCAAAACTAAGAGAAAGCCGTCTAGCCAAAAAAATATTAATATGCAAATTTCATTTTACTAATTAATGTGCGGAGAGCCAAAATCAAAAATGCATTAATTCAAAAACGTTCAGAAAATAAATAAAAAAAACTAGTTTTTTAAACTGAAAGTAAGGAGCGATATTAAAACTTAAAACGGACAGAAATTACTCCGTATATGAAATGGGTTGTCCCCTCCGCAATCCCTTGCTCTTTACGCTAAAGTTTGATTCTTTGTCACAATTCTACTTTTTAAAACAATTAAAAACTTTAGCGTAAAGAGCAAGGGATTGCGGAGGGGACAACCCATTTCATATACGGAGTAATTTCTGTCCGTTTTAAGTTTTAATATCGCTCCTTACTTTCAGTTTAAAAAACTAGTTTTTTTTTATTTAATATCAGATAAAGCCGAGGTTTCTTGAATTTTTTCTAGCCATGAACAAACCTCTCAAAAATGTAGAGAATTTACAAAATGAAATCATATCTATCATTTATTATGTCTTTCAGAGACTGTACTCTAACACTGCCTAAGTAAAGTGCCATATGGCTTCAACGTACTAATTTTTATGATTTTTTTCACCACGCCACTTCTGATGGAAGGAGTTGACGTAGTGATTTAGAATTGGGCTTATTCAATCTGGAAAATGAAGTCCTAGTGCCCTTTTGGAGAGTCGAAAGTGATTTTTGTGCAACCAGCCTCCCTCACTTGCCCATATTTGCTACTCAACCCTCTACCTCTAGCACCCCAAGACATCCGATCAAAATTTTGAGATAGCTATTTGTTCAAAATGGTTAAAAATTCCGTTAATATGCCTCAGGGTATTTTGTGACCCCCATACACCAGAGGACAGGGGCTTTTAATGGTGCTTTTTAAAAAATGTTTACTTAAAGGTTTTGTAATTAAAAAAGGGACGAGTTTGATGTTAGGTGGGTGATTGGTTTGAAACATTCAGGAATCGTTTCTTGGTCAAAATAGTCAAACATTTTGTTGTGAGATGAGGTGTAAGGGGCTCAGAACTGGCCAAACAAAATTTTCTGCTAATTAGTTAGAAACATATGACTATAAATCTTTGGGTCAAGAAGAAGCTTGTGTACAATAAACCTTCTTTTTGATAGCCTTAAAACTCATTACTTTAATTCCTTGAATTGAAGGGATATAAATACAGAAGAAAAATTAAACAAGAAATATTACCCCCCCCCCTAAATAATGTCATAAAACGGACCAAAAACCATTCCCCTGGCTACCACGTACGAATGGGGTGGTCATTAGACACTTAAAAGGGGGCTGGTTCAATCAAAAATTAAATTTTATTCAGATGCATAAAATACATTATGTGTGTCCAGGTCATTGATATAGCATATGTGCAGTATCTTGGGAATTGGCCAGGGAATAGAGTCTAACTTTCCGGTAGCGCAATAGAAGGAAGGGGAAGAGGGACTTTAATTTTTGTGTGTGGTCAGCTAAAATATTTCACCTTAGTGGTTTTTATTGTATGTTCCTTGGAGGGTTAACGTCGAAGCGGTGAGGTACACTAAAAGGCGTTATGTTGTGCCAGGTTGCCAAATGTTGTTTCTTCAATATCTCTGGAACTTGGAGTATTAAGTTAAAGCTTCCAGGGAGTTTTTGCTATACACACTAGTATTTGTCCAATAAGAAAGTTATAGCTACTGCCGCGCTGTTTACCCAAAAACTTGAAAAACGTGTTGGTCTCCCCGTTCACCTGCGAGTTTAGGGGACTTATTTGTCATGTGTCAATCCTAAAACATGGTAGTCCGCCTGAGAATCTAAGATTCTTGGATTTTTTTTTCGTCTGCGAGTCCAGGGGACTTATTTGTCATGTGTCAATCCTAAAACATGGTAGTCCGCCTGAGAATCTAAGATTCTTGGATTTTTTTTTCGTCTGCGAGTCCAGGGGACTTATTTGTCATGTGTCAATCCTAAAACATGGTAGTCCGCCTGAGAATCTAAGATTCTTGGATTTTTTTTTCGTCTGCGAGTCCAGGGGACTTATTTGCCATGTGTCAATACTAAAACATGGTAGTCCGCCTGAGAATCTAAGATTCTTGGATTTTTTTTCGTCTGCGAGTCCAGGGGACTTATTTGTCATGTGTCAATCCTAAAACATGGTAGTCCGCCTGAGAATCTAAGATTCTTGGATTTTTTTTCGTCTGCGAGTCCAGGGGACTTATTTGTCATGTGTCAATCCTAAAACATGGTAGTCCGCCTGAGAATCTAAGATTCTTGGATTTTTTTTTTTCGCCTGAGAGTCCAGGGGACTTACTTGTCATGTGTCAATCCTAAAACATGGTAGTCCGCCTGAGAATCTAAGATTCTTGGATTTTTTTTTTCGTCTGCGAGTCCAAGGGACTTATTTGTCATGTGTCAATCCTAAAACATGGTAGTCCGCCTGAGAATCTAAGATTCTTGGATTTTTTTTCGTCTGTGAGTCCAGGGGACTTATTTGTCATGTGTCAATCCTAAAACATGGTAGTCCGCCTGAGAATCTAAGATTCTTGGATTTTTTTTTCGCCTGCGAGTCCAGGGGACTTATTTGTCATGTGTCAATCCTAAAACATGGTAGTCCGCCTGAGAATCTAAGATTCTTGGATTTTTTTTTTCGCCTGCGAGTCCAGGGGCTTATTTGTCATGTGTCAATCCTAAAACATGGTAGTCCGCCTGAGAATCTAAGATTCTTGGATTTTTTTTTCGTCTGTGAGTCCAGGGGACTTATTTGTCATGTGTCAATCTTAAAACATGGTAGTCCGCCTGAGAATCTAAGATTCTTGGATTTTTTTCGTCTGCGAGTCCAGGGGACTTATTTGTCATGTGTCAATCCTAAAACATGGTAGTCCGCCTGAGATCTAAGATTCTTGGATTTTTTTTTTCGCCTGCGAGTCCAGGGGACTTATTTGTCATGTGTCAATCCTAAAACATGGTAGTCCACCTGAGAATCTAAGATTTTTGGATTTTTTTTTCGTCTGCGAGTCCAGGGGACTTATTTGTCATGTGTCAATCCTAAAACATGGTAGTCCGCCTGAGAATCTAAGATTCTTGGATTTTTTTTCGTCTGCGAGTCCAGGGGACTTATTTGTCATGTGTCAATCCTAAAACATGGTAGTCCGCCTGAGAATCTAAGATTCTTGGATTTTTTTTTTCGCCTGCGAGTCCAGGGGACTTATTTGTCATGTGTCAATCCTAAAACATGGTAGTCCGCCTGAGAATCTAAGATTCTTGGATTTTTTTTTTCGTCTGCGAGTCCAGGGGACTTATTTGTCATGTGTCAATCCTAAAACATGGTAGTCCGCCTGAGAATCTAAGATTCTTGGATTTTTTTTCATCTGCGACTCCAGGGGACTTATTTGTCATGTGTCAATCCTAAAACATGGTAGTCCGCCTGAGAATCTAAGATTCTTGGATTTTTATTCGTCTGTGAGTCCAGGGGACTTATTTGTCATGTGTCAATCCTAAAACATGGTAGTCCGCCTGAGAATCTAAGATTCTGGGATTTTTTTTTTCGCCTGCGAGTCCAGGGGACTTATTTGTCATGTGTCAATCCTAAAACATGGTAGTCCGCCTGAGAATCTAAGATTCTTGGATTTTTTTTTTCGTCTGCGAGTCCAGGGGACTTATTTGTCATGTGTCAATCCTAAAACATGGTAGTCCGCCTGAGAATCTAAGATTCTTGGATTTTTTTTCATCTGCGACTCCAGGGGACTTATTTGTCATGTGTCAATCCTAAAACATGGTAGTCCGCCTGAGAATCTAAGATTCTTGGATTTTTATTCGTCTGTGAGTCCAGGGGACTTATTTGTCATGTGTCAATCTTAAAACATGGTAGTCCGCCTGAGAATCTAAGATTCTTGGATTTTTTTCGTCTGCGAGTCCATGGGACTTATTTGTCATGTGTCAATCTTAAAACATGGTAGTCCGCCTGAGAATCTAAGATTCTTGGATTTTTTTTTCGCCTGCGAGTCCAGGGGACGTATTTGTCATGTGTCAATCCTAAAACATGGTAGTCCACCTGAGAATCTAATATTCTTGGATTTTTTTTCATCTGCGACTCCAGGGGACTTATTTGTCATGTGTCAATCCTAAAACATGGTAGTCCGCCTGAGAATCTAAGATTCTTGGATTTTTATTCGTCTGTGAGTCCAGGGGACTTATTTGTCATGTGTCAATCTTAAAACATGGTAGTCCGCCTGAGAATCTAAGATTCTTGGATTTTTTTCGTCTGCGAGTCCATGGGACTTATTTGTCATGTGTCAATCTTAAAACATGGTAGTCCGCCTGAGAATCTAAGATTCTTGGATTTTTTTTTCGCCTGCGAGTCCAGGGGACGTATTTGTCATGTGTCAATCCTAAAACATGGTAGTCCACCTGAGAATCTAATATTCTTGGATTTTTTTTTTCGTCTGAGAGTCCAGGGGACTTATTTGTCGTGTGTCAATCCTAAAACATGGTAGTCCGCCTGAGAATCTAAGATTCTTGGTTTTTTTTTTCGTGTGCGAGTCCAGGGGACTTGTTTGTCATGTGTCAATCCTAAAACATGGTAGTCCGCCTAAGAATCTAAGATTCTTGGATTTTTTTTTTCGCCTGCGAGTCCAGGGGACTTATTTGTCATGTGTCAAGCCTAAAACATGGTAGTCCGCCTGAGAATCTAAGATTCTTGGATTTTTTTTTTCGTCTGCGAGTCCAGGGGACTTATTTGTCATGTGTTAATCCTAAAACATGGTTGTCCGCCTGAGAATCCAATATTCTTGGATTTTTTTTTTCTCCTGCGAGTCCAGGGGACTTATTTGTCATGTGTCAATCCTAAAACATGGTAGTCCGCCTGAGATTCTAAGATTCTTGGATTTTTTTTCGTCTGCGAGTCCAGGGGACGTATTTGTCATGTGTCAATCCTAAAACATGGTAGTCCGCCTGAGAATCTAAGATTCTTGGATTTCTTTTCGTCTGCGAGTCCAGGGGACGTATTTGTCATGTGTCAATCCTAAAACATGGTAGTCCGCCTGAGAATCTAAGATTCTTGGATTTTTATTCGTCTGTGAGTCCAGGGGACTTATTTGTCATGTGTCAATCTTAAAACATGGTAGTCCGCCTGAGAATCTAAGATTCTTGGATTTTTTTCGTCTGCGAGTCCAGGGGACTTATTTGTCATATGTCAATCCTAAAAAATGGTAGTCCGGCTGAGATTCTAAGATTCTTGGATTTTTTTTTTCGTCTGCGAGTCCAGGGGACTTATTTGTCATGTGTCAATCCTAAAACATGGTAGTCCGCCTGAGAATCTAAGATTCTTGGATTTTTTTCGTCTGCGAGTCCAGGGGACTTATTTGTCATATGTCAATCCTAAAAAATGGTAGTCCGGCTGAGATTCTAAGATTCTTGGATTTCTTTTCGCCTGCGAGTCCAGGGGACTTATTTGTCATATGTCAATCCTAAAACATGGTAGTCCGGCTGAGATTCTAAGATTCTTGGATTTTTTCTCCAATTAATCATGGCTTGACTGCAACTTGATTTTAAACGGGCACTACCTCTTCCAATTTCCAATCGAATGAGCTGTTTTCGGAGTTTATTCGATGATAAGTGATCATTTCAAAATTTCTATCAGATGTTTTTCGGGAAAAAAACAAGGTATGGGAGGGTGGTATCTATCCTCTGATTATTTTTTCATGGCTATCTCTACATTCATTGGAATAAATGCCTTTCTTTATTGTTTTTTTTCAATTCTTCAGTGTTTTGAAATACTTCAGAAGTATAATTAAAATCATTTCTCCAACAATTGTAAATTACTTTAGATTCATATTTAGCTAAATTTTCAGAAAACCTATCTAACGAAGAAGGCATAAAACGGAGTGAATCTATGAAACGCGTTTCTTATTGGGTTTCATTAACAGTAATTTTCTTATTAAACGATATAAAACTCCCCGCTGAGTAAAAAATACCGTTATCAGTTACTAATTCTCTAAGAAATAAATGAGACTCGTATTTTGAGAGATTGTCTATTACAATAGGGATATATTTAGGAGTTCTAAAGTTTTTTTTTTATTACATTCAGTATGAGTAAATCCACGTTTATTACCAGTCATATGGTCGTGATTTAAATGAAAATCATTATCTACTATTGTCTTTTCACAAATATGACATCTTTTATTGGTTGCATTATTCCATTTTTCTTTTACTTTTTCTTGTGTTTAACCATGAGTTCTCTGTTTATTTTCATGCTTATTGGCTATTTTTGTACACACTTCTGATATGGCGGTTACAGAATGCCCACTTGTGTCTTCACCCAAGTATTCATAATATTTATTTTTTTTAGTCAAAAGAACAAAATACTTGTAATCCATAAGCAAATAGCTTTTGCTCTGCTACTTTAACTGTCTTTTCACCTTTCTCTTGATTAAATTCTTCATTATTCGATTCCAAATCAGCTACTATGAAAAAGGGTACTTTCGTTTGTTTAGCTATACACACACATATACACATAAACACATTCAAACATACACACATACAGATGCACACATGCACAAATGCACACATACACACATACACACATATACACATACACACACAAATTCATGTTTTTCTAAAATTTTTGGTTGATGACACAAATTACTATGCCAGGTTTTTTTTTATTTTTTGGATTAAAATTCTGGCTACTTTACAAATTGGCTTGAGTTTCCTATTTTTGAGGTTTTCATGATATTACACTGTGATTTTTCTGGAACGGAAGATATATCACTAATACAAAGGTTTCAAATGTTTTTCCAAAAAAATTGCTTGCTCATAAAAATCGCTGTGTCGGAATTTATTTAGTCTGGATTAAGATTCTGCCTGCTTTGCAAATTGGCTTAAGTTTCCTAATTTTTGGGTTTTCATGATAATATATATCCATTTTTCTGGAGCGGAAGATAGATCACTAATACAAAGGTTAAAAATGTTTTGCTAAAAATTTTTGCTTGTTGATAAAAATTGCTGAAGCGAATATAGGTCAGTTATTTTGAGGTTTTGAGTGTTTTTGTGAAAATTTTTGCTTACTCATAAAAATTGCCCTGTCAAGCTTTATTTAATCGAGATTGGAATTCTGGCTGGTTATAAGTTTGTATTCTGGTTGGGTAGAACCGGAATGGATTGGGTGGATAGTTTCTTCACCTTGAGATTCCACGACTATCTCGAGGGGAAGTTAGGCTGGCTATTACAAGGGTCTCAAACGTTTTTGACAAAAATTTCGCTTGGAAATTTTTTTTTGTTAAGCTTTATTTAATTCCGATTAAAATCTTGGATCCTTTACAAATTTCTTTTAGTATCCTTATTTATGTCTTTTAATGAATATTACTCCAAACAAGCGTTTCATAGGCAGCGCAATAGCACTGGCTCAGTAAAGAGCGATATGGGCACAATGTATTTTTTATTTATTTATTTTTTGTTTGTGTGACCAGCGCAGTTCGTATCGAAAGACTTGTCGTAGAAATTTTAACAAGGAATCATTCGATTTGAAATTGAAAAGGTTAGGGCTCTTTTTGATAGCTGAAAGTGATTGGAGGGTAACTAACACACCTCCCACGCCGATCATTTCCCCAAACACATTCAATCGAAATTTTGAGATAGCCATTTTGTTCAACGTAGTTAAACGGTCAAGAATTATGTCTTTGGGGATTATGCCCCCCCCCACAGCCGTCAGGGTAAGGGTTGTAAGTTATGCCCTGGGGTATAAAAGATTTAAATAGAAAGAGAGATCGTATAAACTTGGGAGGGGGCTCATTAGATTACTAATCAGAAACTTTAGGGCCCTCTTTAAGATTTAGAGTGATCGAGGGTGGATAACCCCCCACCTCACCCCAAATACACACCTCGTATTTTCACGAAGTGCATCTGATAGATACTTTAAAATGGCTATATGATGTCCTAGAAACTTCTAAAAGGGCTCAGTCGACTGGAAATTGAAGGGGCTAATTTCCTTTTTAATAGTCTAAAGTGATTGGATGGTAACTAAACCCCTCCCACAACCACCATTTCATCAAACACATCCAACGTAATTTTGAGAGAGAAATTTTGTTCAATGTAACTGTTAGTTCCGAAAATTATTTCTTTGAGAATGAAACCCTCCCCCACAGCCCTCAGGGCAAGGGTTGTAGGTTGTTTCTTGGGGGCATAAAAGGAAATTAAAAGGGCTATTGTTCTTTTAATATCTAAAAGTGATTGGAGGACAATTAACCCCCTTGCATGCCCACCATTTCCCCAAACACATCCAATCAAAATTTTGATATAGCCATTTTTTTCAACGTAATTGAAAGGTCCGAAAATTATGTACATAAGGATGACAACCCTCCTGCAGCCCTCAGGGCAAGGGTTTTAAGTTATGTACTTGGGGCATGGAAGGTTTATATAAAATGGGAGATTGTATAAGCTTTGGAGGGGTCTAATGGATTATTAATCAGAAGTTTTAGTGCTATTTTGAGATTCAGAGTGATGGGAGGGTAGATATCCCTCACAGCCCGTATTTTCCCAAAATGCATCTCGTGGATAATAGAAATTCGTGGATTGCTATATTTTTTTGTAGAAACTTCGAAAAGGGCTATTGTAACGTGAAAAGACCAGCGCCCTTTTTAATAGTCGAAAATGATCGGAGGGCAACTAACCACCCTCCCACGTCAACCATTTCCCCAAATACAACCAATCCAAATTTAAGATAGCCCTATTGTTCAACATAACTGAAAGGTCCGGAAATTATGTCTTTTAGAATGACAATCCCACAGACCCCTCAGGGCAAGAGTTGTAAGCTATGCCATGGGGTTATATAAGGTATATATAGAAAGGGTGATCGTACAAACCTTGGAGGAGGTTCATTGGATTGGTAATCAGACGTTCTAGTGTCGTTTTTAAGATACCCCCACACCTTGTGTCTTCCCGAAATTTATCTGATAGAAATTTTGAGATTGCCATTTGTTGTTGTAGAAACCTCGTAAAGAGCTCATTCGATTTAACATTGAAAAGGCTAGTGTCCTTTAAATAGTCGAAAGTGATTGAAAAGAAACTAACCCCTCCTCCCACCTCTACCATTTCCCAAAACCCATCCAATCAAAATTTTGAGATAGCCATTTTGTTCAACGTAATTGAAAAGTCCGGAAATTATGTTTTCGAGGAAGGCAATCCACCTACAGCTCTTGTCGTTGAAGTCGTTGAAATCGTCTTCTTAAATTAGCGTCATTATAAGTCAATCCCTAGGGGCATTTAAGGTATATATAGGAAGGGTGACCGTATAAAGTTTGAAGGGGGCTCATCGGATTGCTTATCAGAAGTTCTAGTGCCCCTTTTTAAGATTGAGAGTGATGGGAGGGTGGATCCCCCCCCCACACACCTTGTATTTTCCTTAAATGCATCTAATAGAAATTTTGAGATTGCCATTTGTTGTCGTAGAAACAAAGGGAAGACGAAGGGCATTCATGCGAGCCTTTGAGAAAATGCTTTGAAATAAATCAAAACGCATTACGTGTATAAGGATTACCAAAAGGTCGTAACACTGGAAAAACTGAAGATCATAATTTGGAAAATTCATGAAATGATACGGGGGATGATAAAAAAGGCAATATTTGCTTGTTACCAATACTACTATATCACCACCACTGCTACTATCAGACCAATCTAGCTACAGTAATGAAGGGAAATTCAATCTAAATCAAAAGACGCTATGTGCATTTAAATTGTCAAAATAGCGTACCTCAAGAATTGATTTGGTTATTAAGTTTGAACTTCAGAGAATGCTTAAAGGGAGTATTTTACCAAAAGACAATATGTGCACGCTAATGCTAATTCTAGTGTTACTGCTGCATTTACTACTATTACTACTTCTGTTGATGGTACTTGCAAGGCTAAGAGCACTTAGAGGAAAATATGATAACATACAGAGTATCAGAAGGACATACCAGCAGTTTCATTGGAACAGCTAATTGTATTAAGTTGTGACCTCTAGGACTTGATGAGAGAAATACTCCGCTGATCAAAAGGCAATATGTTAATATCACTACTAGTAATATCAATACTACTACTGTGACTACTATTACAACTATGCCTAGGGGTATGAAGGTGATACTTTCAATGAGTTTTGAGGGGGGTAGGTGAACTGAATCACAACATTTCGTCTATACACAGGTTGTCAAATGGGTGTAACAGCAATTTCTTATGAGCAGTTTGGTGTGTGAAGTTAAATCTAACAGGGCTCGTTGTGAGGGATGTTGAACTAACCAAAAGAAAATATTTTCAACCTAATACTATTGCTTCTACTCATACTACTACTACAGTTACTATTATTACTACTTCTATTACTACTAATAGAACTAACTAGTTCTATTAGGGTTTAGTAGTTCTATTACTACTAAACCCATAACTAGTATATATATATATATATATATATATATATATATATATATATATATATATATATCAAACAGTTCGTGGTAACGAACTGTAGTAAGGAGCGACCCGGCTCAATAGTAACCAAAACTCTAAAAAATTGAATTTTGATATCAATAGCTACATCAAAAGAATCGCATTTTAATGCTGATTTTAAATATATAAGTTTCATTAAGTTTAGTCTAAGCCATCAAAAGCTACGAGCCTGAGAAAATTTGCCTTATTTAAGAAAATAGGGGGAAACACCCCCTAAAAGTCATAGAATCTTAACGAAAATGACACTATCAGATTCAGCGTATCAGAGAACCCTGCTGTAGAAGTTTCAAGCTCCTATCTACACAAATGTGGAATTTTGTATTTTTTGCCAGAAGGCAGATCACAGGGTTTGTTTTTATTTGTTTGATTATTTGTTTGTTTTTGTTTTGTTTTTTTTTCCCAGGGGTCTTCGTATCGACCAAGTGGTCCTAGAATGTCGCAAGAGGGCTCATTCTAACGGAAATGAAAAGTTCTAGTGCCCTTTTTAAGTGACCAAAAAAATTGGAGGGCATCTAGGCCCCCTCCCACGCTCATTTTTTTTTCCCAAAGTCAACGAATCAAAATTTTGATTCGTCATTTTGTTCAGCATAGTCGAAATGCATAATAACTATGTCTTTGGGGATGAATTACTCTCCCACAATCCCTGGGGAAGGGGCTGCAAGTTACAAACTTTGACCAGTGTTTACATATAGTAATGGTTATTGGGAAGTGTACAGACGTTTTCAGGGGGATTTTATTTTGTTTGGGGGTGGGGCTGAGGGGAGGGGGATATATTGGAGGATCTTTCCTTGGAGGAATCTGTCATGGGGGAAGAAAAATTCAATGAAAAGGGCGTAGGATTTTCTAGCATTACTATAAGAAAACAATGAAAAATAAACATGAAAGCGTTTCTTTCAAATGAAAGGAAGGAGTAGCATTGAAACTTCAAACGAACAGAGATTATTACGCATATGAGGGGTTCTAAAAGTACTTTAGCATAAAGAGCGAGGTATTTAGGAGGAGATAAATACCTCGCTCTTTATGCTAAAGTATTTTTAGTAATTTCAACCATTTATTCTACGGCCTTTCTGATTCAGGGGTCATTCTTAAAGAATTGGGACAAAACTTACGATTTAGTGTAAAGAGTGAGGTATTAACGAGGGTACAAACCCCCTCGTATACATAATAAAAATATAAGATTATGAAACTTTGTTACGTAAATTAACTTTTAAGTTACGTACATTTTTTACTACTAAAAACATTCGTTAAAAATTAAAAGTTCTAGTTGCATTTTTAAGTAACCGAAAAATCGGAGGGCAACTAGACCTCCTTCTCCACCCCTTATTTCTCAAAATTGTCTGATCGAAACTAAGATAAAGCCATTTAGCCAAAAAAAAGAATTAATATACAAATTTCATTTTAATAATTTATGTGCGGAGAGCCAAAACCAAACATGCATTAATTCAAAAACGTTCAGAAATTAAATAAAAAAAAACTAATTTTTTTAGCTGAAAGTAAGGAGCGACACTAAAACTTAAAACGAACAGAAATTACTCCGTATATGAAATGGGTTGTCCCCTCCGCAATCCCTCGCTCTTAACGCTAAAGTTTGACTCTTTGCCACAATTCTATTTTTTAAAACAATTAAAAGCTTTAGCGTAAAGAGCGAGGGTTTGCGGAGGGGACAACCCACTTCATGTACGGAGTAATTTCTGTTCGTTTTAAGTTTTAATGTCGCTCCTTACTTTCAGCTAAAAAAATTAGTTTTTTTTTATTTAATAACTAAATGGAACCGAATCGAAACACACCATGACCACACAGGTTGTCAAACGGACGCATCAGAAACGCTTCAGGAACGGTTGATGGTATTAAGCTGAAACTCTAAGCGTGTGTTGAAGGGGATATTGAAGAAACCAAAGATGCGGTGCGCCAGCTTACACCAATTCTGCCACAGCTATTGCACTGTGCAATCTAAGGGTAGTAAGGTGACACTTTTAAGGAACATTTAGGCGGATGTTGAACTAAATCAAAATAAACTATGAGCATGTTGATTTTCAAAAATTTGACAAAGAAATATTTGAAAAACAAATTATATTATTAAGTTAATCTTTTAAGGGTAAGTTTTAGCGGATTTTGAGCTAGCCAGAAGGCACTACATGTATACTTTTAATGCTACCACTACTGTTACTTTAACTAATAACGTTAAGGGTATTAAGGTGAAACTTTAGGGAAAGTTCAGGAGGAGTTTCCATTAGAGGAAAAAATTGTGTACATGCAGGTTTCAAAGGGTATATAGGCAATACAACAGTCAACACCACTCTATAATAGCTAGAAATATCATTGGAACTTTTAAAGGGGCTAATGTGAATCAAAATTAATGATCTGGTGCACTTTTTAGGAGTAAAAAGAGATTGGAGGGCAAGCAGCGCTTCTCTCAAGCTCATTCTTTTTCCAAATACATCCAGTCAAATCACTATCAATAAATAAATAAAACTCAAAACGAACAGAAATTACAATAAATAGCCGATTCAAACCCAACGAGCAAAAATTAACGCTAGCACGGCTTATAACCCTTATGCCTTCTCAAGACTAGAACATAATTTTTGCTCACCGGAAAAAAAAAAAAAAAAAAAAAAAAAAAAAAAAAAAAAAAAAAAAAAAAAAAAAAAAAAAAAAAACAAATGACCGTGAATTGTCAGTTTGTTTGACGTATACTGATACTTATTCCTTAAAGTTTTAATAATTTTTCATTTATAAAAGTAAGAGAAGTGAAAACGTTTAAAACCCATTTTGTTACCAGTAAAGCGTAAATTGTTCTGGTCTTGAGAAGGCATATGGGTTATCAGCCATATTCATGTTAATTTTTGCTCCTCTTGGGTTTGACTCGGCTATTTATTGCAATTTCTGTTCCATTTGAGTTTCATTTTTATTGTTAATGATTTGTGGCAGTTTTACGCTTCGTAGATTATTTAACTTTATTTTTGCTCATTTCTAGCTTATTGGAACTCTTTACTTTTCTTTGAAAAACTTGTCTTGTGGAAAATTTTTTTAAAAATTAATTTCTGTTCTTTTTTTATTGACATAGTCTTTTTCATTGAGAAAAACATTATATATCTTTCCAGTTTTCTTCTATAATAATCCATAGTATGGGCTGGTATTTGTATGTTGGAGGAACTTTTTCAACAATTTTTACTCCAGACCAAACAATATTTTTAATTTAATTTTATAGCTTCTTAAGTTGACCTGAAAAATAAAACAATATCATTCCCAAAAGATTCTATATACGTCATTTGACAACCTGGATACACTTACACTCTTTTTATTTATTTAAATCATAAGAGCAGAAGTAGTAATACTATTAGCCCCAAAAGTTTTAACTTAATCCCCCCAGTCGTTCTTTATGTATTGCTGAGGTGTCTTATTGGCACCTACTTTACACAATGCCTTTTGATTTATTTTAAAGCAACATTTAGTTTTAAAGTATATTCGGCCAATGGCATAATTGTGGGTGTTAACATGCCTAATATCCCTAAAGATATAGCTGCTGGACCGTTCTACATGCTGAACAAAATGGCTGTCTCAAAATTTTGACGGGATGCGCTTGTAAAATGAATGGGCTTGAGAGAAAGGCTGCTTGCCCTTCAATCTCTTGTTTTTCTTAAAAAGGGCACCAGACACTCCCGCTGTAATTGGAGCGCAAGGGGGAGGACTTCCCGCTTAAAATTTCTAGTAAAAATATTTTAAACAAGTAAAAACGAAGTGAAAACATTTTAAATATATTTTATTTTCAGTAAAGTGCAAATCATGTTCTGGTCTTGAGAAGGCATGGGGGTTGTCGGCCCTACTCATGTTAATTTTTACTCGTTTTTTTTTTTACTCGGTTATTTATTACATGATTTAAATAAACAAAATACGTTTAAAATGTTTAAACTTAAATTAAAAATTATTAAAACTTTAAGGAATATATATCAGTATATGCATACTAAACTAACAATCCACAGGCATATTTTTTTCAGTAAAGTGCAAATTATGTTCTGGTTTTGAGAAGTTATGGGGTTATCAAAGACATAGTTTCCAGACCTTTCAACTACACAGAGCAAAATGGCTATCTCAAAATTTTGATTAGATGTGTTTTCTGAATTTATGGGCGTGGTGGGGGGGATTGTTGCCCTTCAATCATTTTTGACTAATAAAAAGTGCACTAGTCCTTTCAATTTCCGATCAATTGATTTTTTTTTCGAAGTTTCTACGACAGCAAATGGCCACCTCAAAATTTCTGTTAGATATGTTAATGGAAAACACGAGATTTGGACAGGTGGAGGCTATTCACCCTTCGATCACTCTGAATCTTGAAAAGGGCAGTAGAACACCTGATTACCAACCCAACGAGCCCCCTCCGAAGTAAATACGATCACAATTCCTCTACTTATCTTACATGTCCCCAGGGCATAACTTACCTTGCCCTGAAGGCTGTGAGGGAGGGGTTTGTCATCCTCAAAGACATAATTTCTAGTCCTTTCAATTACGTTCAACAAAATAGCTATCTCAAAATTTCTATTGAACGTTTTGGGGGAAATGGTGCGCGTGGGAGGGGTGTTAGTTGCCCTCCAACCGCTTTCATCTATTAAAAAGGGCACTGGTGGTTTCAATTTTTAATTGAATGAGCTGTTCAATAAGTTTCTACGACAATAAATGCTCATCTCAAAATCGAAATGAAATGCATTTTGGGAAAATACGACGCTTGGGGGGCTATCCACCCTTCGATCACTCTGAATCTTAAAAAGAGCACTAGAACTTCTGATCACCAATCTAATATGCCATCTCTAAAGGCTATATGATCACCCTTTCTATCTGTTTCTTATGTGCCCCCAGGGCATAACTTACAACCCTTGCCCTGAGGGATGTGGGGTTTGTCATGCCCAAAAACATGATTTCCTGACCTTTCAATTACGTTGAACAAAATGATCATCTTAAAATTTTTATTAGATGTCTTTTGGAGAAATGGCAGGCTTGGGAGGGAGGTTAGTTGCCCTCCAGTCACTTTTGACTATTAAAAAGGGCACTGGCTCTTTCAGTTTCCAATCCTTTGAATCTTAAAAACGGCACTAGAACCTCTGATTACCAATCCAATGAGCCCCTTCTGAATTTTATACGATCACCCTTTCTATATATACTTTACATGCTCCAGGGCATAAAATACAACCCTTGCCCTGAGGGCTCTGGGAGTGTTGTCATCCTCGAAGATGTAATTTCCGGACCTTTCAATTAAGTTGAACGAAATGCCTATCTAAACATTTGGATTGGATGGGTTTGGTGAAACGGTGGGCGTGGAGAGGAGGGGGGTTGCTTGCCCTCCATTCACTTTCGACTATTAAATAGGGCACTAGCCCTTTCAATTTCCAATCAAACGAACTCTTTTCGAAGTTTCTAAGACAACAAATGGCCATTTTAAAATTTTTATAAGACCCATTTCGGAAAAATATGAGGTCTTGGGGGAGGGGGTATCCACCTTCTGATAACTTTGTGTCTTAAAATAGTCACTAGAACGTTTGATGGTCCATCCAATCACCTCCCTCCAAAGTTTATACAATCACCCTTTCTATATATAGGCTACCTTATAACCCTTTTAACCTAGGCTACATCCGGGGCATAGCTTATAACCCTTGCCCTGAGAGGTGTAGGGGTTTGTCATCCTCAAATATATAATTTCCGACCCTTTCAATTATGTTAAACAAAATGACAATCTCAAAATTTTTATTGGATATGTTTGAGGAAATGGTGGGCGTGGGAGGAGGGTTGTTTGCCCTCCAATCACTTTCGACTATTGAAAAGAGCACTAGCCCTTTCAGTTTCCAATCGAATGAGCTCTTTTTGAAGTTTCTACGACAACAAATGGCCATTTCAAAATTTTTATAAGATACTTTACGGGAAAATATGAGCTTTGGGGGCCATCCACCCTCTGAATCTTAAAAAGGGCACTGGGAACTTCTGATTTCTTATCCAATGAGGCCATTCCGAAGTTTCTACGACCATCCTTTGGGTACAAATGTTATATGCCCCTAGGGCATAACTTACAACCCATGCCATGAGAGTTGCGGGGGGTTGTCATTCCCAAAGAAAAAATTTCAGGACCTTAAAACTGCGCTGAACAAAATTGCTATCTCAAAGTTTTGATTGGATGTGTTTGTATAAGTAGTGGACGTAAGAGGGGGGTTGGTTTCCCTCTAATCACTTTCGAATAATTAAAAGGGGCACTAGCCACTTCAATTTGCAATCTAATAAGGGCATTTAGAAGTTTCTACGACAACAAATGGCCATTTCAAAATTTCTATAAGATACTTTACGGGAAAATATGAGGTTTGGGGGGCCATCCACCCTCTGAATCTTAAAAAGGGCACTAGAAACTTCTGATTTCCTATCCAATGAGGCCATTCCGAAGTTTCTACGACCATCCTTTCTATACAAATGTTATATGCCCCTAGGGCATAACTTACAACCCATGCCGTGAGAGCTGCGAGGGGTTGTCATTCGGGGGGTTGTCATTCTCAAAGACACAATTTCCGGACCTTAAAACTACGCTGAACAAAATTGCTATCTCAAAGTTTTGATTGGGTGTGTTTGGAGAAATGGTGGGCGTAAGAGGGGGTTGGCTTCCCTCTAATCAGTTTCGAATAATTAAAAGGGGCACGCACTAGCCACTTCAATTTGCAATCTAATAAGCGCTTTTAGGAGTTTCTACGACAACAAATGGCCATCTCAAAATTTGTATCATATGCATTTCAGAGAAATACAAGGTGTGTTGAGGGGGATACCCAACTTTCGATCACTCTGAATCCTAAGGATGGACAATCCAATGAGCACCCTCCGAAGTTTATACGATCACCCTTTCTATGCAAAATTAAAAGTCACCAGGGCGTAACTTACAACCCTTGCCCTGAGGGCTGTGGGGGGGGTGGTTGTCATCTTCGAATATATAATTTCCGGATCTTTTAACTATGATGAACAAAATAGTAATCTCAAGATTTTGATTAGATGTGTTGGGATAAATGGTGAGCGTGGGAGGGGGGTTAGTTGCCCTGAAATCATTTTCGACTATTAAAAAGGGAACTAGCCCTTTCAATTTCCAATCGAATGAGTCTTTTCTGAAGTTTCTGTGGCAACTCCTTCGATACGAAGTGCCCTAGTCAAACAGTTCGTGGTAACGAACTGTAGTAAGGAGCGACCCTAGTAACCGGCTCAATAGTAACCGACACCCTAAAAAATGTAATTTTGATACCAATAGCTACATAAAAAAAATTGCATTATAATGCTGATTTCAAATATATAACTTTCATCAAGATTAGTCTGACCAATCAAAAGTTACGAGCCTGAGAAAATTTGCCTCATTTTAGAAAATAGGGGAAAACACCCCCTAAAATACAATCTTAACTCGCACCATCAGATTCAACGTATCAGAGAACTTTATTGTAGAAGTTTGAAGCTCCTATCTACAAAAATGTGGAATTTTGCATTTTTTGCCAGAAGACAAATCACGGATGTGTGTTTATTTGTTTTTTTTTTTGTTGTTTTTTTTTTTTTTTTTCCCAGGGAAGATCGTATCGACCCAGTCGTCCCAGAATGTCGCGGGAGGGCTCATTCTAACGGAAATGAAAATTTCTAGTGCCCTTTTTAAGTGACCAAAAAATTGAAAGGCACCTAGGCCCCCTCCCACGCTCGTTTTATCCCAAAAGTCACCAGATCAAAATTCTGAGATAGCCATTTTATTCACCATAGTCAAAAAACCTAATAACTATGTCTTTGGGGACGACTTACTCCACTGCAGTCGCCCTGGGAGGGGCTGCAAGTTACAAACTTTGACCTGTGTTTACATATAGTAATGGTTACTGGGAAGTGTACGGACGTTTGCAGGGAATTTTTTTGGTTTGGGAGGGGAAGTTAAGGTGGGGGGGGGGTTACGCAGGAGGATCTTTCCATAGAAAAACTTCTCATGGAGGAAGAGACTTTCAATGAAGGGGGCGCAGGATTTTTTTGCATTATTTAAAAAAACAAGGAAAAAATAAATATTTAGAAGTTTTTTCTACTGAAAGTGAGGAGCAGCATTAAAACTTAAAACGAGGAGAAACTATTGCGCATATGAAGGGTTTACCTCCTCGTAATACCTCGTTCTTTATGCTAAAGTATTTTTCATAATTTCAACTATTTATTCTACGGCCTGTGTGATTCAAGGGTCATTCTTAAGGAATTGGGACAGAATTTAAGCTTTAGTGTAAAGAGCGAGGCATCGACGAGGGGTGAACTCCCTCATATACGCAATAAAAATATACGAATATAGAATCGTTAGAGAAGTTCGTTACGTAAGTTAATTCGTAAATTACGTATATTTTTTACTAATGAAAATGTTCGTAAAACAATTAAAAGTTCTAGTTGCCTTTTTAAGTAATCAAAATTAGAGGGCAGCTAGGCTTCCTCCCACTCTCCTTTTTTCTCAAAATCTTCCGATTAAAACTATGAGAAAGCCATTTAGCCAAAAAGAAAATTAATATGCAAATTTCGTTTTAATTATTTATGTGTGGAGAGCCAAGATCAAAACATGCACGAATTAAAACACGCCCAGAAATTAATTAAAAAAACAAGTTTTTAAAACAATTTTTTCAAATAAAAAAACAAGTTTCCTTTTTTTAAAAGTAGAGCTAAGAGAAAGAGTCAAACTTTAGCGTACAGAGGGAGGCGTTGAGGAGGAAAAGCCCCTTTCATATACGGAGTAATTTCTGTTCGTTTTAAGTTTTAATGTCGCTCCTTACTTTCATAATATGAAAAAAACTTCGTTTTCTTAAAGAGTTAAAGAGGCTGCGTCCCAAAGTCGAACCTTAAAACGTACAGGAATTAGAAGAGGCAGTTGGGGGGCTGCCGCCCCCCCCCCAAACCCCCCGCTTTTGAAGACTCTTTTGTACAGGTTTTTTGTTTTGTTAATTAAAAAGAGGGCCTTTCCGAAGCCAAGAGCGGGGGGTTAGCTAACCACAACAAAAAACCTGTACAAAAGAGTCTTTAAAAGCGGGGGGTTTTGGGGGCGGCAGCCCCCCAACTGCCTCTCCTAATTCCTGTACGTTTTAAGGTTCGACTTTGGGACGCAGCCTCTTTAACTCTTTAAGAAAACGAAGTTTTTTTCATATTATTTCTGTACGTTTTTCTACAATCCATGGTGGATGTAATTTAATAATAATTTTCCATGTTTATTTTCTCGCTTTCTGTATCAATAAATTCAAACTGACAAAATTATCTAATTTTGATAATTTTAATAGTTTAGCAGCTTAATTATAAATTTAGCAGCTAGTGGTTTTTACCCACCCGCCTCCGGTTTATGGGCCCAGCGCGCTTCCGCTGCGCCAAGCTGCTGTTATGCTTGTTATCAAACAAGTTATTACAATAGAAAATTTCACCAACGGCTTCAATTAGAAAATCAATTTAAATGGTTCTTTTAACTTGCTTCCATCGAGCCTTACCCCCGCTTCAGTATAAATTCTTGTGAACATTCCAGTATGTAATTCTGATCACATGTTTCCATGTTTATTTTCTCCCTTTCTGTATCAATAAATTCAAACTGACAAAATTACCTAATTTCACAAATTATAAAAAGTTAGCAGCTAGCGGTTTCGATCCACCGACCTCTGGGTTATGGGCCCAGCACGCTTCCGCTGCGCCAAGCTGCTGTTAGTGTAAGAATTTTTCAAACAAGTGATGTTATTACAAGAGAAAATTTTACCTTCAATGGGGAAATGGGTTTTTCTAAGCTAGAAAATCGGGGGGTTAAGATTTTCCGACGAAACTTTCCAGGAAAATTACTCGGAGAATTCCGCGTCGAATGAGTCTTCGTACACCCAGATCCGATGTCGGCTGTGACCTGTAGGCGTGGCAGAAAAAAAAGGGTTTCTGTCATTTTTCTCAAATAAAAATTTTACGGATTAAGACAGAATTTTTTGAAGCTTTCAGTCAGTCTCACCATGTCGAGCTGATCATTTTGATGTACTTGATGTTGAAATTCGTAACTTTTAACAACAAAAAACTTAACATGGGCTCTTATGGGGAAATGGGGTTTTTCTAAGCTAGAGAATCGGGGGTTAAGATTTTCCGACGAAACTTTCAAGCAAAATTACTCGGAGAATTCCGCGTCGAATGAGTCTTCGTACATCCAGATCCGATGTCGGCTGTGACCTGTAGGCGTGGCGAAAAAAAAGAACATGAACTTTAAGTGGCTATGCGTGGTTTCTGGAAAACAGGGAAGGAGTTATCGGATCGATCTGAAATTTCGCGGATAAGCTCCTGGGCCCTAGGGGACCTTAACTTGTGAATTTCAGCCCGATCGGACAACGCTAAATGGGGGCTGGGGTTGGGGGTTCGAAACTTTCGGCCAGATTTTCCCCATGAAGGAAAAGTCGGAGGGGGATGAAATTTGGCAGGTTTCTTAGTTGGAGCTCGGGCTACGAAATGCATCCCTCCCCATCCCTCTGCGACCACTGGAACTGAATATCGCTTAACATTGTCGTGGTTTGCCTCTTTAAAGAGGCACGAGTGTGCCTCCTTGATTTAAAAAACTTGTTTTTTTTATTTAATCTTGCTCTATTGCTCTTCACTTAGGCAGCGCTATTGCGCTGCCTATGATGTACTGTATTACAGACAAATATTTGAAATATTGCAACACTTGAACAGTCAACAAATGAAATCTATTTGGTAGAGCTATCAAATTGCATATTAAGTGAAATTACATGATCTCCCAAAATGCTGTATTGGAAATATTCAGTTTTTTTACATCATCTCTCAAACTGTTATAGGTCTGTGTCGAAAACGGCTATAATAAGGGTAAATGTAGAAAAATTTCGTTTAGAATCCGGGGTAGAATCATCAGTATTGAAATAATACAATATTTTTGGCTTGAAACCACTATATGTGTCCAGGCTTTTGAAGTTACCCACCTGGTATGTGGGAGGCTGTATTCCTTCTTTATATTTATTTTATTTTATTTCCTTTATATTTCTATATTTTTTTATTTTTACATTCCACCCATTTTAAGTATGCTCATTTATATAGTCTAGTGTGAAATAATTCCTATACTAAGATAGAAAAATATGAGTTATGTGCTTTCGTCTTGGGCCCAACGATACATTGGACCTGACCTTGTATTGAAATGTGAATCCCACTCTACGATTCAAATGTGCAAAATATTTGGACTACATATCAGCTGTTAGTGTCCAACAAACCATGTTGAAACCAAAGACGTAAGTGCAAACAACGGGCCTATGCCCAGTCGGGGAAAATATATATATTTTTTAGATTCTTTCCCTTTTTTAAGCTGTTTGCTTTAAATTCTTTCCCTTGTCAACATTAAGGGCGCGTTGTTGTACACTGGCAAAATGTTTGGTATATTGTTTTTCTTCTTCTGTTGTTTTCAAATTTTCACTACTTTGATTTTATCATGGTTTGGGATTTTAGTTTTAGAACTTTTATTAATAAATCATGTGTTCTTTTTTTCTTCTTCCTGGTCCTAAAAAACGGTTTTTCTGAGCCTGAAAAATGGTTCAAAATTAGTTGCCGTTATTATGCTTTTTCTAACGGCTGCACCTTTTTATCTAAATCAAAATATAAAATTGAGCTTACTTGCTGCGCTCCCCGCTTTTATAGCCCTTGTTCGAAAACCAAGGTTCATATTTGAACCAAGGCTCATGTTTGTCTGCTTTCTGTATTCATGTCTTCTATTTTTTTCTTTTTTTTAACGACTAAACCTTTTTTCTAAATCCAAACAAAAAATTGAGCTTACTCATCCTGGCATTATAGCTGTTATCCAAAAACCAAGGTATATTTGTTAGCTTTCTGCATTCCAAGTCTTCCTATTTTTTTTCTTTTTTTAACGGCTACAACTTTTTTTCTAACTTAAAATACAAAATTGAGCTTACTTGCTGCACACCCTGCTATATCCAAAAACCAAAGCTCATATTTGTTAGCTTTCTGCATTCCAAGTCTTCCTATTTTTTTTTCTTTTTTTAACGGCTACAACTTTTTTTCTAACTTAAAATATAAAATTGAGCTTACTTGCTGCACACCCTGCTATTATAGCTGTTATCCAAAAACCAAGGCTCATATTTGTTAGCTTTCTGTATTCCAAGTCTTTCCTTTGTCACTGGAAAACCAAACTTACATCTTAGAAACAGAGAGCTCGATTAAAACGGTTTGTGCTGTTCCGATGCCTTTTATGCCATTCTTATCTACAGGTTGGACTTCCGAAGCCGTTGACTCAATATTTGAGTGAACATTTTTCTTCCCAAAGATGAAAGCAGTGTATTATATTAATATTTTTTTTTATAATCGTTTGTAAATAAGTCTTTTGTTTTTAATACTTTTTTAGGGAAATTTCATTTCGAAATATATTACCTTTTTATATAATTCTTTTCTCAAGGTCAAAACTAAAGTTAAAGTTTGTTATGTAACTAGATTTTAAACCATTTTTTCCTTTTTCTTCTTCTTCTGTATGTTCTTGATGGGAGATAAAATAAGATACTTGTTTTTAAAAATCAACAGTCACAAGCCCAAAGGGGCTGAATTTTTAATTTGAAGTCAAAAGACACAAAAAAGGTCAATAATTTGAGGATAGAAAATTGCAGTCGGTTAAATTTGCCATTGGAAAAATGATTATTGACTTTTAGTATTATAGACAGCGCAATACCGTTGCCAAGTAAAGAGTAAAGTGGGCACAATGGATTTTTTTTTCTGACCAAGGAACTTCGTACACAAGAAGTTGTCGTTGAAATTATGCAATGACCTCATTCGATTGGAAAATGGAAGTTCAAGTGTCCTTTATAGGAGTCAAAAGCGATTAGAAGGCAACAAGACCCCCCACGCTCATCATTTCCCCAGACACATCCAATTAAAATTTTGAGATAACCATTTTGTTCAGCATAGTTGAAAGATCCAGTAATTATGTCTTTGCGGATGTCATCCCCTACAGTCCTCAGGTCAAGGGGTATAAGTATGCTAGTTGCTCATTATTGACTGGTAAGGTTTTTGTGGGAGGGGTGGTCACATAAACTTCGGAGAGTTATGCGATTATGTAACCTTACTTCAAATATTATTTGCATCTAAAATATCTCAAGAACAGATAATAGTATTAAATTGAAACTTTCAGGGAATATTGACGTGAATGATTATATAATTCAAAAGACACTAAGTGCATCCAGCTTGTCAAAATAGCGTATATGCGACATGCCAGGAATGACAGGAATAAGGTTACTCAGTTGAACCTTTCAGGGAATGTCAATGAGGATGTTGAACTAAATCCAAAGACAAGGAAAACTTCCAGGTTGCCAAAATGACGTAACTTAAACCAATAATATAACTTTGGCAATAAAACACGAGAATGGAATTTAATAAAAAAGAAATCCTGAAAAGAAGTTTTTCAAAGAAAAGTAAAGGCCATGTTGAGACCTTAGACGACCGGAAATAAAGTCACATAGTGGATCCAACTTAAATTGACCAGAAATTACTATTAATAAATAAATGAAACCCAAAGCGAACTTAAACTAAATGTATAGTACATATCAAACAGGAATACAACTCCACTAAACCTTCAAAAAGTAGATTTACGCGTTAAGGAAACACAAATATATTTTAAACTTTTTATTTTTTAAATTATTACATGGAAGAAGCAAAAATGCTATTAGATCATAATCATCTTTATTATTATAGTGATTTTATTTTAGTAATTTTTTTTATGTTTTCACTAATTAAACCAAACGATTGAAAATACATATGGTTTATAATAACTTGCAAAAAAAGTCGTAGCCTTTCGAAGCTTTAATGAGGAAGAGAGGGGTACCCCTACTCCTGTTTATAGCAGATTCTTTTCGTTTAAAGTTTGACATGACTATTCATTGTGATTTTTACTCATTTTAGTATCTGTTTGTTCGTCTATTTCAGTATCTATTATCTTTATGTTTAACGTGTAATAGTTATTTTAATTTCTGTTTGTTTTGGGTTTCATTTATTCATTAATAGTGGTCGTCTTAAGTCTAAATTTATTACAGAGCTTATGTAGAACCAAACTAAGTTGAAGCTTTCTCAGCTAATATCCGAAGATCTGTATTTTACCACTGAAGGGTAAGGTGCTGTGAAGGTGCTTAATAGGATGTAGTACCATTAAATCACTTGGTGAGCCTCAGTGTTGGCTGACTGTAACAATGACAAGGTGTCCATTAGCAAGTTCTTCCAGGGGACTAGCTATCATTAAGAGCTATCGAGAATTTGCGGTTTGACCGTGAAATTTGACTGAAAAGACGTTGAAATTCCAAGTCCCTTTAGTCTGTGAGCTTGTAAATCAATGCGAGTGGCACCACAGAGAACTCTTAATGCGGTCAAATTGCTCAGATAGTAATATTTTTGAGCTGGTTTTTAGTGTTTTCCTACACATTATTCTAGAACACTTTTAGGGAGTGCCCATTCCTGCACTTTGAAAAGAAATGTCTGCTCTATTTGATTGAGAAAAGAAAATTCAGAGCTTCCGATGTAAGTTTCACTAAAACTAATTGTCTCTATATCCAGCACAAAACCTGAGAAGTTAAATAGTTTTTCTAAGATTACTGGGAACGTTGACAACGGCTTTTGGTTCTTTGTCATTTATTCGGATCAAAGCTCTACAAGTTCTGGCAAGACTGCTCAATAAAGTTTAAATAGTTTAGCGAAACAAACTAAAAATTGTATGTCAGACGAGATGGGGTGATGTTTTAAGGCACCACATCCTAATCAACTATTTCAGTACTGTTGCTGTCAAAGCCGTATCCATGGCTGGCAAGTGGTTAGGGGGTTTGAATCACCTTCTCCAGAAGATGTACGTCCGACTCATAAAAATCCAACAAAAATGCATATAAACAAATTTTTCACTCACCTACTTACTCAAGTCTTCCAATGCCAGCTGGCCCATGAGGTGACAACGGTGCCTCTCCATGGCAGTACCTCTTGTGCTTTTCATCAAAGTTCTTCAAGGGACGATCTCAACGGCATAGCATCCTTCTCGAGGTGATTGCCTTCTGTCGCCCGTGTCTTCTGATGCCGGGAGGAACCCACACTATACATCATGGGGTAGGTGGTTCTCACCCATACGCACCATGCAACTCTAATAACGCCACCGGTTAGCTTTAATTCTGTCGATCAGTAGCTGCTGCTTTGTCTTTTCACGTATAAAGGCGTTGGTGGTCTTACCAATCCACTGGATACCAAGGATGTGCAGAAGAAAGATGTTCTCAAAACCCTGGAATCGTTTTTCCAACTGATTAGTCAACGCCCAAGATTTGTATCTGTTCATTAGTACGGAGAGGACGTTACTATTGAAAAGCCAGACGCATCAGCTTTAGTAGGTATCCTGGATCCCTCCACACATGTGTTACTTTATTGAAGGCATTACTGATTCTCATATAGTGTGACAAGCATACGGAAAATCTTGTCGGGGAATCTATAATAACGTGGTATTATTCATAGTGAGTGTCTTTGGATTCAGTCAAACACCATCAAAAATCAATAAAGGTAATAATAATCTCAGTCTTCCATTTATTTGCTTCTTCTATGAGTACCCTCAAATTGAATATCTAATCAGTGCACAATCTCCCTGGTCGAAACCCATGCTGCTCATCCCTTAGCATTGCATTGGCTTCTGACTGAATGCGGTTCAGTAGTACTCGACACAAGATTTTACTCCCTACAGACTGAAGAGTGATGCCTCGCAAGTTATTGCAAGTTGGTTGTTCTGAATTTCTTAAAGAGCTTGACAGTAACCCCTGTCTTCGAATCGATGGGAATATTTTCAGTTTACCATATCAGAGTAACAGTCTGATGAAGGGGTTCGGCCATGAGTTCGGCTTCATACTTAAAGAGTTCAGGCTGTAAACCGCCGACCCCTGCAGCTACACCTTATGCTTAAGCTTATGCAATACTGCTTATGCAATAAATCTTATGCAATACTGTCTTGACTTCAAGTAAGCTTCTGGGTTCTTCGCTTATGTCAAGTTGAAAAAAGGTAACTCAGCCGGAGGGGATACAGGGTTCGTAGGTGGTGGAAAGTTCAGTACCTCATTGAAGTATTTTTTCCATATCTTTTTTGTCTTCCTTTTTTGTAAGAAGCTTGCCAGCCTTGCTTTCAACTGCAGGAGCCGGCCTTCTGAAATCTATGGTTATATCCATTTTGATACGATAGAATTTCCGATAGAATATTTCATAGCCCTACTTATCATCCCTTTGAGCATAGCTGAGATAACTATTATTGGAAATCCCTGTGGAAATGTCAGATTAAACTTTAGCCATGACAGAGACATTATGTCATAACTGCTTCACGACTTTACATCTAGTCTAAAGAAATTTCAATACTTCCTGTTTATTGAAAAATTACAAATTTTCTTTCAGTTCTCTTCTGCACAAAAGCATGCATTATATTTATATATATATATATATATATATATATATATATATATATATATATATATATATATATAAATATGTATATATATATATATATATATATATATATATATATATGTATATATATATATATATATATATATATATATATATATTATACCAGGAAAAATCTCCAACGCTTCCCATGTGATCTCCAGGTCAGACTATTGAAAATTTTTTGTTTGTTTGTATGATTTATTCAAAATTGTCAATTTTAGACCATGTTGTAAAAATACAACATTAGCCTCTCAGATTTATAAAAAAAAGGGGCACTTTCACTTGTTGTGAAAGGCTTTAAAACAATACATATATATATATATATATATATATATATATATATATATATATATATATATATATATATATATATCTTAACGAAAATGACACCATCAGATTCAGCGTATCAGAGAACCCTAATGTAAAAGTTTCAAGCTCCTATCTACAAAAATGTGGAATTTTGTATTTTTTGCCGGAAGGCAGATCACGGATGCGTGTTTATTTGTTTGTTTGTTTGTTTTTTCCCCAGGGGTGATCGTGTCGACCCAGTGGTTCTAGAATCTTGCGAGAGGGCTCATTCTAACGGAAATGAAAAGTTCTAGCGCCATTTTTAAATAACACAAAAAATTGGAGGGCATCTAGGCCCCCTCCTACGCTAGTTTTTTCCCAGAGTCACCAGATCAAAATTCTGAGATAGCCATTTTATTCAGCGTAGTCAAAAAACCTTATAACTATGTCTTTGGGGACGACTTTCTCCACCACAGTACCCGTGGGAGGGCTACAATTTACAAACTTTGACCAGTGCTTACATATAGTAATGGTTATTTGGAAGTGTACAGACAGTTTTCAGGGTGATTTTTAGGTTGTGGGGGGGGGGGGGGGGGTTTGAGGAGAGGGGGATATGTTGGAGGAAATTTTCTTTGAAGAATTTGTCATGGGGGAATACAATTTTCATGAAGGGAGCGCAGGATTTTCTAGCATTATTAAAAAAAACAATGAAAAAATAAATATGAAAAGATTTTTTCAACTAAAAGTAAGGAGAAGCATTAAAACTTAATATGAACAGAAATTATTACGCATATGATGGACTCACCTCCTCCTAATACCTCGTTCTTTAAGTATTTTTAGTAATTTCAACTATTTATTCTACGGCTTTTGCGATTCAGGGGCCATTCTTAAGAAATTGGGACACAATTTAAGCTTTAGTGTAAAGAGCGAGGTACTGACGAGGAGCTGAACCCCTTCATATACGTAATAGAAACATGAGATTACAGAAGTTCGTTACGTAATCTAATTTGTAAGTTACGTATGTCTTTTACTAATAAAAACATTCGTATAAAAATTAAAAGTTCTAGTTGCCTTTTTAAGTGACCAAAAAATCGGAGGGCAACTAGGCCTCCTCCCCCGCTCTTTTTTTCTCAAAACCGTTCGATCAAAACTATGAGAAAGCCATTTAGCAAAAAAAAAAATGTAAATTTCGTTTTAATTATTCATCTGCGGAGAGCGAAAATCAAAACATGCATTGATTCAAAAACGTTCAGAAATTAAATAAAAAAAACAAGTTTGTTTTAACGGAAAGTAAGGAGTGACATTAAAAATTAAAACGAACAGAAATTACTTCGTAGATGGAAGGGGATGCTTCCTCATCAACGCCTCGCTCTTTACGCTAAAGTTTTTTACTGTTTTAAAAAGTAGAGTTAAGAGAAAGAGTCAAACCTTAGCGGAAAGAGCGGGGCGTTGATGAGGAAGCATTCCCTTTCATATACGAAGTAATTTCTGTTCTTTTTAAGTTTTAATGTCGCTCCTTACTTTCCGTTAAAAAAACTTTTTTTTTATATTTAGTCTTACACAGCATAATTCTTGATTGCGTTCCGTTTAACTGAAAAGTATCGAAAAAAACATGAAACATTTGTTTATATTAATTTTGTCGGACAATATTAATTTTTTTACGTTTTTAAGAGTTAGAAAAACATTTTGGGAGGAGGGAGGTTCAAACCCCCTAACCCCTTGGATACGGCCTTGTGTATTTACTGCTCTTCAATACATTCGGAAATAAAAGTTTGTTTTAAAGTTGTTTTTTTTTTTGTAACAACGAGAATCGGTGAATGCGGGCTCGTTCTGCAGTAAGTATTTTGAAAAATAAAACTACCCAGTTATTTTCCAATTATATACCCAATTATTGCTCGTTTATTGAGATAAAATATATAGTGATATTTTGAATAATATCAGATATATGGTAATAATTTTGAATTCACGAAGTTAAAAATTGAAATTTTTTAAAATGAATTTTGTTTTCACTATAGTGCTAATTATACTCTTGTTTTTAGAATTTGTGGGGGGAGTCAGTCCTGCTTGTTTTAATTTTCTGTTCGTTTTTAGTTCAAAATTTCAAAATTTTGAAATAGCCATTATGTTCAGCATCAAAACTGAAGCTTACGAGCAAAAAGTTTACAGAAGATAAGTTCTTCCAGTTATATCTGTTGTTCCTGTTTTTCAAGTATATGTCCCAGTTGTTCCAGTCAGTTAGCATTTCTAGAATAATAGCAATTAATAACAAAAAACATTAGGCTGGATTGCCCCATCTATATAAAATCCCTTTGAATTAAGCTGCCCTAACAAAGGAAAGAATTTTACCAAAGGAGATACTAGTCTAGCCTGCTATCAAGGCCTACTAAGAAGCACCAAATTATGGAAGAGCTAGACAGGATGTACAGAAAGTCATTCTTGGGATATACTTACATTAGAAGATTATGAAAAAAAAAGGTCAAGTCTTAAAAATATCAGATTTTTGACAAACTCTCAACAGATACTAGGGGTGTGTTCCAGCTGACGGTTTTTCAGTAACTGCAGTTACTGCGCGGTAACTGCCCATTTCTAACTGCAGTAGAGCCAGTGGGAACGGCACAGTAAGCTGACTAGCAGTAGCGTCATTTTCGAATTAATGCACGTGTTTAAATTTAAGGGACAGTTTAATGCTGATTAGTATAATTTTTTTATTCCTTCTGTTTCAGAGCATTTAGAGAGGTTCTAAGCTTAAACAGTAAAAATTAGAGTATCTTGTTCAATGCAATAAAAGGGGTTAAAAGTGCTATTCAAGAAATGTGCCAGGAAATTATGCTAGATATGAAGCTATGGAAACATTCCAAGATATAACCCAAGTGCTTTGTTTCTAACGTGATAACGTAATGGGACATAATTTGGAAAACATCTCTTAGTGCTGTCAAATTTATATCTAGATTTTTCTAGTGGCTGGTTCTGATAATCTAATTTGCGTAATAAATGTATCTGAGTGTGTTTTCATTTATTTTGATGCATTTATTAGAAACCCTATGATTTAATGATTTCAAAACTTTTTAGTATATGCTAAGTTACGATTTTCTAAGTCGATTTTGTACGAAAGTTTTATTTTAGTTTGATCTTTATGACTTGGAATACCTCTTACAAATAAAACAATAATAATTATATAATCCAGTAAAATATGATAATACTTGTATCCCCTAAGCTTAAATTACGAGGAAAGTAATTGTATAAACTATTCATGATTATTTTTTCTTTAAGTTTGAAATATTCAAATTCGTAAATTCAACATAATAAAATACATTATCTAACTGAAGCTAAGTACTTTTTAATTTATAATTATTGTTTATAGTTTAGTTTATAATGATTGCAGAAGGAAATTCATGATTATCCCATGCTTTCATTTTTAATGCTAACAAATTTCAATTTTTCTGAGTAGCACGGAAAAATAATCTAGGTTTGCCTTATAGTATCTTTTCGAGATGAAAGTAATGTGAAGTCTTGTTAACATTTTTACTTTATAGGCATGTCCACCAAAGATTTTAGGTGCTTTAAAATTATTTTAATGTTAAAATAAAAAAAATTTATTTAATTATTTAATTATTATTTAATTATTATGAAATTATTTCACTATTTAATTATTTAACTATTAAAATTATTATAAAATTATTCAAAATTATTTAAACGTTATTTTTTGTGTCAAGCTGATTTTCTTCCTATATGCTTTTCATGAAATAAAGTAGTTGTCATGGCAACACAGAGAGGAGGTTTTTTATGAGCTTAAAACATATATGTACTTGATAGCTTAAGAAGGTTTAGCTTTCCTTTGAAGTTGTCTTGGGAATCTAACAGATTGTTAGTATTTGAATTTTTACGGACAAAAAGTGTTGTCAGCTTTAACTACTGCTACTACTAATACTAACAAATCACAGCAGCACCAAGCCCCTCAGGCCAACAACCTTTGTCAATCTGTCATCTTTCTCTCACAGATCGTGCCCTAGCCACCTCAACCTTTCTTTTATTATAGCCCTAGAAAGCGTGATTGAACCACATTTCTCGTATAGCCTGCTGTTTGAAATACAGTCAGTCAGCCAGGTACCCAGAACAATTCGTAGACATTTTTTTGGAAAATATCTAGTAAATTTCCAACCGATTTTCCGAGCGCCCACGCTTCAGATTCATATTTAACTACTGTCATATGGCCTTAGCCTTGGCCATTCTACTTTTAGTATCTTCACTACTCCCACCGTCTGTACTAATAATGCTACCAAGGTAAGTGAAGCTGCCCACTTGATCAATTATTTCGTTACCCAACGTCACCATTTCATTTTCGATTATCCCTAGCCTTAGTGAATTTTTCTTCTTTACATTATTTTCAAACCTATTGTAGCTCCCTGAAATCGCAAAACCTCTAAAAGCTTATTCATTTTGCTTACACTTTCATCTAGGATGCTTAAATCATTAGCATAATGTAAGTCCAGGAGAGTTTTTCCTCTCAGTTTGATTCCGTGGTGTCCCATTGCCTGTCCTATGCTCCTTAATGCAAAGTCCAGCGAAATAATCCATATAAAGGGGGATAGAACAGTATCATATTACTAAGTAATTTGCTACGTACAGAGACCAGACTAATGCCGACACTCACTCTTATCACCTTTCTTATACAGCGGTTCCATTAAGAATTTCCTAAAATAGTTAGGTACTTCCTCTTTTTAAAAAATCGTATCCATAATCTTCAGAAACTTATTTCTAACCTCAGAGCCACCATATCTAAGAAGTTCACTTACCACGCTATCTGCACCTGGAGCCTTATTATTTTTTAATCCTTTTGACACTGTCGCTATTTTTTCCACAAACTTTTTCATTTTCCTCTTCATCTTTTCCTGCAACTGTATCTCAGTTTAGTACATTCTCAAAATGTTCCATCGATCTCTCTTTAACTCTTTCCTTATCACTAATTTTGGCCCCGTTCCTATCTTTAACTGGGACAAGTCTGGACTGACTATTCCCTCTTAATTTATTAATATGCTAGTACAGCATTTTGCTCTTATCCCGTCTAGCTGCATCTTCCAGATCCTCGGCAATGTTATCCGTAGGCTCCATTTCACACCTCCTTAGTTCATATTTCAATGCTTTCTCCACTTTCTTTATATTCTTTTTGTTTTTATATGATCTATCACTTAGATACTTCTTGTACAAACCCCTTCTCCTCTCTGTTAAACATTAAGCTTTTTCACTAATATTCCTAGCTGCGGTCTTAACGTTATTCCCTAAGACACCGTCAGCAACTTCACAAACTTTTTTCTAAAGTTATTCCAACCATCTTTCACGTTGTCAAATTTTAAACTCTCAAGTTTTGTATTCAACTGTTCCTAGAAAGTTTCCCTTAAATTCTCAACCTGGCGTCATTCCGAAATTTCAGCTTTAAATTAACCCTAGACACTACTAAATGGTGGTGTTTATTGTTAACATAAATAACAGCACTCTTATATACCCTAGCATCTTGTATTGATCCTGCAAGTCTTCTGTTTACTCTAACATAATCAATAAGGTTGGCTGTCTTACCATCACGTGAATAACATGTCAACTTATAGGCCATTTTATGACCAAACATCGTATTGGTTATAGCTAGTTTGTTATATCTACGAAATTCCAGAAGTCTGTAGCCATTACTGTTTTCTTTTCCTACGCCAAATTTACGTAGGCGAGGATACCATCTATCCCTATTTCTACCGACCTGGGCGCTAAAATCTCCTAGTAAAAACACCATATTTCTACTTGGGACCCTGTCTATTTGCTCCTGTAACTGTAAGTCAAATTCATCTGTATCTAATACTACTAGTATTTCTGTCAGTCCGTTCAACAGGGACATATACGACTGTAACTGACACCAGACTGATGCCTACTATAACTTGGCAACACTGACGAATATGTGGTATTGCCTCAAAAACTTCCACTTTTGAAACAAAAGAAAGAAGCAACTGTAAAAAATTATGATTTTCAGGTACATATAGACCTAAGATGGGTCCAGAAAGGGGGTAAAAATGTTTTGAATTTTATGTTTTTGGTATTTTAAGAACCTGAAAAGTTAGTAGGGATAAATGTGTCTGTTTCTTTTTTAGCTTGCAAGTTGACGATATAAAAATGAGCCGTGCCATGGCAAATAAAATTCAAAAGCAAATTTTCAAATATTTTATAGTTTTGGATTTTGAAGCAACGTGTATGAAAGACAGAAAGATCGAGCCTCAGGTAATAAATTTTGAAGTCATAGACTTTTAAACTTTGCTGCTTTTATTGAATTTTTTTTTGTGTTATAAATGATTTTTCTCTTTGATCATGCTTATATCCCCAAAGTTGAAGTACCAAGGACAGTGAAAGTATTTTTTATCATTATTTTATTAATTTTTATCATAATTTTATTAATATTTTATCATAATTTTATTAATATTTTACAACATGCAAATATTGACCGTGAGTTGTATGTATGCGATGATTTTCCACCATTTTGATAAAATGTTAGCTCATTTTTAAGAAAAGAGTCACTTACGGAGAATTCAGGGCATATATACAACTTAGAGTGTATATTTGCATATTATGGAAGATTTAGTTTTCACTTCTATCGCAAAGGAATGTCATATTTGGATTCAGAGAGAAATTCTGTTTCTAAAGATATCCCTATTTCTTAGCTACGGTATCTCGTTATTGGTGGACGATGTTTACCCCCCCCCCCCCGAATGACGTTTATCCCCCTCCAGAAATTACTCTCCCCGGGAAAATACCCTCCCGGAAAATGCCCTCTCCATAAAACACACACTGCCAAAAGTATCCCCCCCTCGTGGAAAATACCCCTGGAAGATATCCCGCCTTGGAAAGTACCCCCCCCCCAACAGAAATGCTCCCCGGAAAATACCCCCGGAAAAAAATGTGAAAAACACTCCAACGGAAAATACCCCCAGAAGATACCCACCGTGAAAAATATGGATTTCGAAATTTGAGAATTCTATTTAAGTTCTGTTTTTTTTCCCGAGAAAGAATTTTGGTACTTGTGATAATACGTCACTCACCCAAGTTTACACTGTGTAAAACTCGAGAACAAATCAGTTTCTTCGTTACTTTCTTTCACTTAGCGCGAGACAAAGACAAGATAAAGACTAGAGAAAGAATAGATGGGAAAGTTAGGAAACAATTCTTACTTTATAATATAAAGAATCAGGAAACAATTCTTACTTCGTCTTACTTGAAGTCAGGAAACAATTCTTACTTCATAATATGAAGAATAGCTGTACGTAATACATTTTGCATGCACACCCACTATACTTCACCCCCCTCCCCATGTGCAAACATATAGCCCAAATTTGTAGCTAAAGTAACGAAGAGACTAACGAAGAAATCGGTTTGTTCTCGAGTTTTATGCATCGACAAACTTGAGTAAGTGGCATATAATGCACAAGTACCGGAAATTTCGTGGAGAGAGAGCTGGGTTTCCCAGTATTATTTAAAAACGATCAGAAATTAAACATAAGAAAAACAAATTATTTCAACTGAAAGTTAGCAGCAACATAAAAACTTAAAACGAACCGAAATCATTACGTATGTCATTACTCTTTACGCTAAAATTTTGACCTTTTGTCCTAATTCTTTAAGAACGATTCCTGAAACACAATGGCCGTTTAATTAGAACAATAAGCTTAGTTTCAAAATTCTATAAAATAAAACTTTAACCTACAGAGCCAAATCTTGAGGAGGAGGCAATCCCTTTCTTATACATAATAATCATGTTGCGAGAGCAACACTTGGGTTTTGTCGTGTTTTTTTTTTCCTAGCACCCCGATTTCAGCTTATCCCTAAAAAGTGATAAGGATCTAACCTCTGTGGTTTTTTCGGAAAGTGTGGACCTTAGGTCGGATTGATGAATATGACTTTGGATTTTGGAAAGCTTCGTAGAACTCTTGCCTGGGGCCAAAAATCTATTGTTTCTACCCATTTCTGTTCGTGATTTCAGCTGAGTTTATCATTCGGTTTTTTGCACTTGGGATTGCGATAGACAAATGGTATCAGATTGTGCCTCTTAAACTCTAAAAGTTCCCTCATTGCTAACGAAATTAGAGTTTATCCTTTGCTCCTTTCTAAGTGATGATGTTAGAAACTTGGCCTATGGCAAAAAAGTCAACTTTTGAACTAAGACAGATAGATTTTTTTTTGACGGCAGTCAATAGCTATTGATGAGCTGATCAAAGTACATGTCATCCATTTTTTGTTAGAAAAATTTCTTCATGAGATATACCAGTTTGAAAGTTTAAAGGGGCTGACAACTTCAGTAGTAAGATACAATCTGAAACCAAAAATAGGCCGATACCAATTGTGAGACATATAGGGGAGTTTCAAGTAACACTCGGCTATTAGCTCATAATCATGCTCGGCAATGAGGGGTTCGCAACTTTTGCTAGTTGGTGTACCTATTATTTGTTCCCGGTGTATTTGATGGTAAGACCAATTTGGTTCCAGTGGTAAGACATGTAAGGACTTGTAAGTAATATTCGACTGTTAGGCTACAATAATCTTCAGCAATGATGGGTTTGCAACTTTTATTAGTTGCAATGAGGGATTTGCAACTTTTGCGAGTTGGTATAATAATAATAATAATTTATTTATAACCCACAAAGTACATTAAACTGTGGAGTAAACACACAAAAAAAGAAAAAAAAAGACGAAAAACATAACAACATAAATAATATAGATAACATAGCAGCATAACAACATACAACATAAGTAAATTACCTCCATTCAAAAAATGGCCAAAGAGGGTAAAAAACACCAATCATTTGCCGAGTTTTAAGACATATATCTTTAGATAAATGTTTCAGTCGCGAGGGCGCATCAACGATGTCAAATTTAGCGACGACTGTATGATTCCGATACCACCGAGGCAGACGCAGCAAATACTTGCAATACTTAAAATATCCTGAGCGTATTTTCTTTGTATCCTTCTTGCGAAGGAGGAAAGCAAAACCAGAAAGATAAAAAACAGCAGGGGCACAAAAACTAGAATAAAGACGGCATAGTCCATTTCGGTTATACCGACCACGATTTGGTGAAATTTTCGCGTTTCCAACCCGCATACTTTTCAGCACGCTGGACGTAATAGCGGAGCAAGTAGACGAAAGTGACGTGGAAAAAGAGAGACCCAACCATTTAATACTTGCTGAACATGGTATAGTATTTATTTTAAGATCCTTGCAGATTAACAACTTCAGCGTTTAATCGAAGTGAGGAAACAAAAACAAAGTGTTCCTCTCGCAACATTTTACTCGGCGAAGCCGAACAAAGGTTGCCGCAACACCTCACGTTGCCCATGCAACGTAGATCTATTTTCAGTTTGTTCTAAGTTTTGATGTTGCTCCGTACTTTCAGTTGAAAAAATTTGTTTTTTTTTTCAATTCAATTTCTGATCTTTTTAAATAATACCGGGAAATCCGACTCTCTCTCTATGAAAAATTCAGGTACTTGTGGATTATACGCCGCTCTCTCAGGTTTACAATGTCTAAAACTCAAGAACAAATCGGTTTCTTCGTTAGTTTCTTCGTTATTTTAGAAACAAATTTGGGTTGTATATTCGCACATTAGAGGTGGGGGGAGGGGTAAAGTAAAGCAAAATATTTTAGGCATAATTATTCTGCATATTATAATGTAAGAATTGTTTTCTGACTTCACACTGTCCAAATTCTCCCCTCCCCCCTCTTATGTGCAATATATAGCGTAAATTATATATTCCCCGTCCATTTTGTCACTTGTATTTTTGTCTTGTCTCACGCTAAGCTGCAAGACACTAACGAAGAAACCGGTTTGTTTTCGAGTTTTACATAGCGTAAATTTATGTGAGTGGCGCCTAGCGCACAAGTACCAAAATTCCTTCCCCCTGAGGAAAAAAAACTCAAATACAATTCTTAAATTTCAAAAGCCTTATTTTCCATGGGGATGATGTATCCTTAACGGTAGGCCTACAGATTTGCTCAGTCTTCACAAATTCTTCAAAGGCAGGTCGTAGCTCCTCTTCTGTGACACCTTTATTGCAGACAATAAAAAGTCTGGAATAGAGAGGGTTGCCAAAATTGTCTTTCTTGAGTTGTCCAATCCTTTTTGACTCGTAAAAAAAGTACTAGAGCTCTTAATTTGCAATCAAATGAGCCTTATTTCTATTAAAAGTGCCTTGGCCAGAAAAAAACTTTAGATAATACGTTTTATCTATATCGCTCTTGACTTGACAGCACTTCAGCGCTGCCTATAATAGCCAAGAAGCACCAATAGGCTATTGAATAAGTGGCTAGCAACTATAAATAATATGTGGCCTGAGTATTTAGTGAGCATTAAAACCCAATATTCAGCTATACGCTTTATCTAGTAATTATTCCTACTAAGCCTGGAGATCATGTGCCGAGGCAGGACTAACTCCGAAAATCATCTTAAATCTATTTTGGATTAGGGAAAAATAACTCTCAATGAATATTTAAGGTAAATATCTATAATAAATATCTAAGGTAGACCAACAAGCATAATACCTGACCAATAGCAAAATAAAAACTGAATTTGAACTATAAAACCAAGACCAAGACAGGCCTCATCAAACAGTTCGTGGTAACGAACTGTAGTAAGGAGCGACCCGGCTCAATAGTAACCAAAACTATAAAAAATGGAATTTTGATACCAATAGTATATCAAAAGAATTGCATTTTAATGCTGGTTTTAAATATATAAGTTTCATCAAGTTTAGTCTTACCCATCAAAAGTTACGAGCCTGAGAAAATTTGCGTTATTTTAGAAAACAGGGGGAAACACCCCCTAAAAGTCATAGAATCTTAACGAAAATCACACCATCAGATTCAGCGTATCAGAGAACCCTATTGTAGAAGTTTCGAGCTCCTATCTACAAAAATGTGGAATTTTGCATTTTTTGCCAGAAGGCAGATCACGGATGCGTGTTTATTTGTTTTTTTGTTTTTTTGTTTTTTTTTTTCCCCAGGGGTGATCGTATCGACCCAGTTGTCCTAGAATGTTGCAAGAGGGCTCATTCTAACGGAAATGAAAAGTTCTTGTGCCCTTTTTAAGTGACCAAAGAAATTGGAGGGCACCTAGGCCCCCTCCCACGCTAATTATTTTTCCAAAGTCAACGGATCAAAATTCTGAGATAGCCATTTTATTCAACGTAGTCGAAAAACCTTATAACTATGTCTTTGGGGACGACTTACTCCCCCACAGTCCCCGTGGGAGGGGCAACAAGTTACAAACTTTGACCTGTGCTTACATATAGTAATGTTTATTGGGAAGTATACAGGCGTTTTCAGGAGGATTTTTTTGGTTGGGGGGAGGGGTTGAGAAGGGGGGGATATGCTGGGGGAACTTTCCATCGAGAATTTGTCATGGGAAAAGAAAACTTCTATGAAGGGAGAGCAGGATTTACTAGCATTATTTAAAAAAAATTAAAAAATAAATGTGAAAAAGCTTTTTCAGCTGGAAGTAAGGAACAGCAATAAAACTTAAAACAAACATAAATTATTACCCATATAAGGGGCTCACCTCCTTATGATACCTAGCTCTTTACGCTAAAGTATTTTTAGTAATTTCAACTATTTATTCTACGGCTTTTGTGATTCAGGGGTCATTCTTAATGAATTGGGATAAAATTTAAGCTTTAGTGTAAAGAGCGAGGTACTGACGATGGGGCGAATCCCCTCATATATGTAATAAAAACATGAGAATACAAAAGTTCTTTACGTAAGCTAATTTATAAGTTACGTAAATATTTTACCAATAAAAAGATTCGTAAAAAATTAAAAGTTCTAGTTGCCTTTTTAATTAACCAAAAAATCGGAGGGCAACTAGGCTTCGCCCCCGCTCTTTTTTTCTCAAAATCATTCGATCAAAATTATGAGAAAGCCATTTAGCCCCCCCCCCCAAAAAAAAATGTAAATTTTGTTTTGATTATTCCTCTGCGGAGAGCCAAAATCAAAACATGCATTGATTCAAAAACGTTCAGAAATTAAATAAAAAAAACGAGTTTTTTTAACTGAAAGTAAGGAGCGACATTAAAACTTAAAACGCACAGAAATTACTTCGTATATGAAAGAGGCTGCTTCCTCATCAACGCCCCGCTCTTTACGCTAAAGTTTTTTACTGTTTTAAAAAGAAGAATTGAGAGAAAGAGTCAAACTTTAGCGTAAAGAGCGGGGCGTTGATGAGGAAGCAGCCTCTTTCATATACGAAGTAATTTCTGTGCGTTTTAAGTTTTAATGTCGCTCCTTACTTTCAGTTAAAAAAACTCGTTTTTTTTATTTAATCTTTAGTCAGATCAGGCGGGAGATCAATGAAGTAAAGTCGATTTTGGTTCAAAGAGTCAAAAAATATATCCGAAATCATGATTCCGAGAGACAACAGAGGAACTTGGAAAACAAAGTGGGTCATATAGAAAGAGTGAAATTTAACTAAACATCAAATTAACTATAACAAAATAAAAGATGGGATGATCAGACATTCAATAATTATTCTTAAGCAGAGTTGGAAGGCGAAAGAATTTAAAATAAAGGAAAAGAATCCTTTCTTCTGACTCTCTTATGAGAGTCCGAGACACCCGGCAGGTTGAAGTGCCACATTTATTTATGGTGATTCTTATCAGTTTTAGGCTTATCAACATTATTCATTTTATTTTTCATTTTCAATAATTTCTTTTGTCACAACCTTGGTAGGTTAAATAATCTAACTCTGGCTTGTTTTAACTTTTTGCTCGTTACTTTTAGTGCAATTACGTTACCATTTCTAATCTAATACAAACAAGCTGCTATATCTACAAGGGCCAAAAAGCAGAATAAAGATTTTTTCTTGTCACAAGACTACATTTTAGGTCGACAATATGAAATTTGGCATACTGCATTAACTTTCTTTCCACATAGTTTATTTGTATATATTCCTTAATTGATAAATTTTTTCAAAATTTTCCTTCATTAAAAAAATAATTTTATTCTCAAAACTATTAAAAGAAAATAGTTTTATTCTCAAAACGTTAATAAAAATAGAGTTTAAAAAAAAATTCACAACTTCCACGTAAAATCACCTATTTGTAGTCACAAAAATCCACGTAAAATTACTTATTTGAGAGAGAACCTATATAATAAACTTTAAATCAGACGCCAAAAAAATGCCAGCTGATTACAGGGAATTTTTGGTGCAATATCATGGGCATAATATAAATTAAAAGCAAAAAGGCTGCTGGGAGCGTAACGACACCCAAAAAACTTTTTATAAACTTTAGTAAGTTCTGTTTATTAAATTTTGGATTGTAAATTCGGATTCAGTTGAAATCAAATTAGAGTTTTGCAAGAATTGAAATAAGAAGGTTCCAAATTTTGGATACCAATTAGTTTTAATTAACTTATTTTATTATTTATTATTTTAAAAAATTTTACAATTCATTTTTATTAATAATGGGCATTATATTGATATATGAAAAATCAGTTTGTTAATAATTTATCTATTAAAATTAATCAATAATTTTAAATAATCTTATTTTTTTGTCATTTTATAATATATGTTATTTCTATGTACTTTATCTATTATTTTTATAGTTTTATTTCTATTACTGAAGTATTTTTATTATTTTATCCATAACTAGCTGGGTCCTGGCGACTTCACCGCCGGGCCCCAGCATGGCACTCGGCAGGTTTTTATATATGGATCCTCATTGTCCCTTATGTTCTAACCGCAGATACTGCTGGGTCCCGGCGGCTTCACCACCGGGCCCAAGCATGGCACGCGGGAGGATTCTATTTATGGATTCTCATTGTCCCTTGTGTTCTAACCACAGACAGTTTTGGGTCCCGGCGGCTTTGCCACCGGTCCCTGCGGACCCCAGCATGACACGCGGCAGGCTTCTATATTTGGATTAAACAGAAAAACAAGTTTTTTGAAATGAAAGTAAGGAGCGACATTAAAATTTAAAACGAACAGAAACTACTCCGTATTTGAAAGGGGCCTTTCCTCCTCAAAGCCCCGCTCTTTACGCTAAAGTTTGTCTCTTTTTCTTAACTCTACATTTTAAAACAGTAAATAACTTTAGCGTAAAGAGCGGGGCGTTGAGGAGGAAAAGCCCCTTTCAAATACGGAATAACTTCTGTTCGTTTTGAGTTTTAATGTCGCTCCTTACTTTCATTTAAAAAAACTTGTTTTTTTTTTTGTTTAATTTCTGGACGTTGAATTAATGCATGGTTTGAATTCGGTTCTCCGCACATAAATAATTAAAACGAAATTTGCGTATTAATTTTCTGGGACTAAATGGCTTTTTCATAGTTTTAATCGCAAGATTTTGAGAAAAAAGGAGCGAGGGAGGAGGCCTAGTTGCTCTCCAATTTTTTGATTACTTAAAAAGGCAACTATAACTTATAATTTTTTACGAACGTTTTCATAATTAAAAAATATACGTAACTTACGAATTAAATTACGTAGTGAACTTCTATATTCGTATGTTTTTATTGCGTATATGAGGGGGCTCACCCCTCGTCGATACCTCACTCTTTACATTAAAGCTTAAATTTTGTCCGAATTCCTTAAGAATGACCCCTGAATCACAAAGACCGTAGAATAAATAGTTGAAATTACTAAAAATACTTAAGCGTAAAGAGCGAGGTATTACGAGGAGGTAAACCCCTCATACGCGTAATAATTTCTGTTTGTTTTAAGTTTTAATATGCTTCTCACTTTCAGCAGAAAAAACTTTTCATATTTATCTTTTCATTTTTTTAAAATAATGCTAGAAAATCCTGCGCCCCCTCCATTGAAAGTCTCTTCCCTCATGAGAAGTTCCTCCATGGAAAGATTCTCTCCGGTAATCCTCCCCCCTCAATTATCCCCCCCCAAACCAAAAAATCCCCCTCAAAACGTCTGTACACTTCCCAGTAACCATTACTATATTTAAACACAGGTCAAAGTTTGTAACTTGCAGCCCCTCCCACGGGGACTGCGGGGGAGTAAGTCGTCCTCAAAGACATAGTTATTGGGTTTTTATACTATGGTGAATAAAATGGCTATCTCAGAATTTTGATCTGGCGACTTTAGGGAAAAATGAGCGTAGGAGGGGGCCAAGTTGCCCTCCAATTTTTTGGTCACTTAAAAAGGGCACTAGAACTTAATTTCCGTTAGAATGAGCCCTTTCGCGACATTCTAGGATCATTGATTCGATACGATCACCCCTGGGAAAAAAAACAACAAAAAAAACAACAAATAAACACGCATCCGTGATTTGTCTTCTGGCAAAAAATGCGAAATTCCACATTTTTGTAGATAGGGGCTTGAAACTTCTACAACAAGGTTCTCTGATACGCTGAATCTGATGGTGTGATTTTCGTTAAGATCGTATGACTTTTAGGGGGTGTTTCCCCCTATTTTCTAAAATGAGGCAAATTTTCTCAGGCGCGTAACTTTTGATGGGTAAGACAAATCTTGATGAAATTTATATGTTTAAAATCAGCATTAAAATGCCATTCTTTTGATGTAACTATTGGTATCAAAATTCCGTTTTTTAGAGTTTCGGTTACTATTGAGCCTGGTTGCTCCCTACTACAGTTCGTTAACAGTATCCACAATTCGAACCGGCCATTTTGGATATCCTTTGAATTTTGCAAACGCTAGTCCTCTAATTTCGAATCCTCCAAGCATATCGGATAATTAGAAAAATGTTACCTTTTAATTGCCTTTCTTACTTATAGACGTGCCAGCCTTCGTCTGTTTCTCATTAAAATTATCCAGAAAAAGTATCCAAAAAAGATTTAATTTTTCGTCACTGAGTAATTAGACCTAGTACTTTTACAAAAAGTATCAGTTAACTCTATTGCGTAACACTTAAATCACTATTCAAAATATAATCCTTTTTGAATACTGGTCTTAACTGGACGAAGTCTGAATGAATACTGAAATGAATACTGTTTAAATCCAAAATTTTAAAAAATGTCGAATATGCCGAAATAAAAGAATTTTGTACTTTAAGGGAAATGTTCTTTTTTTAATACAATTTAAACAGAATGTTTCCTAGCAAAAAAAAAATATTGGGTATTATGGCAAAACAAAAGAACCACCTACTTTAAGGGGCCTTTTTTTCTTTTTTTTATGCAATTTGAAGAGCATGTAGTGTAACTAATATGATATTGGGTTTTAAACCGAAATTAAAGAACTATCTTTTTTAAGGGGCATGTTTTTTAATATAATTAAACAAAAAAAAACAAGTTTTTTTAAATGAAAGTAAGGAGCGACAAAAAAACTTAAAATGAACAAAAATTACTCCGTATATGAAAGGGGCTTTTCCTCCTCAACGCCCCAATCTTTACGCAAAAGTTTGACTCTTTCTCTTAACTCTACATTTTAAAACAGTAAAAAACTTTAGCGTAAAGAGCGGGGCGTTGAGGAGGAAAAGCCGCTTTCATATACGGAGTAATTTTTGTTCGTTTTATGTTTTAATGTCGCTCCTTACTTTCATTTAAAAAAACTTGTTTTTTTTGTTTAATTTCTGGACGTTTTTTTAATTAATGCATTTTTTTTATGTTGGCTCTCCACGCATAAATAATTAAAACGAAATTTGTATATTTTTTTTTTGGGGGGGGGGGCTAAATGGCTTTTTCATAGTTTTAATCGGAAGATTTTGAAAAAAAGGAGCGAGAGAGGAGGCCTAGTTGCCCTCCAATTTTTTGATTACTTAAAAAGGCAACTATAACTTCTAATTTTTTACGAACGTTTTCATAAGTAAAAAATATACGTAACTTACGAATTAACCTACGTAGCGAACTTCTATATTCGTATGTTTTTATTGCGCATATGAGGGGGCTCACCCCTCGTCGATGCCTCGCTCTTTATACTAAAGCTTAAATTTTGTCCCAATTCCTTAAGAATGACCCCTGAATCACAAAGGCCGTAGAATAAATAGTTGAAATTACTAAAAATACTTTATCGTAAAGAGCGAGGTATTACGAGGAGGTAAACCCCTAATATGCGTAATAATTTCTGCTCATTTTAAGTTTTAATGCTGCTCCTCACTTTCAGTAGAAAAAACTTTTCATATTTATTTTTTCATTGTTTTTTTTTTAATAATGCTAGAAAATCCAAATCCTGCGCCCCCTCCATTCAAAGTCTCCTCCCCCCAAAAAAGTTCCTCCATTGAAAGATCCTCCCACGTAAGCCCCCCCTTCAACTCTCCCCCAAACCAAAATGATCCCCCTGAAAACGTCTGTACACTTCCCAATAACCATTACTATATTTAAACACAGGTCAAAGTTTGTAACTTGCAGCCCCTCCCACGGCGGCTGCGGTGGAGTAAGTCGTCCCCAAAGACAGTTATTAGGTTATTCGACTATGGTGAATAAAATGGCTATCTCAGAATTTCGATCCGGTGACTTTGGGGAAAAATGAGAGTGGGAGGGGGCCTAGGTACCCTCTAATTTTTTGGGCACTTAAAAAGGGAACTAGAACTTTTAATTTCCGTTAGAATGAGTCCTTTTGGGACATTCTAGGACCACTGAGTCGATACGATCACCCCTGGGGAAAAAAACAACAAAAAACAAAAAAACAAATAAACACGCATCCGTGATTTGTCTTCTGGCAAAAATGCTAAATTCCACATTTTTGTAGATAGGGGCTTGAAACTTCTACAGTAAGGTTCTCTGATACGCTGAATCTGATGGTGTAATTTTCGTTAAGATCGTAGAACTTTTAGGGGGTATTTTCCCCTATTTTCTAAAATGCGGCAAATCTTGTCAGGCTCGTAACTTTTGACAGGTAAGACTAATCTTGATGAAACTTTTATATTTAAAATCAGCATTAAAATGCGATTCTTTTGATGTAACTATTGGCATAAAAATTTCATTTTTTAGAGTTTTGGTTACTATTGAGCCGGGTCGCTCCTTACTACAGTTCGTTACCACGAACTGTTTGATTTAAAGAACATGTAGTCTAACTAAAACATGGGGCATTATACCCAAATATAAAACGTATTTTTTTTTTTTACTTTCTCTTTCACTGATCAATTTTGCATGTGGAGGAATTTCCCACGGGAGGGGGGGGGTATTGGGTGGAATTTTTCGCGGGAGTTATTTTCTGGGGAGGGGTATTTTCCACTGGGGTATGTTTTGGAGAGTAAACACCAGCTCCCAATGCAAATATGAAGCCCTCAAATGATGCAGCTTAGTTATATGATAAAATTTAAAGCAAATTAGAATATTAATATTTTATTTTGTGTGGACTACGTGCATCTTTCTCTGATTAAATAAAAAAACTAGTTTTTTTTTAAACTGAAAGTAAGGAGCGATATTAAAACTTGAAACGAACAGAAATTACTCCGTATATGAAATGGGTGTTCCCCTCCGCAATCCCTCGCTCTTTACGCTATAGTTTTTAATTGTTTTAAAAAGTATAATTGTGGCAAAGAGTCAAACCTTAGCGTAAAGAGCGAGGGGTTGCTGATGGGACAACCCATTTCAAATACGGAGTAATTTCTGTTCGTTTCAAGTTTTAATATCGCTCCTTATTTTCAGTTAAAAAAACTAGTTTTTTTTTTTTATTTAATTTCTGAACGTTTTTGAATTAATGCATGTTTGATTTTGGCTCTCCGCACATAAATTATTAAAATTAAATTTGCATATTAATTCTTTTTTTGGCTAATTGGCTTTCTCTTAGTTTTGATCAGACGATTTTGAGAAATAAGGGGTGGGGAAGGAGGCGTAGTTTCACTCCAATTTTTCGGTGACTTAAAAAGGCAACTAGAACTTTTAATTTTTAACGAACGATTTTATTAGTAAAAAAAATATATGTAACTTAAGAATTAACTTACGTAACAAACTTTTATATTCTTATATTTTTATTATGTATATGAGGGGGTTTTTCTCTCGTTAATACCTCGTTCTTTACTCTAAATCTTAAGTTTTGTCCCAATTCTTTAACAATGACCCCTGAATCAGAAAGGCCGTAGAATAAATAGTTGAGATTACTAAAGATACTTTAGCATAAAGAGCAAGGTATTTACACCCTCATAAATACCTCGCTCTTTACGGTAAAGTATTTTTTAGAACCCCTTATATGCTTAATAATCTCTGTTCGTTTTAAGTTTTAATGCTACTCCTTACTTTCAATTGAAAAAACCATTTCATGTTTATTTTTTCTTTGTTTTTTTTATAGTAATGCTAGAAAATCCTGCGCCTTTTTCATTGAATTTCTCTTCCCCCATGACGTATTCCTCCAAGGGAAGATCCTCCCACATAGCCCCCTCCCCTCAACCCCGCCCTCCGAATCAACAAAATCCCCCTGAAAACGTCTGTACACTTCCCAATAACCATTACTGTATGTAAACACTGGTCAAAGTTTGTAACTTGCAGCCTCGACTGGTTCTCGACTATGCAGAATAAAATGGCTATCTCAAAATTTTGATTCGTTGACTTTGGGAAAAAATGAGCATGGGAGGGGATCTAGGCACCCTCAATTTTTTTGGTCACTTAGAAAGGGCACTAGAACTTTTCATTTCCGTTAGAATGAGCCCTCTTGCGACATTCTAGGACCACTCGGTCGACTCGATGACCCCTGGGAAAAAAAGAACACGCACCCGTGATCTGTCTTCTGGCAAAAAATACGAAATTCCACATTTTTGTAGATAAGAACTTGAAATTTCCTATGACTTTTAGGGGGTGTTTCCCCCTATTTTCCAAAATAAGGTACATTTTATCAGGCTCGTAACTTTTGATGACAAAGACTAAATTTGATGAAACTTATATATTTAAAATCAGCATGAAAATCCTATTCTTTTGATGTATCTCTTAGCATCAAAGTTCCGATTTTTAGACTTTTGTTTACTATCGAGCCGGGTCGCTCCTTACTACAGTTCGTTACCACAAACTGTTTGATTCTCATTCTCCCTTGTGTTCTGGGTCCCGGCAACGCCATGTCATTTTTGGATCGAATTGATGACGTAAATTGGTTTGGTTTTCTGTTTTAAGGTTTTCGAATTGCTTTAATCCATTGTCAAAATATATAGAAATATTTGTGCAATCGCCAGTTTTTTACATTTTAAGCAATCAATAATAATTTCTTTTTGACGTTAATTGACACTTTGACAAATTTTCTTTGAGCAGCAAGCATTCTAAACTTCAACAATTTCTACCACTTCACACTTTTGGTTTTCTGTTTTAAGGTTTTCGAATTACTTTAATCCATTGTTAAAATATATTGAAATATTTGTGCAAATCACCAGTTTTTTACTTTTTAAGCAATTTAATAAAATTTTAAAAGAGTCTCAATTTTTGGAGCTCGTGTAACGGTAATGTAACAGACGAACACTACATTTTTTTATATATAGATTATTCATAATTATTCATATTTTATTCATAATTCCTCTGTTGTCTAGGAATTTCTAATCTAATACAAACAAGCTGCTATATCTAGAAGGGCCAAGCAGCAGAATAAAGATTTCTTCTTGTCACAAGACCACACGTTAGGTTGACAACATGAAATTTGGCATACTGCATTAACTTTCTTTCCACATTGTTTATTTGTATAAATCCCTTAATTGACATATTATTTCAAAATTTTCCTTCACTAAAAATAATTTTATTCTCAAAACGTTTAAAAAAAAAAGTTTAAAAAATATCCCCAACTTTAATACACTGGGGAACACAGTGTTGAATAATAAGTTCTGCAGTATAAAAAATGACTAATTACGAAAATATGATAATCAAGAGTAGAAGTCGTTTGGTAGTTCCCGACCACATTTCCTATGGATAACCTGCCATTCCTTTTCTCCAGAGCCCAAATCCAATCCAGAATGTGCGATGCCTGTTTATTTGGCCCCAAAACCTATCAAGCAGCTCCAATTCCTTCTTCACTGACCCAAATCCCATGGAGCGAGTCCAATTCCTTTATCGCTAGAGATTCGTGGCACTAATGTCGCTATACTAGGGCCTTAAAGGGAGGTTTTCTATGTAACCCCAATTTTGTGCGGAAAACTCATATATGACCTACTACGATATTTCTTTGACTTATAAATTAGTTTTAATTGTCAAGGCTGTTTCTTTTTTCAAACAAGTTCGAAGCGAAGTTTCAGTCACTTTGTTTGGGTGCCCTTAGCACTTAGAACAGTGTATCTTTGTCAGGAGCTTGAATCGGTTCAGAAGCGAGCGGTATCGATCATCTTCGGACGCCGTGACATCCCCTACGAAAAGGCTCTGGAACTGCTAGGACTCCATGACCGGTACGAAACTCTGATAATGAGTTTTGGAAAGTTCTTGCTTTCTAAATATCAGCACCGTGACATCTACCTGATCAACCTCTACCATCAAGAACGAGAAAGCAAGACAAGTTAGTTCCCGTTAAAGCCAGAACAAACCGATATGGTTATTCTTTCGTCCTGGTTTTCGTCGATATGTACAATAAAAGTTGATGTTTGTAGTTTGATTTATATTTACAAGTGTAGTTTGATTTTGAATATGTTGTAAAGAAATGCAAATAAGCGATAGCTGTTTTTGCTATTAAACCTGTCTGCTAATATTACTACTACTACTACTACTACTTTGTTTGGTTTCCGTTATATTTTACTGATGACACATACCGCCTAAAAGTATCTAATTAAATTTAGATTTACCACGAGAATCTATGCGTATAATCACAAAAGCCAACTGGAAGGAGAAAATCTTCACTTCATATTGATAAGAAGGGGAAAGTTAAAATCTTCTTTAGGGAAAGTTAAAATCTAAAAACTTCTTTAGGCTGTCGAAATAATGTTTCAAGATTGTGCTGTCACAACAAGACTGAAAAACATAATAGTTAAACTTCTTTCTGCTGTCAAATATTTGTTTTCGAGTCTTGCTATGGCACAGAGGCGAAGAAATTGATATCATTACTTTTTTTAGCTGTCATAAAATTTGGGTTTGCTTTTTTTTGCAAAGCGGGGTGATTTTTACAACATTGTTGTTTTTGGGGAATTTGTATTATAGAATGTAAATTCATGAGAAGTGCAAAGATATTATTATTTTACAAATTGGAGGTAAAATTCTAGTTTAGCTACTTTTTGCTATCTTGGAAAGGTGTTGTGTTAGGAGAATGAAACTTTCAGTAATGGATCCAGGGCCAAAAAATACTCTGGGAGGGTATTGCCATGCTTCCATCAAACCCTCTTCTGGTTTTTAAGTCTTAGAAATATGCCTACTTGTCAAATCTATACCTATTGTAATTTTGACAAAACAACATTTTACCTTAATTTTCAGCTATTAGTTTCCCTTTCTCTTGTTTTAGTTTTGAAAATGCAATTCCTAATATTTGACTAAAATTTAAGCCATATTAATGTTTTTTTTCTAAATTTAGGAAAAGTATCTGCAAATCTATGAAACATCATAATTGGGATTGAGCAAAGTTATGAAGCTGAAAATAATTCTGTTGTACTTCGTTTAAGCAGAATATCTGTTTTGCAAGGTTTCACTTTCATTTGATCCGGTGACATTGGGGAAAACTGTGCGTAGGAGGGGACCTAGGTGCCCTCCAATTTTTTGGTCACTTAAAAAGCACTATAACTTTGATTTCCGCTAGAAAGAACCCTCTCTCGACATTCTAGGACCACTGGGTCGATGCGATCACCTCTGGAAAAAAACAGCAAACAAACAAATAAACACGCATCTGTCATCTCTCTTCTGGCAAAAAATACAAAATTCTACATTTTTGTAGATAGGAGCTTGAAACTTCGACAGTAGGGTTCTCTGACACGCTGAATCTGATGATGTGATTTTTTAGGGTTCTTTGAATTTTAGGGGGTGTTTCCCCCTATTTTCTAAAATAAGGCAAATTTTTTCAGGCTCATAACTTTTGATGGGTAAGACTAAACTTGATGAAATTTATATATTTAAAATCAGCATTAAAATGCGATTGTTTTGATGTAACTCTTTGTATCAAAATTCGCTCCTTACTACAGTTCGTTACCACGAACTTTTGATACCATGCTGACTTCTGACTCTTTTAGCTTTGCAAAATGTTTGTTTTAGCCAGCTCCAAGAAAAGAATTGATATAAATGTGCTTAGAATTATGACTGAAATTAGTCACATTTCTCAGAGCGCCAGTGCTACTTGTGGGACAATTATCTCTGCATCAGAATGCTGTACGAAATTTCTGCTGAGGACAGAGTAAAGTGAATTTAGACAAAATGTGTAAATGTTCTCACAATTTAGAAATTTTGTGTGCACGTATAAGCGGTACCAACCCATTTTCTTTTTCTATTGTTATCGGTTTTATCATGCTGGATTAGGAGACCAAGCTTTGCTTGTTAAAGGAATTATAAACATAAAAACGGTATTCAGTGTAACCCCATCCTGAAATGTATACCCCCCTATACCCTGATTGAAACAAGAAAAACTCTTGTGCAGTTTTTATAGAATTCGTTTTTTTAACAAAGATACGAAGAAAAAGGTAGTTTTCAAACTATAGGAGTCAGTTTTCTCTTCCAACTGGTATCTATTAACTAGTTTTAATTAATTTAAGGTTTCTGCCGCAAGGATGCCAAGATTTGTTCAGAATTTCTGGATATTCTTTGTCAAACAATGCCCAAACCTTACTTTCGAATATTTTCAAATTCGAGATACGATCGCTATTTAAATGTGGGGAATGTTTCACAATATAATATTACAGAATCTGTGGTAATCCTTTGATTTATCCTGTATCTTTACTTACACTGCGCTTTTGCGCTGCCCATGGTTTTTGTTTTGGATTTACGTGGCCCACTGATACCAATGCTATATATTCATATAAATTGGCACACACAAATAAATCAATTTAATAAAAAATCATAAACAATATTTCAATAAATCATGTATGTTAAAAGTTTGGTACAACAAATTAAATCTTACAGAATCAAATTCCATTTGATGGAAAGCTAGGAGCGACCCGGCTCAATAGTAACCGAAACTCTTTTTTTATTATTTAAAAAATAGAGTTGTGAGAAACAGTCAAACTTTAGCGTAAAGAACGAGGTGTTGAGGAGGGGACAACCCCTTTCATATACGTAATAATTTCTGTTCGTTTTAAGTTTTAATGTCGCTCCTTATTTGCAGTTAAAAAAAAACTTTTTTTATATTTAATATAATGAAAGAGAAGGCTTAGATTGTTAGAACATGTCTACAGGATGCCTCCTTAGGACAGTTTAAATCAAATCCCTAGGCTGGATTATGATCAGGGGCAGAGGGGTTTAACCAATTAGAAATTGATTTTAGTCCATTACCTAACTGAACATCGTGTATTCAGGTGAAACTTGTCACTTTTCACCATTGTCCTATTTAATATTTTCCCAAGAAATTGCCATAAACAATATATATTTATTGACGTTTATTAACAAGCAATGAAAACACCTTAATTATACATCATCTCCCTTTCTTTTGGTTGTGTTGCTATGCTCTTATAACAATACATTGTCGCCAGATTGGAGCTTGTATGACAGATTTTGAATCAATTTGACAGCAGGAAGTGGATGACAAAGGTCAATGACATATTTCCATAACAATAAAAATCGTACATCTCTGCAATAATTATTAAATTTAAAAGGTACTCGTGACGAAACAGAAAAAGCCGTTCGCAATGCATAACGTTCGTTTGTGTAAGTTTGTGTAAGTCCTGTAAGTAAAAACGTCGTGTTTCCTACCTGAAATAACATTGCTAATTTGCTTCAAAATATTCTAGTAGAAGTTCAATTGATATATGTTCTTCCATTATAGGAAATAATTGAGTTTCCAATGTTGAAGATTGATACAAAGTCTCTCCAAATCACATCTGAGTTTCATCGCTATGTTAAGCCAGTTCATCATTACATTCTCACACCGTTCTGTTCCGAGTTAACTGGCATCACACAGGTAAGGTTAGTTATTTGGTGACATTAAGCTCGAGAGAAAGATTGAAGATGTAGAAGCATTTAAAAATTAAGTTTTGGACCTCTCGCGGTCGTTACTTGGACGTTTTATTTTGTGTATTTTATAAGTTTGACTCGTCCTTCCACCCACAAAAAAAGAATAAATGGTACTTATCTTAATAGTCACTATAAAATTTCGACACAAGAAACTGGTCAAGTAACTTTTTTATACTGTCGATCGTTTGGATGGCAAAGATCAGATGGCATAGCAACCGGTTAGTTTGCTTTGACTAATGATAGAATATAGTGTCTCACCATGGACGTTCAAGTTAAAAATTGGGATTTGCCAGGGACCGAAGAACAGGCAATTATATTTCTCCAGGATAAGGAGTTGTTGCCAAAAAAAAAAAATGTGTCAATGGACACACCATGTCTTTGTACTCCTATGAGAAGCTACATTATTGGAAGCGTAATACTAGGCTAAATATTTGCACATTAGGGGGGATGGGGGGTAAAGCATAGCATATATTAGATGCAATAATGGTTAGTTTACGCATCTAATATTTGCCATGCTCTACCCCCCCCCCCTAATGTGCAAATATATAGCCAAAATTTGTTTCTAAACTATTATATATTCATCATATTGTGTTTCATTTCATTAGCATTAATCGAACTTCACTTCCCGAGTGTCAATTATATAACCGATAAATAGAGAATAAATTACTAGAATTTGTTCAGGAAGATAAAATCTAAAAGGCATATCTTATTTCTATCTTTTATTTTATATTTCTAGATCAGGATTTACCAAGTGTGGTACGGGTACCCCCAGGGATACGAGGTAGGTTTAGCAGGGGTTACGCTTTGCACCGGATTTTGGCGGAAATGTGCATTTCACCGTACTTAAATACCGTTTTTAGACGTTAAGTTGAAAAAGAGGAACAGGATATTGAACGTGGAACGCCACCTTGGATGAAAATTAACAGCCAGGGAACCAAAATAAGACAATCTGTTATCCCAGCACAACATTTTATGCTTTTCATTTCGCTCCAAATAAGTTTCGGTTATTGCTCTTTATTTATATTCGTTATGATTAATTTTGTTTCCCTTTTATTTTTTTTTGTATGCACACAAAAAGTAAAAAGTAAATACGCTTTGACTGTTATTAAAACACGTCCGTTTTATATCGAGGCGCTGCGAACTCCGTTTTATATCGAGCTGCTACTAACCTCATTTTATATCGAGGTGTTACGAACATTATACAAAAAGGGATACACGAATGTCAAAAGTTAGGGAATACTATTCTAGACGGCATTAAAAATATTTAGAAAATTGACTTTTGAGTTGATATTTGTATCGAAATACTTAAAAAGTGTTTTAGATCATATACGGGTTCATTACGAAATACAATAAGCGACCAGACCAGTTCTTTCTTTGTTCCTTCTCTGAAAACTTTGCGGTTCTCTCCAACAAGATTCTCAAAAAGTCAGTAGTATGCTGTTAATTATTTTTACATAACTCTGAAGAAGTTAGGCCAGAACTCTGAAGAAGTTGTTATACACAACGGTGTATAACAAACGAGGTTTTATTCGGGTCTATACACCCCCTGAAACTCGGTATTTGTTCAGTTTTGTACGTATTTTCTTATATATTTCCCTAAAATGATATTAACCTATTTGAACCTATCCCTTTAAACCTATTTTAACGTTTCCATTATTTCCATTATAAATTGGGTAGTGTTGCAAAAAAAACTACACGTAGTTTTCTTTATTGGGTTCTTTCGAGACCCATTGAATTTATTTTTTTCTTTCATCTCGGAAAAGTTTTCGGTACTTTGCAAAGAAATTTTTTAAAAGTGAGCATTTTTCTACAAGAAAAACTAAGAAAAATAGTTCGCTCCTTGATAGTGTCCCAATTTTTTCTAGACTAGCTTTGGAACACTTAGCGGGATTTCCCCCTACTCTCTGGCCTACACTTTTGAAAACACGGAGAGATCGGACAAAATGGATGATTATTGATTGCCAGTGTCTTGGCCTGAGGCAATTTTAAGCTGGCAAGATTTAGTTCGAAGCAGTCCTCCCCTGCTTGGCATGCCCCTGTATATTCAACTTTTTTTTAGGACATAGTGGATAGAGAAGACACATTTCCAAAAGTATTTAAGTCAGCAAAAGAATGGATTGAGAAAGAAACAAGAGAAAATAGTTATGCAATAGTTACATTTGGTGACTGGGACCTTAATTTAATGCTTCCAGAGCAATGTCATCTTATTGGCGAAGGAGTACCAGCTTATTTTAAAAGATGGATAAACATAAAAAAGGTAATTTTTCATCTATATTTACTTTAAAGCACATTTAATTTATATTTCTTCTTTTTATAACATTTTCTGCAGTATCCAAGACCGTATATAGGGAGGGGTTTACTGTCTGCCCCCTCCCCACACTAAAAAAATGGCCTACTCGTGAAAAAGTACCAAAATGCATATAAAATTTTCTGGACGGGTTTCTAAAGTTTTATTTTGTAACCCTTCCCAACCGAAAAAAATACCCCCCTCTTCGGAAAATTCCTGGATATGGCCTTGGCAGCAGGAGGAAATTAAGCGTCGGAATGCCAAGTTTTCTTTTATATGTGATATTATAGAGTGTAAAATGGATATGTATTTTAATCGTAAAATGAATCGTTGGCTAGGTGAAAAATAAAAACTAAAAACAGTTGCTGTAAAATAAACTTCTTTCTTACATTTGGCTTCCTTTGACTACCTTTTTTATTTATGTAAAGTATAATTTTATTTATTACAACTTCATTTTAGTTCGAACCTATTTCAGGCTTCAGAATACTCAAGATGTTCAAGCAGAACTCACTCTTGATATGTAAGGCATCTCAATTTCCCATGCTGTATACTCTTTCTGGACTTTAGCTCATTTTGCTCTCTTTTTTCAAGCACATAATTTTAAGTCTCCCTTCCTGAGAAAAACTAAATAATAGAAAAAATCCTGGAAGTTTAAACTGGATCCTCCAGCCATGAGAGTAGTATGGGGCTATGCACTTTAATCGTAGCCCATTCCCGGTGTAGTATTGGAGTTGCTAATACCCCGGATCCCTTTAGGCACTATTATCACATCTTATCCTGGTGTACTACTGGAGTTGCTAACCCCTCTTACCCCCTTAGGAACTCCCAACACACACATAGCCCTTAACTCCCAATACACAAATACCCCTCAAATCCCAATACACACATATCCCACCATTCCTACGACACACATACCGTTATCTCAGCTTCCAGTGATAAAGCTATTTCCAGGAACCATCACTTGCCAGCTTTTATTTGTCAGTGACATGGGTCTACGGATACTATGGCTATGTACTCGGTATGTTGTATAAGGCCTCCAGTGATGGATGCATTTGAATGCTAAATATTTATCCAAGCCATAGACGGTATTATTGTCAACTAAAATTATATATAACGACATGTATCATTTTCCAACAACACATTTTTAGGTTCTAATCCGTTTTCCATTGATTTTATGGAATTTATGTCTGGTGTAGGAATCGAACATGTGACCCAAGATGTCCTATGGTAAAAGAACGACACGTTAGTTGAGTAAGACAACAAGTCGTTAATGAAATTATGTTCCTTGACATACATTCTGAGCAATCAGTGTATTGTTTCTGGGACGCTGGCCAAGTTATGTTAAGCGTCACTATATCATAACAAGTAACTGCGTAATCAATTTCTCAAATGGGGTTGGATATATGATAAATGATATCAGTGATTTGTTTCCTGGTGCCTTTTTGGGAATTATTCCGAAAAGAGGCATACCACTGTAATTTGAGATGCTTTCTGGACAGGCATATTCTTATGATGATCAATGAAACTCGTTTCGATCTCCAAAAATTGCAATGACTACAAACGGTCGGGTATCCTGTTTTGTAATGTCATGGACCTGAGCACATCGTTTTTCAATTACCGGGGTTTGTGCATGATTTTGGGTCCTAACATTCCCATCCAGGGCCCTACGTCCCCTACCAGGGCCGATTTTTTTGAACTTAGAAATTTTTGAAGACTATTTTTTAAACAATGCCTCGCCTTTTAAACTAAGAGGTGAAACCAGGACCAGAGGAGTTTTTTTATATTTTTCATAGTTCAGAGTCGTTTTCTTAACGACAATCTAAAACCATGGAAAAGAATGACTGTTGAATGCCTAGCTGTTTATGCTAAGAGGTTAAACCAAGACTAGAGGATTTAAAAAAATTTCATTGGCCAGATTTTGAACCATATTGCCTCGCTGTTAAAACTAAGAGGTGAAAACCAAGACTGGAGGAGTTTTTTTTTAGATTTTGCATAAGTCACAGTTTATTTTTTCTTAATGACATTCTAATAGCATCAAAAAGAACTTTATTCTAGAACTTTATTCAAAAACAACTTTTTACTATTGAATTTTATGTTTACATTAAGAGGTAAAATCAATACCGGAGGAGTTTTTGAGATTTTTCACTGGTTAGGTTAGGTTTTTTTCTTAATGACATTCTAATACCCTGGGAAAGAATGACTATTGAATGGGTAGCTGTTTACGCTAAGAAGTGAAAGCAAGACCAGGGGAGTTTTTTACATTTTTAATAGGCCAGCAGATACAGTTACAACTCGTGTATGAACCAAAATGGAGTAAGCTCCACGTCGAAATAGAAAAAAAATACACAAAGACACAAGCAAGCACCCACTCAGACATATAGGCATAGGGAGAGAGAAAAAAGCAAGCAAACATCCGCTATGACACTCAGGCACATAGAGAAAGAAAAAACAGAGAGAGAGGGAAAGAGAGAGAGAGAGAGAGAGAGAGAGAGAGAGAGAGAGAGAGAGAGAGAGAGATAGAGAGAGAGAGGGAGAGGGAGAGAGAGAGAGAGAGAGAGAGAGAGAGAGAGAGAGAGAGAGAGAGAGAGAGAGAGAGAGAGAGAGAGACAAACACACACAGAAACATACAAAGTCAGCCACACAGGCATACAAACAGACAGAGACAGGCAAATTGACCGTCAAACGCACAGGTACAGAGACAAAGAATGACAAAAACACACAGATAAACACAAAAGTCCGAGCAAACGGACGCTCAGACACACAGGCGCAGAGAAAAAGAAAAAAAACGCAAACATACGAAGTCTGACGCAGAGGCACAAATTTTTTTGAGTTGAAGTCCAAATGAACCTAACTAAAAATTAGTTAACAAAATGTAACCTCAGTAAAAATAGGTTGTGGTGCCATCTAAGAATTTTTTGGTACTTAGGGTTTTTGGACTTGGTCTGCTTGCATGTCTGTGTGTCTGACCTTTTGTGTGTGTTTTTGTCACTCTTTCTCTCTGCATGTGTGTTTGAGCGTCTGCTTGCCTGTCTCTGCGTTTGTTTGCATGTCTGTGCATCTAACTTTGTGTGTTTTTGCCTCTCTCTCTCTCTCTCTCTCTGTGCGTTTGTGTATCTGACTCCGTGTGTTTGTATGTCGTTTTCCCCCCTTTTCCACGCATGTATGTCTGAGCGGGTGTCTTGTTGTATATATGTCTGTCTTTGTGTTCCTTACTCTGTGTTTTTATATGTGTTTTTGCCTCTCGGTCTATACCTGTGTGTCTGAGCGGCTGTTTGCTTCTCTATGTCTCTCTTCCACTTTCTTTGCCCATATGTCCGAGCGGGTATTAGCTTGTCTCTGTGTCTTTCTTTGTGTGTTTGTGTGTCTAACTCTGTGTTTGTATATGTTTTTGTCTCTATCTCTCTTTCTTTGCCTATGTGTCTAAGCGGGTAGTAGCTTGTCTCCGTGTGTCTGAATCTGTGTTTTTGTCTCTCTCGCTCTCCCTGTGCGTCTGAGTTGCTGTTTGCTTCTCTCTCTCTCTCTCTCTCTCTCTCCGTGCCTTTGTGTCTGAGAGGGTGCTGAATCAGTGTGTTTTTATGTATTTTTGTTCTCTCTCTCTGTGCTTGTGTGTCTGAATGGGTGTTTTATTCTCTCTGTGTCTGTCTTTGTGTGTTTGTATGTGTTTTTCTCTCTCTCGCTGTGCTTGTGTGTCTGAATAACATTTTACTTGTCTCTCGCTCTCTGTGCCTGTATGTCTGAACGGGTGTTTGCTTGTCTAAGTGTCTGTCTTGCATGTTTGTGTGTCTGACTCTTTGTGTTTGTATGTGTTTTTTTCTCTCTCTATGTGCCTGTGTGTCTGAGCGGCTATTTGCTTGCCTCTCTCTCTCTGTGCCTATGTATCTGACCGAATGTTTGCTTGTCTCTGTGTCTATCTTTTTGTTTGTTTGTCTAGCTTTGTGTATTTGTATGTATTTTCGTCCCTCTCTCTTTCTGTCTCTCTCTCTCTATGTGTGTGTCTGAGTGGCTGTTTCCTTGTCTCTCTCTCTCTGTGCCTGTATGTCTGAGCGGGTGTTTGCTTGTTTCTGTGTTCTTCTATGTGCGTTTTTGAGTGTCTGACTCTGTGTGTTTGTATCTATTTTTGTGTGTCTCTCTCTCTCCGTCTGTGCCTGTGTGTCTGAGCGGTTTTTTGCCTCTCTCTCTCTCGATCTCTGTGCCCGTGTGTTCGAGCGGGTGGTTGCTTGTCTCTGTGTGTCTGAATCTATGCGTTTTTATGTGTCTCTCTCTCTCGGTGCTTGTGTGTCTGAGTGGCTGTTTGTTTGTCTTTCTCTCTGTGCTTGTGTGTTTTGGCGGGTGTTTGCTTCTCTCTGTGTCTGTCTTCGTATATCTGACTATGTGTGTTTGTACATGTTTTTGTCTCTCTCTCTCTAACTGTGTTTCTGAGCGGCTGTCTCTCTTTTTCTCCGTGCCTATGCGTCCGATCGGGTGTTTCCTTATACCTGAACAGTTTTACCTTTATCTGTTTGCCTCTGAAAAATCTCAAAAAAAATTCCTCTGGTCTTGCTTTCAACTCTTAGCCTTAACAGCTAGGCATTCAATTGTCGTTGTACATTACAAAAATGATACCTGGCCGGTTGTAGTCATTACAAATTTGTGAGATCGAAACAAGTTGTGTTTATAATAATATTAATACATCTGTCCAGAAAGCAACTCAAATCACTGTAATATGCATATTCTCCGAATGATGCCATAAAAGGCACCAGGAAACAAATCGCTGATAGCAGTTACTATATATCCAACTCCAACTGAGAAATCGCTTGCGCAATTAACTTGTTACGAAATAGTGAGGCTTAATATCACTTGGCTGGCGTTCCAGAAACAATACATTGATTACCAAGAATGTATATCTAGGAACATAGTATCATCAATAACTTGTGTGCTCATTCAACTAACGTGTCGGTCTTTTACCATAGGAAATCTTGGGTCTTACCTTCGATTCCTACACCAGACATAAATTCCATAAAATCAATTGGAAAACGACTTAAGAGCCAAAAAACATATCGTTGGGAATAAATACATATCTTTATCTATAATTTTAGTTAAAAATAACACCGTCTATGGTTTTAGATAAATATTCGACCTTCAAATGTATCCATCACAGGAGGCCTTACGCAAGATACTAAGTACATGGTCATAGTATCCATATCACCATTTCACCGAGAAATGATAGCTGGCAAGTGATGTTTCCTGAAAATATTCTTATCGCTGGTAGCTGAGATAACGGGATTTGTGTCGTATGAGTGGTGGGATATGTGTGTATTGGGAATTAAAGGCTACGTGTGTATTGGGAGTTAAGGACTATACGTGTGTTGGAAGTGCCTAAGCGATACGAGGGGTTAGCAACTCCAATAGTACACTGGGATAGGGCTGCGCTTAAATTCTGCTTCTAATTCTGTCTCGCTCTCTCTCTCTCTGTGCTTGCGTGTCTGACCGGCCCTTTTCTTGTCTCTCTCTCTCGCTGTGCCTGTGTGTTCGAGTGGGTGTTTGATTGTCTCTGTGTCTGTCTTTGTGCGTCTATATGTCTGACCTTCTATGTTTTTTTTTGTTTTTGTGTCTCTCGATCTCAGTGCCTGTGTGTCTGAGCGGGTGTTTGCTTGTCTCTTTGTCTGTCTTTGAGTGTCTAAATCTGTATGTTTCTATGTGTTTTTGTCTCTCTCTCTGTGCCTGTGTGTCTGGGTGAGTATTTGCTTCTCTCGGTGTCTGTCTTTGTGTATATGATTCTGTGTGTTTGTATGTGTTTTTGTATTTCTCTCTCTATGCCCGTGTGTGTGAACGTCTGTTTGCCTGTCTCTCTCTTTCTCTGTGCCAGTGTGGCTGAGCGTGTGTTTGCCTGTCTCTCTCTTTCTCTGTGCCTGTGTGTCTGAGCGGAAGTTTGCTTGTTTCTGTGTCTGTCTTTGCGTGGTTGTGAGCCTGACTCTGTGTGTTGGTATTTTTTCTCTCTCCCTATCTGTGCCTATGTCTCCGACTGTGTGTTTTCTTGTCTCTGTGTCTTCATTGTATGTTTGTGTCAGGTAGAGAGACGCAAGATACCGAGTAAATTGCCATAGTATCCATAGACCCATTTCATCGAGAAATAACAGCTGGCAAGTGATGTCTCCTGGAAATATTCTTATCGCTGAAAGCTTAGGTAACGGTATGTGTGTCATTGGAAATTAAGGTTTATGTGTGTATTGGGCGTGCCCGAGGGGATACGAGGGGTTAGGAACTCCAATAGTACACCGGGATAGGGTTGTGACAATAGTTTCTAAGGGGATACAACGGCTTAGAAACACCAATACTACACCAGGATAGAGCCGCACTTAAAGTGCTTAACCCCATATTACTCATGAGACAAAACGGGGTATACTAACCAAACCAGGAATAAGTTTGTCGTCTTTTCATGAAACCCACGGATTGTATGCTATCTCCATAATAAGGTTCACTTGCTTGCATATAGGTTTCAGGCATAGAGAGAACAATCACTTCCCTGTTCAAAAACCAGCTGACCCTGATTTTAAAAGAACTCTGGAGAAACCGCTATCATCACCCGTTCTGCAGCATCACGTTGTTGTTTTTCGATCAGTGACACCTTTGTGTCACAGACACTTATCAATTATATAAAGTCAGAATTTTTTTTAGGTATTTGCTGAACGAACTGGGATTTTCCCAAGAAATTTGAAAGAGTTGTTGTCGCGCTTGTCCCTTAGACACATTGGGCACCACCATTCTGGCTACGATGACTGTGTGAATATCGCAAATATTACACGTGAATTGTGTAGAAGAGGTTTTGTGCTAAATTACACAACGACGAAAATATAATGCTGTTCTATTGCCATTGTTTTTCGAGTTTTAATCAAAATATCTTTAATAGACAGTAAACTGTCAAGAAGAATACGGGAATTTCTATTTGGTTCGGAAAAAAAATTGATGAACTGATAGCCCCTTTCGGCAGTCATTTCTGTATTTCTAAAAACAAAGTAAAATTATGAAATTTGGTGCTTTTAAAGATAGAAGCTTAAACCTTCTGTCAGGGTTCACGGCAGGAGTATCGTTTGTTGGGGGGCAAGGGGGCAGTTCCCCCCAATAGTTTGGAGGAAAAATTATTATATAGCCCATGCCTCTTGACTATCCGGATATGGACCCCTTTGGTCCCCCCCACCGATAAAAATGCTGGAATTACGCCCCTGGTTCTCAGTGGGGCATATTGAATTTCATGGTGTAATTTCCATCAAGATCTCATCGCTTTTGATGATATTCTGTCACTAATGTTCCTGCTCTACTAGCTTTCTGATTTATAAGTTCAAAATTAATGACTTTAACTTATTTAAAATCAACTTATAAAAAGACCTTTTCTATACAGATATTGTTGAACAAAAAGTTTGTTTTCAGACTGGCAATTTTTCTTCTATACAACCAAAGGTTCCCTTGGGTGTTTGGTGCAGGCAAAACTGGTTTTTAGGTCATCAATCCCTATTGATTCTTAGATGTCTATTGGCTACTTGCCTGTTCACCTATTGCATTGCTTTTTCTATATTTTCTATGATTACCCCGTATCTATTCATGCAATGAATCTATGGTACTAACTAATCAACAATGGGTGATAACACAGAAGCAGGAATAGGAAATCTTTTATGTCCTCATTTACAATAGAGTTTGCTTCGCCATTGACTGACATTGACTCTTGTTAGATATTAAACGGACAAAAAGTTTTTTTTAAACTGAAAGAAAGGAGTCTTGACATTCTTTCGAATTATTTCTCATTTAAATTTAACGGGGCTTGTGTTTGAGCAGTCTTGCCTAAAAAAATGTGACCGAAAGTAAAACTTCAGCGTAAAGATAAAGGGTTGAGAAAGGGGCAGCCCCCCCTCATAAACGGAAAAATTTCTGTTCGTTTTAAATTTCAATGTTGCCCTTTCTTTCCAATTGAAAAAAAAAAACTTCCTTTTTAAAATTTAGTTTCTAACTGTCCTTCAATCCTTCCCCATCCTGTGAAAAATTTCCCATAGGAAACTCCCTTTCAGAGACTTCCTCCACACAAAAAATTCTTTTCGTGGAAAATTCCCCCCCCCCCCGCAAAAACTACATCCCAAGCGATTTATTAACCACATTTTTTTTACTAATAAACATTGACACAAATTTAAATAATAAGCTTTAGAACGATTTTCTAACTTGAAACTATCATAAGAATTTTAACAGAACGACATTTAGAACCAAAGCCTATGGCAAATTGTAAAGTTTCTACGCCATGTTCTCAGCGTCTCAGTTACAAAAATTCAGAAAGTCGGTTAACCGCCAAAAATTTAAACAGAATTAATCTAAACCTTTTTTCTTGCCAAAATTTATAATAATAAATTCGAAAGATTTTTATTTAACTTGAAAATGTCATAAGAAAAATGTTTACTGAAAACCATTTCAAACCAAAGCCTTGTAAAGGTTCTACAATAAAAAGGCCGTGTTTTTCATCGTCTTAGTTGTCAAGCTACGGTCCCCCGTTCCAGACAAAATAACTAGTGTCAACAGGACTCGGATTAGAAGAGCCCATAACTAGTATATATATATATATATATATATATATATATATATATATATATATATATATATATATATATATATATATATATATATATATATATATATATATATATATATATATATATATATATATATATATATATATATATATACATGTAGCAGTCAGAACTAATAAGTATAAAGGAATAAGGATGATAATAGGTATCTAAGAATAATCCTATAATATTTAAACAATTTTATAAAACTAATTGGCTTATTCGTAATATGATTCCCTCATCTGACCATCAAAGAAAGAAATGATTCGAGTAGGTGGTGTTGGCTGTGATGATAACTTATTTTCTATTCTATTAACTTCTGGATTTGCACTCTGAAAAGAAAATATATAATTAAGTGGTGAGTCTAATTTCTACATTAGTGAAATTTGACGAAATTAGTATCTCACGTTGTTTTATATAATTGGAATTTTTTTTTTAGGTTTTAAAGCCCATTGGATTTATGGATATTTCAGCATGTTCTCGCGATTTCTCAAAGAAATTAAATTTTAAATAATATATAAATAAACAAATAATGTTTATACTGTAAATAACATATATAAATAACAATATAAATAACATATATAAATAACATATATATATATATATATATATATATATATATATATATATATATATATATATATATATATATATATATATATATATATATATATATATATATATGAATGAATGAATGAATGAACTTTATTACCCGTAAAGTATAAAAACACACAAAGTACGGAGTATTATAAATAAATAAACAAAAGCAAATACGATAAACAGCGAAGAAAAACAAAATTCAAACTAACAAAAGACAACATGGACTTATCAACCAGTATCAATATGGAAAAAAAGGCTGCAGAGGGTCATAAACGTGAATAAAGTTGACAGTCTTTTTACATAAATCGTCACTGGCAGACCGAATCCGAGAAGGGACATCTACTATACCAAATCGAGCAATTATTTTTTTGTTTCGGTGCCATCTAGGAAGCCGGAGGAGGAATTTGCAATATCTGAAATAAGCCGTAGGTAGAGTATGTCGATCTTTCTTACGAAACAGATGAGCCATGCCTGATAAAAACAAAAGCACAGGGGCGCAATAAGCATTATAAATCATGCACAAACCGTTACGGTTGTAACGGTTTTTGTTTGGGGATATTTTTCCGTAAGCGACGCGTAGGTTTTTCACGGCTTGATTCACTAGGGATGAACAGGTAGTGGAAAGTGTTGGGCCGAAACACAGACCAAGCCAACTAACTAAAGAAGAACATGGCAGAATTGCAGTCCCAGCAACGAATGGAGCGACCGCAAAAGGGCTATTAAAACAAATAAACTCGCATTTAGACGCATTAACTGACAGTCCAATCTTAGATAATTCATTGGTTAATATAGTAAAATTAGAAAGCAATCCACGGCGAGTCCGGGCAACAAGAAGAACGTCATCTGCATATGCAATAGAAGACAAACCAGTATTACCGTAAAAAACAGAACTTCTAAGGGGACGCAGGCACGATGCAAGCACGCATTTAAATACACTAGGAGACAATACGGCACCTTGCCGAACTCCCTTATTAATTTTTACTGGGTCAGATATTTGGCCATTCCAGGTAACTTGAATTTTAGACTTTGAATACCAAGAAGACAATAAACTTAGTACGGAAGGATTAACACCTGCAGACGCAAGGGAAAATAGAGCCTGAGAGTGCACAATATTATCGAAAACTCCAGAAATATCAACAGTAAGACAGTATAAAGACATTTTAGCTTTCACGGCATCTTTCATGAGTCGGCTTAAAACATGATGTGCATGGGAGCAACCGAAACTTTTCCGAAAACCAAATTGAAAAGGCGTAAAATCACAATTCGACTCAATTTCTGGTAGTAACAAATGTTAAAGCAACTTACTTAAGAAACACGATACTGTAATGGGACGATAATTCACACATGACGTGGGGTCCTTGCCTCGCTTTTGAATAGACGTTACACGGCCACAAAGGAAACTATCAGGAACAAGCGACTGTGCTAAGCAAAACTGGAAAAATATTTGTAGATGGTTAAGTAGAGCAGGACAATCATAAGCAAAAAATCGGTAAGAAAGGCCGTCACCATCAAGGCTATTTGAACGCTTAATTCTTCTTAAAGCCCGGTGAATTTCAGATATTGCTACAGGCTGGACATGAGCCTGCAGCTGGGTTGCCAAAGGGACACTTTTAGTGCTTTTTAGACACTTTTTCACTCTGGGTGACACCGTGCCACTATTGGGTGAAAAAAGGCCACTTTTTGAAAAAAAGGACACTTTTTGGCATTTTTTCAAAATCAGTACCATTTGTATTTATTTTCAGTTTTTTCTTAACTGTAACTGCTTTTAATTTGTGCTTTTCAGGTTCGTTTCCGTCTTAGGGATTTTTTTATCGTATCCGCACTGCTTTTCTTTTCAAAAGCGCAAAAATTCAAACGTGGTGAAACATGTGATTTGTTCAAGAGAGTTAAGAAAAAGTTTTTTTTATAAAAAACTGAAGCAAGAATATTGCTGCTGGTAAGTAAAAGCTTAGGGTGTTTTATGACTTGTAGTCTACAGGAGTATGCAGAAGTTCGGCCTGGATAGTAGTTAGTAGCAAACTATCTGATCCTGATCTGATTTGCTGCTGCTTAATCATTTCTTGGACGAGGGTGAACCTCAGTTGATTTCCTGAATTAAGACATTAATCTTTTGGTAAATATACAGTTTAGTTTCACATGCATTTGAGAGGGTGGACCTGTTCCATATGGGCACAGTCTAACCCACAAGAAAATTCTCTGGTAACTGTAAACATGTAATACTGTCATTGACTGAACATCACATCTAGTGTGCCAAGTGCTAACTAAGAAAATGTGCTTTTTGCCCGTGTTTTGTCAGTGATGAAAGGATGCAAGAACAACAGTGAAAAATGTTTTGCTTTACATTCTGTAACCTGGCGGACTGTTTAAAGCAGAAACAGAAGACTGTTATCGAAACCAACCAAGCTTCCAAGCCATTTCATAAGCAAATTGGCAAAATTGTACCTACCCAATCACATGCAGTGTGGTCACCCCTGGTTACCTTTTTTGTGAAACAGTCAAAGGAACCCTCTGCAGACAAGGCTTCAAAAGATAAGGCATCCAAGATTCAAGCCTACATGAAAGAGCCTACAACTAAGGCATATCTGTACTTTCTGGCTTCTGTGCTTGGTAAGGTAAATACATTGAACGTACAGTTCCAGTCTGGGGACACAATGATCCACACTTTGATAACAAGCTTCAGATCGACATTGAAAGTGATCATGAGATGCTTCATGAAACTAGGAATCCTGAACAGAAGTGATGCTTTTGAGTTGCCTCTTGATCCCCGAAGCTACAAAGATGTGAAAGATGTCTTGTGTGATCCCAACACAGAAGCTTAAGTGAATGAAGAAGGAGCATCAGGGAAAGCTGTTGAACAGTTTAGGCTGACTTGCTTGGGATTCTACGTCGAACTGGTGAAGCAGATGAGAAAGTGGGTTAATCATAAAGATAAGACGTTACAAGCTCTCAAGTATTTAGACCCGAAAGTTGCCATGAATGGAACTGTTGAAATGATTAGTCCATTAGAACCATCAGATTTAGCAAACTCCTGGGGAAAAGTCAGAGCGAGATAGAGTCTGCTAGAGACACTCTAGAAAACCAGTGCCTGAGCCTGCCAGATTCCAAAGAAGAAATGAGCCTGAAGTCTGGTGGTGAAGAGCTAGTTTCCTCATCATCTTAGTTATGGAAGCTCTTGTTAGATGGGAAGAATCCTGACGGCACTCCCAAATTCTTTGAACTATAAACCTTTATGTTGAACTTATGCGCGTTACCTCACTCAAGTGCTGGTGCCGAAAGATAATTTTCTCAACTAACAAACATTAAAACTAACTTGCGAAATCGGTTGGAAATAAAAACTGTGGATTTCCTTATGCATGTAAAGCAGATGGTTACTCATAGCGCTGCATCGGTGGATCGGTGTCAGATTTCGCCAATATTACTTAACAACTTTTCGAGGTGGTACTGCAAGGCTGACGACAAGGATGAGAAAATATAGAATGAATCTGAACCTGACCTATTTGCTGACCAATCAGAAAACCAAATAACGGAAATCAGATTGATGTAGCCGAAGTTTTTTTCTCCAAAATGGTTAACCACTAGAAATTGATTTTTTTTTTTCAAAAATGAAAGCTGAAGATTTGAACAGATTTCTTGTACAGGAATTCTGCATTAAAGTTTAATTCTGCATTAAAGCATGAGCACGTCAGAACAAATACAATGATTAAATAAATGTTAAGGGATAAACATAGTTACAAAGTTATATCAATTATTAAAATGTGAAACAAAATAGGGAACGAAAGAGCTTTTGTACCTCATGGTCAACAATTGGGGACACAAGTCAAGTTGGGTATTTGGAGCTCTACAAGCACTAAGTCTTGTATTAGGAAGAATTAGGGGGTATTCTTTGAAGGGGGGAAGAAAACGTCTATGATAGTCAGAACTAAGGCACTTGTGCCCAAAGCTCATGGTAAGGAAGTAACGTTGTGATTCCAGTGTAGTGAGTTCAAGTCTAGCCAAACCTTCATCGTAAGTAGTATAGGACGTCCCCAGTATGGATTTTATAGCTCTTTTTTGAATGCTTTCAATTTTGGAACATTGGGATGTGGTTAACCCAGGGTGTCAGACAGGGCAAGCGCATTCAAGACAAGGTCTTATATAAGAAAAATACATTATTTTAAGGTTCTTGATTGATTTGGGAACCGTTTGAGAAGGGAAAAATATTTAAGGAGGAAACCGCCTGTTTTAAATAAGTGAAAAGAGTGAGATTTCCATTTAAGGTCATTGTCCAAATGCAATCCAAGCAGCTTAACCATGTTTAAATTTGGAATGCAAAGGTAATTATTGATTGGGGGTACATTTTTTAAAAAGGAGAATAGGATTAAATTGCCATTTAGTGTGCTTAGATTGAGTTTAACATTGTCAAGGTCGTTCTTTAAGTTGTTAATGAGTGATTCAAGTTTAACGCCCAAAGTGTTAGGGGTTTGACAAAGGTTAATTAATGTCAATTAATCTGCAAATTTAAAAGTGTTGTCAAAGTTTGGTAAAACATTGTTAAAAACAATTAAAAATACTAAAGAACCCAATTTAGTCCCTTGGGGTGCTCTACAGGAAATCTAGGTAAAATCTGATGAATCTCCGTTAGGGAGGACTACACATTGCTCACGATCAGACAAAAAACTAGCTACCATACGTAAAACAAAATCTCTGACACCTAAAGCCCTTGCATTATCAGTAACTGTCTGATGATCCAAGTTGTCAAAGGCTTTTCTAATATCAGCAAAAACAGCCTCAACGTAGGAACGACTTAACTCAAGATGTTTGAAAACAGTGTCAAGTATATAACATAGACAATGGGTGGTGCTATGATTCGGCCTTAAGCCAAACTGATTTGGATTAATTTTATCTTGAATATCGTCAAAGAGGAAATTGTAAATAAAACTTTCAAAAATTTTAGAGAAAATAGAGGTTTTTGATACTGGTCTTAAGTCGGAGGGAACTTTTGGGGTCTTGTTTTTCGGTGTAGGTGACATAATAGCTCGCTTAAAACAGACTGGAAAAACACCATCTACAAAACATTGGTTAAAAATTGCAGTTAGAGGTACACTTAAATAAGGGGCACATTTCGCACTCAATTTGGTAGGGATATCACCTGGGTATACTGACTTATTTGTATCAAGATTTTCGAGTTTAAGCTGAGTCTGATGTATTTCAATCACAGGAATTTCACTCACTGCACTGTTGGCCGGTGTATTTTGGAGTGGTGGGTGAGCTTTACAAGTTGAAGCAAAATAATCATTTATGATGTCCGCAGTCACAGGGTCGTCATTACTATCCAGCAAGAGAAACTTAGAAGAGACCTTTCCCATGAGATCTTGGATACATTTAAGGAAATTCTTAGGGTTAGAATACAGTAACTTATTGAGCATGTGAGCACTGTGCTCTTTTCTTGCTTTACAGATTTCACTAATAACAATGTTTCGAAGTTTTCGAGATTCTTGGAAAAATCCTTCCTTAAAGAGTCTATCGCATTCATTTATTAGGCACAATTTTTTTTTATCTATCCATGGTTTACAAGTGGATTTGCGATTGACTTTTTTCACTGGAAACGTGTCAGAGTATAACTGGAAAAGTTCTGCTGAAAACTTAGAAATCATTTCATCACCATTAGTAAGACATAGGATATTGGCCCAGGATTCGGAGCTAAGTTTTACTTTGAAATGGGAAATCTTCTCGTCAGTAATGGGCCTGTTTGAATAACTGATCAATGGTTTAGGGAGAAAGGATGATAAAGGGGTCGAAAAGATTCATAGATGGTCACTTGTCCCTAATGGAAGGGCGATTTTCGGGGCAAAATAGTAATCTTCAATTTTGGTAAAAATCAAGTCTAGGGTTTTATCACTGCGTGTAGGCGACCTGACAACCTGATCAAGACTAAGAGCAGCGCTAAGCCACTTTTGGTCTAGCTCATTAAAATCACCACATAATGTAATTGCAGCAAAGGGGTACTTGCGGCAAATTCTGTCAGTATAAAATTGCAGATATGCCGTCAGCTCCTTCTTAAATCCACTACGAGGAGGGTAATAAATAATACAGAAAATCATGCAAGATCCGTCTTTTGGGAGGTTTTTGGGTCTGGTCCAGAGCCAAAAACTTCAGTTTTTGAGTTGTTCTCTATTTCAGGAGATGAAAGAATCCGATTTGGGAGGGTAGACTTAAAAAAAAAAAAAAACACTCCTCCACCATAAGATAGAAGAATACCACCATTGCCCAATCTGGCTTAAAATGATTAAGCCCCAGTCTGTGGGAAATGGTAAACAAAATTTTGTAGAAGATCTGATATGCTACTGAAGGAAAAAAGGGAGCGAGGGCAATTAAGCCGTGTCGGCAGCGACAGACATGGTATCTGTGGTCTGCTGGCACAAATATTTTAAGCCCTGTCTTCGTTATGGCGTTTTTCGGCCGAGACGGCTGGGGCGGCTCATAGTGAAGACAGGTTTTATCGCCGTTTTTGTTCTATCGCCGTACAGAGTAGACATTTTGCCTGAAAACACATAAAGTAAACAACACAATTTGTCGCTCATCTTAGTTGTACTCCAACATTTCTATACGTTCCTGTAAAACCGCAAACGCAACACAAATGACTCAAAACTTTCCACAGCTCCTGAAATAAGACTGCACTTTCTAATTTTTTTTCCAAAGACAATGAAAACGAAAACTGTCGGGTTTTACTGAGTTTTCGGAAGAAGAATAACTATTACAACCGAAGGTTCGAGAGAACCAGAGAAATTGTACTAAATTCTTTTTCTTCTTGGCGCATAAGGCGATTTGAGGTTTTAAATGGGACTTTACTTATTTGAAGAACCGCTTTGCTTTTACTTGAAAAAGAAGAACGCAAATCTGGCTCTGGAGTTGCGAGAAAACCATTTAAAGCCTTTTTTTGTCATCTTTTAAAGTATATTGGCTAATTTTCTAGGAGGACACTAAAAGTGTCCCTTTTTTGCTGAATTTGACACTTTAGTCCCAAAAAGTTTTGGCAACCCTGGCCTGCAGGAGACGGTATGGTAAAAGCGGTTTAAGCAACTTATAATAAAAAGACTGAAGAAAACTATTAAATACACTGAACACACGCTTATAATGATCAACAAAATTAGCTAGCTGGAGACAAGATAGGGTAGATGGGGAACATTTCTCACTATTAATAACCTTATTCCAGGTGGCCTTATCGGTGGGGCCTGGCCATGCATTCAAGCGTGCCCTCTTCAAACTGGCCTTATATTCAAGTTTACACTTTTGTTTCACAGAGAAAACAGCTCCGGAAGATGGTCGGTCACATGATATCCACATACGTAGCCAAAATTTGGCTTTTTGCTTAGCAGGTTTTACTTCAGGATCAACGTTCCAATTAGGCTTTCTTGTACCAATCCTAACTTTATCCACAGGCACTGCAGCTTTGGAAGCTGATTTAAGGCAATGGACGATTTGACAATAATAGAAATTTAGGTCAACTGTACTTGAAGGCGAGGAAACTGACGTTTGCAGCAGGTGATATGGCACTTTTATGGTCGAGAGTAAAGCAGTTAATGTAGCAAGGTATAGTGGGACAGTAGCACGATCCCAATTCAACTTCGTATGCCACTTCGGCTGAGCCGAAAGTGTTTTGCCAGATAGCTCACAGGACAAATTACAGCTAAGAATAAGGTGATCGTCGTCAATCTTCTCTTCGTCCACCCTGACAATCGATGATATTAAACTGGAACTGGAAGAGATCACGTGATCCAGGTTCGATTTTGAACAGCCTCTGTTATGAATATACGTGAATGGGAGGCTCTTAACTGCGACGTGATATATGCTAGGAAGTGATTCTAGCAAGAGGATTGATGTACCGGAGGTACCAAGAATATCACAGTTAAGGTCATCAGCTAAAACCCAATTTAGGTCTTTCAAACGTAGACTTTCGAGTAGAGACTTTAAACTGGAGCAACATTTAGCGAAAGATGTGAACGATGCTATAGAACGTCGATCGCAAGGTAAGTAAACGTTTATAAAGGCGGTAATGTCACATTTAATCGCTAAGATGTTATCATCACAATGAATCACAGAGGGCTTTGATGGGGAACGGAAAAAAATTGCTAGGCCACCGGAAGGGCGGCCTCTAGTTTTCTTGGCCTCTTGCGAAAAAAAATGGTGGACAGAAGATCGCTTCAGGCTAGAAACGTTTGATTTGGTCAAAAGATGTTCTTGCAAGAACACTATGTCATGGACTAATAATTCATTAATTAATAAGTCTTTGTCTTTTGTGCCGTTAATATTAAGAGAAGCAAAACTTAAAATAGTGGCTTGGTTCATTTTGGAGCAGAGTTCAGAGCGCGTTTTATCACTGGGCAATTCATACTATAGGAAACATGAGCTTCGCCGCAGTTGGCACATTTCGGAGCCTCTAAGCAAGGATTGTCTTTAGTATTGGAATGGCATCCAGAACATTTAGAGCACTTCATCTCATTCGGGGCACATGGGCAGTGAGCTAACGAATGATGGATACTTTGGCATCTAAGACACCGTCTGGTCAATTCTTTGTATTCCGATATTTTAAAAGACTCATAATCCAAGCGCAGACCTGTAGCGATGTCAGATTTTAGTGCAGCGGAATCAAGCAACTCTAAACGGAATGTATGAGAAGAGCCGATCTGGCTGGCCTCAACAAGACCAGGAATAACGGAGATGAGTATACTGCTAGAAACACTAACGGGAAGTCCCCTAATTACTCCAAGAGGTTTGCGATCAATCACTTTAGCAAGAATATTTGGATAGCTCGCAACAGCAGATGCGGCAAGAGAATTGGCGGAAACTTTATCCCACGTAACAAAAACCCATCTTTTCCTTGCCGGATTGGACTTTACCGACACAATACCGTCATGTCCGGCGAAAGAATCAAGCTTTTCCTTGCGAGAAACGGGGTCTCTTAGTTCTGGAGGCGGATATTTAAGAACAACGGCGTACGAGGGTTTGTGATTGGTACCCTTACTATCTGAGACCAAAGAACTATTAATAGACGTTGTTGGACTATTGAGGTGAGCAAGCGATTTTAACTGATCAAGGCACTGGTTGACTTTGGCGGTAAGGATAGAATAAGCTGACACCGGAATGCTAGGGACGTCAGAGGGGGATTTGATCACCAACTCTGGAAAATCAATATTTTCTGCAGAGCAGCGAGAAAGAGTAGCGATAATGTCCGACAATGAACTATTCTTAGCACTGGGTCCCGAACGACGAGGTATAGGCTCATCTGGGAAGCAATTGCTATATAAAAGTTTCTTAGCTCCAAGAACATCTTCATACGGGAAAAAATCACTAGCGTATTTCATAATAGACTGATGGTCCAACCCCTCATCGAGATTGTGCTGAGCAAAATTCAAGACTGGGTAAATAAAAATAAAGGCTGGCAAAATAAAGCGTACTGGTATTCCAATTGTCCATGATAAGCAAATTTCACTCACGGCTCGGCATCAGTCCAAAAACAATTGAGTGATAAAGGTATATCCACAGAGAAGTTCTCAATAATCACAATTATGAAATGATCCACACTGGCTAAATGAATGCAATGAGAATAAATAATAACTTATCTTTGAGTGGGGCAAGTAATCCAGTGATTTGCAAGTAATCCGACTATTTAAATGGACGACTCAGATGATAGTAGTGCTGAATACTAACTCACAGCCACAATCCATAAATAATTATTAAGCCTTAATCATATACAAGTTTATAAATTTATCTAACACGTTCAAAAGTATTTCACTCGTTATTTATTCCAAACAGGTACAGAGTTAATCCGGCTTAAATTCAATTAGTTGTTGACTGGTCAAATCACACGTCACAAATTATCAGAGCTAGCGAAATGCGACTGCACTGAATGAATGCTAGATGCGAACTATCTATATATATGAATACCTAAGACATCGTCATCCAATCATTAAACTGGTTTGAATTTAACTCCTCTTCCCATGCATCCGCAAAAAAGTTTAGGCAATAATTTAGATTTAACCAGCTGAACCGGAAGAAATATTGTTAAAGTTCACATATAAGTTCCTACAATTTGGTCGTAGTTTGCTAACAAATTCGTTTGAAACCGCTTATCAAAGAACAACCTTGAGCATTATCCAATTATACAGTTTTGCACTAGCTACTATTTGTCAGACTCGCTTCTTGCATTTACTGTAACGTAAATGGCTAAAAAAAAATTAGTAAATTGAGAAAAGCCGGAAAAAATTAGTAGTGTCATTGGGAATTGTCTATGTTTTGTCTTAGATATTTTGCCTTGAAAAATACTTTATATGTTTTGTCATGCGAAAGGACGTGTTTGTCAGCGGCTCAGCTAAAGGATCCAATATAGACAGCTCACCGTCATAATTTTAAACTGCAGCGAGTTTGAAACTGTTTTTTTTATTTTGTTAACCATTTAATGATGAGCTTGAAACTGTTTTTTAAACTTGAAACTGTCATACGACCAATTTTTTTTTTTTTTTTACTGAAAAACATTTTAAACCAAAGCCTATAGCAGATTTTATAGGCTCTACAATAAAAATATAGCCAGTCAAAATAATAGTTTTACACTAAAATAAACTTTAAACTGTTTTCGGAATCATTTAGTGGTAAGCTTGGAGCCGTTTTTTATTTTTGAAATCGCCATAAGAAAAAAAATCCTTTAAACCATTTTACTCCAAAGTCATTCGTCATAATAAAGAAAATAGGTGCAACTGATAAAATTAATAGACAAAATTACCTAGCGTCAAAAGACGAAGGAACACCGAAACACTGAAAACAGAAAATAATGCTGAAGGAAACACAGAAAACAGTGTTCCAGTAAAAATACTGAAAACACTGATCGAAAAAAGAGCAAATGAATTGACAAAATTACTTAAGAGTCAAAACAGTGAGTCACTCTTTACTGAAAATATTGAAAAGTATTTTTCAGTGAAAATAATAAAAACACTGATTCGAAAAAAGAGCAAAAAAATAGGTACAACTGGAAATTTAATCGACAAAATTATTTGAGTCAAAACATTGAGTCACTCTTTACTGAAAATACTGAAAAGTATTTTTCAGTGAAAATACTGAAAACACTGAGGCGAAGAATGATAAAAAAAAAGGTGCAACTGAGAAAATCCATCAACAAAGTTACTTAGCGTCAAAACAGTGAAATCATTCTTTACTGTAAATACTGAAAAGTATTTTTCAGTGAAAACACTGAAAACACTGATTGAGCAAAAAATAGGTACAACTGAGAAAATCAATCAACAAAATTACTTAGCGTCAAAAGACGAAGGAACACCGAAACACTGAAAACAGTGTTCCAGTAAAAATACTGAAAACACTGATCGAAAAAAGAGCAAATGAATTGACAAAATTACTTAAGAGTCAAAACAGTGAGTCACTCTTTACTGAAAATATTGAAAAGTATTTTTCAGTGAAAATAATGAAAACACTGATTCGAAAAAAGAGCAAAAAAATAGGTACAACTGGAAATTTAATCGAAAAAATTACTTGAGTCAAAACATTGAGTCACTCTTTACTGAAAATACTGAAAAGTATTTTTCAGTGAAAATACTGAAAACACTGAGGCGAAGAATGATAAAAAAAGGTGCAACTGAGAAAATCCATCAACAAAATTACTTAGCGTCAAAACAGTGAAATCATTCTTTACTGTAAATACTGAAAAGTATTTTTCAGTGAAAATGCTGATCGAGCAAAAAATAGGTACAACTGAGAAAATCAATCAACAAAAGTACTTAGCGTCAAAACAGTGAGATCACTTTTTACTGTAAACACTGAAAAGTATTTTTCAGTGAAAATGCTGAAAACACTGATTCGAAAAAAGAGCAAAAAATAGGTACAAATGAAAAAATTAATCCACAAAATTACTTAGCGTCAAAACAGTGAGTCACACTTTACTGAAAATATTGAAAAGTATTTTTCAGTGAAAATACTGAAAACACTGATCCAAAAAAAAGAGAAAAAATAGATACAACTGAGAAAATCAATCAACAAAATTACTTAGCATCAAAAAAGTGAAATCACTCTTTACTGTAAACACTGAAAAGTATTTTTCCGTGAAAATACTGGAAACACTGATTCGAAAAAAGAGCAAAAAAGGTACAATTGAAAAAAATAATCGACAAGATTACTTAGCGTCAAAACAGTGAGTCACACTTTACCGAAAATACTGAAAAGTATTTTTCAGTGAAAATGCTGAAAACACTGATTCGAAAAAAGAGCAAAAAATAGGTACAAATGAAAAAATTAATCCACAAAATTACTTAGCGTCAAAACAGTGAGTCACACTTTACTGAAAATACTGAAAAGTATTTTTCAGTGAAAATACTGAAAACACTGATCCAAAAAAAGAGAAAAAAATAGATACAACTGAGAAAATCAATCAACAAAATTCATTAGCATCAAAAAAGTGAAATCACTCTTTACTGTAAACACTGAAAAGTATTTTTCCGTGAAAATACTGAAAACACTGATTCGAAAAAAGAGCAAAAAAGGTACAATTGAAAAAATTAATCGACAAGATTACTTAGCGTCAAAACAGTGAGTCACACTTTACCGAAAATACTGAAAAGTATTTTCAGTGAAAATACTGAAAACACTGATTCGAAAAAAGAGCAAAAAATAGGTACAAATGAAAAAATTAATCCACAAAATTACTTAGCGTCAAAACAGTGAGTCACACTTTACTGAAAATACTGAAAAGTATTTTTCAGTGAAAATACTGAAAACACTGATCCAAAAAAAGAGAAAAAAATAGATACAACTGAGAAAATCAATCAACAAAATTACTTAGCATCAAAAAAGTGAAATCACTCTTTACTGTAAGCACTGAAAAGTATTTTTCCGTGAAAATACTGAAAACACTGATTCGAAAAAAGAGCAAAAAAGGTACAAATGAAAAAATTAATCGATAAGATTACTTAGCGTCAAAACAGTGAGTCACACTTTACCGAAAATACTGAAAAGTATTTTTCAGTGAAAATACTGAAAACACTGATTCGAAAAAAGAGCAAAAAAATAGGTACAAATGAAAAAATTAATCCACAAAATTACTTAGCGTCAAAACAGTGAGTCATACTTTACTGAAAATACTAAAAAGTATTTTTCACTGAAAATACTGAAAACACTGAGGCGAAGAATGAGCGAAAAAAATCGGCGCAACTGAGAAAATCAATCGACAAAATTACTTAGCGTCAACACAGTGAAATCATTCTTCATTGAAAATACTGAAAACACCGAGGCGAAGAATGAGCGATCAACAATGTATTTTCTACAGCTGCCTCAAAAAAGTGATATCGTAGTATACGAATATTGTAGTATTTGAAAAACATGTCTCTTTTCGGATTCCCTAAATACTAGAAGAGATACATTCAACTGAGCCTAAGCTATTTTTTACGATCATCTGAGTTGTGAAAAAGAGTAGGGAGATAAGGACTGGGAAAGAAAAATTTAAACCTCGGCGATCGTTGATCACCTCAAAAAAGTTAATCTATCGTATCTGAATAACATGCCTTTTTTTGGATTCCCTAGGTACTAGAAGAGACACATTCAACTGACCTTAAGGTATTTTCCAGCAAACATCTTAGTAGTTAAGCAGAGTAGGAAGATAAGAACTGGCAAAGAAAACTTAAACCTTGGCGAAATTTAAAACAAAGAAAACCATGGCGATCGTTGATAACCTTAATCTTGTTCGGGAAAAAAATTGTCGAAAGAAAAATTAGAATAGTACAAAATAGATTAAATATATTTGACTGCATAAACAGTCTTTCAGCCTATAAAAACATTTTTTTTGCATGAAAACGGCCTAAATACAATACTTTAAATTTAGTTTCTTAGCCTGTAAAACACTTCCTTGGCAAGGAAAAATAAACTTGACCTTTTCAATCAGAAAAAAGTCTGGACGACTTACTTATATTTTTATATTCGTGTAAAATATAACTTTGTACTTTATCCTTACATTCTATAACGTACCTCCTATGAGATTCAAATACTCAATCACAGGGTGATTACCTGGTTTTTTTAAGGCCCTGTATATATGCTTATAGGCCATTTTACCAGTGTGGACAATCTTATTAATGAAGGATTATTTGGTAGGTGTTTTTCTTTTTTTATGAAGGAAAATTGTTTATAAAAAGGAAGAAGAACACCACTCGCTAATCTAGACGATCGGTGGAACACCAGTTTTGAAATCAAAAGGAAAACTTTATAATTTAGATTACTGCTGGAAAAAAATTCTAGTAAGAGCTTGGAACACGTCGAACACATATGCGTTTTCTACATACATATACTGGATAATGATCTTTCCCAGACCAGAATAAATAAATAATTGTTATTATTTATTTATTTATTTATTATTTTTATTTATTTATTATTTATTTATTTATTATTTATTTATTTATGTCATTATTATTTATTTATTTATTTTCCAACAGTGTGTTTTAGGCGATTGTCAGAAGTCGATGTTCTTTAATGGTTAACAATTGAAGCTAAAAAAAAACAAAACGGGTTAAATTTAAAAAAAGACAGTGAATATAAGCAATAAAACTTATTTATATAAAAGTAATAATAACTGCGGAATATTTCGTCCCTGTTTTGTATCTCTTTGTTTTATTTTTTATGCTTAAGAAAAGGTTTTAGTTTTTTTTTCTATTTTTTACCTTTAAGACTTCCACATGTGAAGTCAAACTATTCAGTTTATTATTTATTTCGATTCATTTGATTTATTCTTTTGATTTATTATTATTTTGGTATATCAACAATAACAACGTTTTCAATTTATTTACAAAAGAAGTTTTGTTCAGAACTTTTACTTAAAAAAAATATATATAATTGTCAGCTGTAGATTTTTTGTTGTTGTTTATTGCTTTTTTTCTGTTGATAAAGGCTCCTGCACGCGAAGCTGAAATACTGATGGTTTTATTGATACATATACATCCTTCTGTATTTTACCCGCTATTGATACATTACTTTTGACGTATTTAGAAAAGAAATTCTAATAGCAAGAGAATCCTTACCTTGAACTTTTTTATGAATACTGATACTTTATCGTGCAGGTTGTACATGTACTCCATAGCTTTGGCAGATCTAAAATCAGCAAACATTAAACATCAGAAATGATTTGACTAAATATTGAAAATAAAATATCAAGAATAAAAATAGATTTTAAAATAAATAACATAATTAAAATGGTTAAAATACGATATCCATTTAATTGACATTCATGAAACTTCCAATTAAATCGAGCTTGTATATAAAATTTTAATACCTGGCCTAAATCTGATTTAATCAATTTGATCGGTATTAAGATACTCCCTATTAAAACTAGGCCATGGAATTAGAGTGACAGTGCGAAAGGTATTTCATTCAAGATTATTTTGAAGTGTTTCAAAGAATATGTACAAAAGTGTTTTTTCAAAGTTTGTTTCAAAGGGTGCAATTCAAAAACATTTATTCAAAATGCTTCAAAGAGTGGATTAAGAACCGTTTATTCAAAGAGTATTTCAAGTGTTTCAAAGAGTGCATTCTAAAGTGTTTCAAATAGTGGATGCAGAAATGTTGATTAGAGTGTTTTCAAAAAGAGTGTATCCAAAAGTGTTTACTTAAAGAGTATTTCAAAGTGTTTCAAAGAGTGCATTCTAAAGTGTTTCAAATAGTGGATGCAGAAATGTTTATTCAAAGTGTGCATTCAGAACTGTTAGTTAGAGTGTTTTCAAAAAGAGTGTATCCAAAAGTGTTTACTTAAAGAGTATTTCAAAGTGTTTCAAAGAGTCCATTCTAAAGTGTTTCAAATAGTGGATGCAGAAATGTTTATTCCAAGAGTGCATCCAGAACTGTTGGTTAGAGTGTTTTCAAAAAGAGTGTATCCAAAAGTGTTTACTTAAAGAGTATTTCAAAGTGTTTCAAAGAGTGCATTCTAAAGTGTTTCAAATAGTGGATGCAGAAATGTTTATTCCAAGAGTGCATCCAGAACTGTTGGTTAGAGTGTTTTCAAAAAGAGTGTATCCAAAAGTGTTTACTTAAAGAGTATTTCAAAGTGTTTCAAAGAGTGCATTCTAAAGTGTTTCAAATAGTGGATGCAGAAATGTTTATTCAAAGAGTGCATTCAGAACTGTTGGTTAGAGTGTTTTCAAAAAGAGTGTATCCAAAAGTGTTTACTTAAAGAGTATTTCAAAGTGTTTCAAAGAGTGCATTCTAAAGTGTTTCAAATAGTGGATGCAGAAATGTTTATTCCAAGAGTGCATTCAGAACTGTTGGTTAGAGTGTTTTCAAAAAGAGTGTATCCAAAAGTATTTACTTAAAGAGTATTTCTAAGTGTTTCAAAGAGTGCATTCTAAAGTGTTTCAAATAATGGATGCAGAAATATTTATTCAAAGAGTGCATTCAGAACTGTTGATTAGAGTGTTTTCAAAAAGAGTGTATCCTAAAGTGTTTACTTAAAGAGTATTTCAAAGTGTTTCAAAGAGTGCATTCTAAAGTGTTTCAAATAGTGGATGCAGAAATTTTTATTCCAAGAGTGCATTCAGAACTGTTGGTTAGAGTGTTTTCAAAAAGAGTGTATCCAAAAGTGTTTACTTAAAGAGTATTTCAAAGTGTTTCAAAGAGTGCATTCTAAAGTGTTTCAAAAAAGAGTGTTAGAGTGTTTTCAAAAAGAGTGTATCCAAAAGCGTTTACTTAAAGAGTATTTCAAAGTGTTTCAAAGAGTGCATTCTAAAGTGTTTCAAAGAGTGGATGCAGAAATGTTTATTCAAAGAATGCACTCAGAACTGTTGGTTAGAGTGTTTTCAAAAAGAGTGTATCCAAAAGTGTTTACTTAAAGAGTATTTCCAAGTCTTTCAAAGAGTGCATTCTAAAGTGTTACAAAGAGTGGATGCAGAAATGTTTATTCAAAGAGTGCATTCAGAACTGTTGGTTAGAGTGTTTTCAAAAAGAGTGTATCCAAAAGCGTTTACTTAAAGAGTATTTCAAAGTGTTTCAAAGAGTGCATTCTAAAGTGTTTCAAATAGTGGATGCAGAAATGTTTATTCAAAGAGTGCATTCAGAACTGTTGGTTAGAGTGTTTTCAAAAAGAGTGTATCCAAAAGTGTTTACTTAAAGAGTATTTCAAAGTGTTTCAAAGAGTGCATTCTAAAGTGTTTCAAATAGTGGATGCAGAAATGTTTATTCCAAGAGTGCATTCAGAACTGTTGGTTAGAGTGTTTTCAAAAAGAGTGTATCCAAAAGTATTTACTTAAAGAGTATTTCTAAGTGTTTCAAAGAGTGCATTCTAAAGTGTTTCAAATAGTGGATGCAGAAATGTTTATTCAAAGAGTGCATTCAGAACTGTTGATTAGAGTGTTTTCAAAAAGAGTGTATCCTAAAGTGTTTACTTAAAGAGTATTTCAAAGTGTTTCAAAGAGTGCATTCTAAAGTGTTTCAAATAGTGGATGCAGAAATTTTTATTCCAAGAGTGCATTCAGAACTGTTGGTTAGAGTGTTTTCAAAAAGAGTGTATCCAAAAGTGTTTACTTAAAGAGTATTTCAAAGTGTTTCAAAGAGTGCATTCTAAAGTGTTTCAAAGAGTGGATTCAGAAATGTTTATTCCAAGAGTGCATTCAGAACTGTTGGTTAGAGTGTTTTCAAAAAGAGTGTATCCAAAAGCGTTTACTTAAAGAGTATTTCAAAGTGTTTCAAAGAGTGCATTCTAAAGTGTTTAAAAGAGTGGATGCAGAAATGTTTATTCAAAGAATGCACTCAGAACTGTTGGTTAGAGTGTTTTCAAAAAGAGTGTATCCAAAAGTGTTTACTTAAAGAGTATTTCAAAGTCTTTCAAAGAGTGCATTCTAAAGTGTTACAAAGAGTGGATGCAGAAATGTTTATTCAAAGAGTGCATTCAGAACTGTTGGTTAGAGTGTTTTCAAAAAGAGTGTATCCAAAAGCGTTTACTTAAAGAGTATTTCAAAGTGTTTCAAAGAGTGCATTCTAAAGTGTTTCAAAGAGTGGATGCAGAAATGTTTATTCAAAGAATGCATTCAGAACTGTTGGTTAGAGTGTTTTCAAAAAGAGTGTATCCAAAAGTGTTTACTTAAAGAGTATTTCAAAGTGTTTCAAAGAGTGCATTCTAAAGTGTTTCAAAGAGTGGATGCAGAAATGTTTATTCAAAGAGTGCATTCAGAACTGTTGGTTAGAGTGTTTTCAAAAAGAGTGTATCCAAATATAATATTTACACATATCTATAGGTACTTATCTGTTATAATGCCGACACTCAGAAGAGAAGTTAGGTTAATCCTAATGAAGTATACCTAAGTTTGATGAAAATCTAATACTTTAGAAGCAAATTTGGGCTATATGTTGGGGGAGGGGGCAGTAAGGTGTAGCAGGTCTGCATGGAAAGTGTGTTAGGTACAGTTATTCTGCATATTAAGAAGTAAGAATTGCTTTCTAACTTCACCATGTCCAAATACTTTACTCTCCCCCCCCCACACTAATGTTCAAATATATAGCCCAAATTATATATTTCCTATCTATCATGTCACTTGTCTTTGTCTTGTATCACGCTAAGCTGAAACAAACTAACGAAAGAAACCGGTTCTACAGTGCGTCAATTTATGAAGAACTCGAGTGTCGGCGCTATAACAGATAAGTACCGATATATATCCTTTATAACCCACTAATACCAAAAAATGTGAACAGAGGATTGAAAACACATAGAAAACGAATAAAAAGCATTAACTATGAAAAGAAATACTTTCCAGAAAATGGAATGGACGAAGTTTATTTATAGCCAACTAATACCAAAAATGTGAATAGAGCAGTAAAAACACCTAAAAAGAGAATAAAAAGCAATAACCATGAAAAGAAATACTTTCAAGACAATGAAAAAAGGAATTTTATTTTCTCTAATATCCGAAAGCTTACTACTTGGAAGGCCACTTCACTAAATACATCATTCATCCCGAATTTTGCCAGAATCAAAGTGTATTTCAAAGAGCGTATTCAAAAGAATTTATTCAAGGAGTGTTTCAAATTGTTTCAAGCATCTCGGTAAATTGAGTGATGATTCTCAGAATCATCAGAGTTAAGAAGAGACAAAAAATATGGTTTTCATTTCCTTTCTCAGACAGACCTCGCTTAATTAACTAGCATTATCTCTTACTGCTTATAGCAAATGTTCTGAATACTATGAGAACAGGCCACCTTACCCAAGACCTAAGGGCATATCTGAACTGCTTATTATTTTAAAGAAAAGAAAAAATAATGAACTTGACTTTTATGTTCGAACGTTTTCTTCAAGAATAGGAGCAGATTTCGAGAATTTTGAACATGAACTTGACTTTACTGAACAAAAGCACTACACAATTCTTTTGTTTTATAAAAACGGGACAGTAAGGCAACTTGTTATGTCCCCTTTATCAATGAAGGAAAAAGGGGAAAAAGAAAAAGGAAAAACACTTCCTGCTAACCTGACTCTAAAAAATATTCAAGTTCAATTCTTCTACTTACAATCTATTGTTGCTCTGTCATGATTATTCTCGTTTGCTTTCGTTACCTAATCGTTAGTAGGCCAACAATATTATTGTGACCAGAAAACTGTTGTCAACTATGGAGCTACTGAGGCTATTGTGACAAACAATTATAGTCAAATATGGAGCTACTGATATTATTTTGTCATTAAAGAAGATAACGGATAAGCATTCTAAAAATGTTTTCTTGTACTTACCACAGTACAACCCTTAACACAGCATGTGGGCCTTCCAGAGCATAATCAAGCTTACTACATTCATTCATGACTCATTACAGTAGCTCTTTATTTACTCATGACTCATTACAGAGTCATGAATCTTGTTGTTGCGCTTTTCAATTTTGAAAAGCGCTTTCAAGTCTTCAAGTCTTTGTCTTCAAGTCTTCAAGCGCTTTCAAGTCTTTTTTTGCGCTTTTCAAGTCTTCCTTTCGGCCGCCTTCTTTTTAATTTTTCCTGTCTGTCTTTCTTTTCGTGCTGTTCGCGTTTTATTTTTGCAACTCTGCTACTTTTTATAATTTTGCATACTGGGTAAAAAATACCATTACTGGCATCACAAAACATGAGAACTTACTCATTCTACACAATTTTTTCCCCACACTATAATTGGCAAACTTTTTTAAATAGGTAAAGGATCTTTTTGATTATTTGGATATTGATCTTAATCAAGTAGGCTTCAACATAGCAATAAGCTCCAATAGGACGCATATAACTTTTAAAGCTGTATTTAACTGTTCAAGATCTATCGGCTTCACAAGTTATATACTTTTAATTGATATAAAATATTTTGACAATATTTCGCATTTTTCCGTTCTTTCAGCTCTTATTATAGATGGAATTACCCTTTCTAGGGTTAGAGTTCTCAAGTTCTTAGTGTTCGAGGTTTAGAGAAATTTTGTACCACTTCTGATTCATCTTCTAACCATATTCCTGGTGGTCGGTGTGTGAGACAAGGTGGCGTTTTTTTCTTTATATTTTGTAATGCATGTTTAGCAGAGCGTCTTCATTTTGCAGACACTCCGCTTCATTTAGACACACCCTCCTTTTATCTACAACCCTTCGAAATGGCCTAATTAAAAATTTGGTGAACGATTTGGTAATTGGAAAAAAGGGGTAATTTGGTAAAAATTTCGCAAAATCATGAAAAAACTACATTGAAACAATTAGATATCTTATTCCTAAACGTGCATTACAACAATTTCCCCCCCCCCCCACCACCCTAAAGGAAAAATACACATCCTACTTTATATCTTCCCATTATATTTGACAATATCACTTCTCTTTTCTTCGCTAATATAACAGCGTCTCTGTTGTAAATTAAAAAAAAAGTTTTTTTAAATGCAAGTAAGGAGCGACATTAAGACTTAAAACGAACAAAAATTATTCCGTATATGAGAGGGGCTTTTCCTCCTCAACGCCCCGCTCTTTACGCTAAAGTTTGACTCTTTCTCACAACTCTACTTTTTAAAACATAAATTCTGTTCGTTTTAAGTTTTAATGTCGCTCCTTACTTGAATTTTTTTTTTTTTTTATTTCTGAACGTTTTTGAATTAATGCATGTTTTGATTTTGGGTCACCGCACATGAATAATTAAAACAAAATTTGTATATTAATTTTTTTTGGCTAAATGGCTTTCTCATAGTTTTGATCGGACGATTTTGATAAAAAAAGGGTGGGGGAGGAGGCCTAGTTGCCCTCCAATTTTGAGTTACATAAAAATGCAACTAGATTTTTTTTATGTTTTGTATGAACATTTTTATTAGTAATCAACATGAGTACCTTACGAATTAACTTACGCAACGAACTTCTATATTTGTGTATTTTCATTATGTTTATGAGGGGGTTTGCACTCTCGTCAATACCTCGCTCTTTACACTAAAGCTTGAAGTTTATCCCAAATCTTTAAGAATAACCCTTGAATAACAAAGGCCGTAGAATAAATAGTTGAAATTACTAAAAATACTTCAGTGTAAAGAGCAAGGCATCATGGAGGAGAAAACTTTCTTTTATACGTAATATTTTATGTTCGTTTTAAGTTTTAATGCTACTCATTACTTCCAGGTCAATGAATTTTTTTATTTATTTTCTCATTGTTTCTTTTTAAATAATACTAGAAAATCCTGCGCTCCCCTTCATGGAAATTTTCTTCCCTCATGATACATTCCTCTATGGAAAGATCCTCCCACGTAACCCCCTCCCCCAACCCACTCCCACCCCAACGCAAAAAAGACCCCCTGAAAATGTCCGTACACTTCATAATAAGCATTACTATACGTAAACAATGGTTAAAGTTTGTAACTTGCAGCCCCTACCCCGGGGACTGTGGGGGATTAAGTCGGATCAAATTTTGATCCGGTTACTTTGAGGAAAATTTTGCGTGGGAGGGGGCTTAGGTGCCGATCTGTCTTCCGGCAAAAAATACAAAATTCCACATTTTTGTCGATAGGAGCTTGAAACTTCTGCAGTAGTGTTCTCCGATACGCCGAATCTGATGGTGTGATTTTTGTTAAGATTCTATGACTTTTAGGGGGTGTTTCCCCCTATTTTCTAAAATAAGGCAATGTTCTCAGGCTCGTAACTTTTGATGGGTAAGGCTAAACTTGGTGAAACTTATATACTTAAAATCAGCATCAAAATTCAATTCTTTTGTTGTAACTATTGGTATCAAAATTTCGTTTTTTAGAGTTTCGGTTACTATTGAGTCGAGTCGCTCCTTACTACAGTTCGTCACCACGAGCTGTTTGACATTAGAGACGAATAGGAACATATAAAGCGGGCTATAAACTTACTTTTCTTCCGAGAGAAGTGCATTTTGATTTAATCCTCTGAAAATCTGAGAATTCAACTCTTGATCAAACAATGGAATGCCGAAGTCCAAGGAGAAAATTTCCCACTCCTGCTTGTGCGTCCCATGTTGTTCTGTCTCCTGGATTTGGTTACATGATTCAATAGAATGAATTCGAATATTGTCACCACTGGCAGTAATTTGTTGCCCATCGTGAATTTCAGGAGTTTTTTCAACAGGGCTATCAATCAAGGTGAGATAGCCACAAATAAAAGTCAAATCCACAACCTGATTAAGTTTTTTCACTGCCTTTAGCTGATTTTCATCCTCCAATTCAACTAGAGGCAAAGCAACTTGTTTTTCCATAACAACAGCTTCTTTTGAATAACCCTAAAATTAAAGATTTTGCATCACTTAGCAGAATATTACGTAAGAAAACTACTACTACTGCCATTAATACTCACTACGGGATCAAGTACCCAAAGACAACACAGCAGCACACGCTCCTCCTCTACCCTAATCTAGTAAAAGATTCACTTTTCAACCCCTCCCACAAAGTTCCAATGTCTTTCAAATCGTTCCTTATGACCTTACTGGGACAACCTGCTTTTTGTTTACCCCAACTTCATTACATCACACGTTTTCGTACAGCTTGATATAGGGTTAGTCAAACGAGTACCTAAGAAAATAGTACTGAAATGAAATTTCAGAAAAGCTTGATGTTCCTTTAATTATGAAACAGTTCGTAGTAACGAACTGTAGTAAGGAGCGACCCGGCTCAATAGTAACCGAAACTCTAAAAAACGGAACTTTAGGAACTTATTGAGCGACCCGGCTCAATAGTAACCGAAACTCTAAAAAACGGAACTTTAATACCAATAGTTACATCAAAAGAATCGCATTTTTATACTGATTTTAAATAAATAAGTTTCATCAAGTTTAGTCTTACCCATCGAAAGTCACGAGCCTCAGAAAATTTGCCTTATTTTAGACAATAGGGCGAAACACTCCCTAAAAGTCATTGGATCTTAACGAAAATCACACCATCAAATTCAGCATATCATAGAACCCTACTGTAGAAGTTTCAAGCTCCTATCTACTAAAATGTGGAAATTTTTGCTAGAAGACAGATCACGGATGCGTGTTTATTTGTTTTTCCAGGGATGATCGTATCGACCCAGTTGTCCTACAATGTCACGAGAGGGCTCGTTCTAACGGAAATTAAGCCCTTTTTAAGAGACCTAAAAAATTGAAGGGCACCTAGGCCCCCTCCCATGCTTATTTTCCCCATAGTCACCGGATCAAAATTCTGAGATAGCCGTTTTGTTCAGCATAGTCGAAAAACCTAATAATTATGTCTTTTGGGACGACGTAATCCCCCAGAGTCCCTGGGGGGGCTGCAAATAACAAACTTTGACCATTGTTTACTTATAGTAATGGTTATTGAGAAGTGTACAGACATTTTCAGGGGGACTTTTTCGTGTTGAAGGGGGGAGGGGATTAGATGAGAGGATCTTTCATGGAGGAATTTATCACGAGGGAAGAGAACTTCCATGAAGGGGCTGCAGGATTTTCTAGCATTATTTAAGAAAAAAATGAGAAAATAAATATATAAAAAAATTTCAGCTGGAAGTAAGGAGCAGCATTAAAACTAAAAATAACAGAAATTACTACGTAAATAAGGGGTTCATCTTCTCCACAATACTTCGGTCTTCACGTTAAAGTATTTTTAGTAATTTCAACTATCATTTCTACGGCCTTTTGGATTCAGGGGTCATTCTTAAGGAATTGGTATAAAATTGAAGCTTTACTGTAAAGAGCGAGGTATTGACTAGGGGGCGAACCCCCGCATATACGTAATAAAAATATACAAATATAGAAGTTCGTTACGTAAGTTAATTCTTAAGTTACGTGTATTTATTACTAATAAAAATGTTCGTAAAAAAATTAAAAAGTTCTAGTTGCCTTTTTAAGTAACCAAAAACTGGAGGGCAACTAGGCCTCCTACCCCATCCCCTATTTTGAATCAAAATCTTCTGATCAAAACTATGAGAATGCCATTTAGCCGGAAAAAAACATAACATGCAAATTTCGTTTTAATTATTTATGTGCAGTGAGCCAAAATCAAAAGATGCATTAGTTCAAAAACGTTCAGAAATAAACAAAAAATTAACTGCAAGTAAGGAGCGACACTAAAACTTAAAACGAACAGAAATTATTCCGTATGTGAAAGGGGTTGTCCCCTCCGCAACGCCTCGCTCTTTACGATAAAAAGTTTTTTATTGTTTTAAAAAGTAAAGTTGTGAGAAAGAGTCAAACTTTAGCGTAAAGAGCGAGGCGTTGCGGAGGGGACAACCCCTTTCATATACGGAATAATTTCTGTTAGTTTTAAGTTCTAGTGTCGCTCCTTACTTGCAGTTAAATAAACTAGTTCTTTTTATTTCATAGCCCTAGAAACGTGGGATCGATTATAGCCCAATTTTATGTCCATTCTAGCCCGTTATATAGCCCGGTATGCCCTGAGATCGAACCGCATTTTTGGTACAGCTAATTATATGATATACGGTTAGTCAAACGGGTTTTTAAGTCCATTTTAAGGCAATTCATCCGGAAAATGTTTAACAAATCTTCCACAATCTTTTCAAAAGCAAATTCTTAAGAAACATTCTTAACCACTGTAACTTTTACTGTGTTATGCAAAAAAAAAAAAAAAAAAAAAGAAAAAAAAAGTAAATAAGTTTTTTTTTTTATAGACTAGCCCGTGGCTCAAAAAATGGACTTTTCAATAGAAAAAAATCAAGCTTCAACGTAACGAGCGAGGGATGAGGAAGCGGCAGCCCCCTTCAACTAAGAAAGTTAAGATCATATTTTAGCTGACTGAAATAATTTTGAGAACTCTTATTATTTGAACATGCCACTTAAATGATAAATTTAATTATCATTATATTATATTATATTTATTATCATACTAGCTGTTGGGGTGGCGCTTTGCGCCACCCCAACACCTAGTTGGTGGGGCGCTTCCCGCCCCCCAAGCCCCCCCGCGTGCGTAAGTCGTTACGCGCCATATTAGTTACGCGCCATTGTAGTTGTGTCCCTGTGTCCCACCTGTGAATAGATATATATATATATATATATATATATATATATATATATATATATATATATATATATATATATATATATATATATATATATATGTTTTTAACTACGTAAAACATGCGAATATACAACATTCTTCGCTGTCCCATTGTCTGTGCATATAAATAGATTGTCAGGTTTACTGACTCTTGAACATGCAACATATAATTGTCCATGGGAAAAACAATCCGTATTCAGATCTATATCTCATTATTCTAATGATGTGTCCCTGTGTCCCGGTCGTCATTTATATTCCCTGTGTCCCGGTCGTCATTTGTGTCCCGGTGTCCCAGTTTGTAATTTCTCTTTGAGTGTCCCGGTCGTCATTTATATTCCCTGTGTCCCGGTCGTCATTTGTGTCCCGGTCTGTAATTTCTATTCGAACAATCCCTGTGTCCCAGTCGTCATTTATATATCCCGCCTGTGCCCCCGGCGTCCCCGTTGTAGTTGTGTCCATGTGTCCCGGTCGTCATTTATATTCCCTGTGTCCCGGTCGTGATTTGTGTCCGGGTGTCCCAGTCTGTAATTTCTCTTTGAAGTTCCCGGTCGTCATTTATATTCCCTGTGTCCCGGTCTTCATTTGTTTCCCAGTATCCCGGTATATAATTTCATCAGTTGACAAACATAACGTCAGTCGACAAACAACTTCATGACGCATACAGCTCAATCCTTATAATGACGTCAGTCGACAAACATGACGTCAGTCGACACCCAAACATGACGTCACTCAACACACACACACATACACACATATAATTTATTTTTATATATATGGATTGTTTACTAAACAATATGATCTTGAGTGTTCTTACAAATAATAACATATTAAAATAAACATATTCATTAAGATTATACTTCAGCTGACTGAAATTATTTAGAATCTTCTATTTTGAGTATTCTTGCAATTATTAACATATTCAATTAACATATTTATTAAGATTATATTTTAGCTGACTGAAAACTATTGAGCATCTTCTATTTTAAGTATTCTTACAATTATTAAGATACTAGCTGTTGGGGTGGCGCGTCGCGCCACCCCAACACCTAGTTGGTGGGGGTACTTCGCGCCCCAACCCCCCGAGCCCCCCCCCCCCCGCGCACGAAATTCGTTACGCGCCATATTAGTTACGCGCCATTGTAGTTGTGTCCCTGTGTCCCACCTGTGAATATAGATAGATATATATATGTTTTTAACTACGTAAAACTTGCGAATATACAACATTCTTCGATGTCCCATTGTCTGTGCATATAAATAGATTGTCAGGTTTACCGACTCTTGAACATGCAACATAAAATTGTCCATGGGAAAAACAATCCGTATTCAGATCTATACCTCATTATTCTAATGATTGCCTTTGAGCTTTGTTGATGGTGATTGCTAATCAAACATTCCCTGTGTCCCCGTCGTCATTTATATATCCCCGTGTCCCCGGCATTCCCGTTGTAGTTGTGTCCCTGTGTCCCGGTCTTCATTTATATTCCCAGCATCCCAGTCGTCATTTGTGTCCCAGTGTCCCAGACTGTAATTTGTCTTTGAGCGTCTCGGTCGTCATTTGTGTCCCGGTCTGTAATTTATCTTTGAGTGTCCCGATCGTCATTTATATCTCCCGGTCGTTATTTGTGTCCCAGTGTCCCAGTCTGTAATTTCTCTTTGAGCGTCCCGGTCGTCATTTATATTCCCTGTGTCCCGGTTTTTAGTTTTTTTTTCTCCTTTATTTTTCAGTTTTTTCCTGTTTTTAGGTTTTTTTCTTTTTCAGTTTTTTATTAGTTTTTAGTTGTTTTTTTCTTTTTAGTTTTTTTTTGTAGTTTTTACATTTTTTTTAGTTTTTTTTCCTTTTTTAGTTTTTAGTTTTTTACCTTTTTTTTTTAGTTTTTTTAGCTTTTTTAGTTTTTTTAGTATTTTCTTTTTAGTTTTTTTTTTACCTTTTTTAGTTTTTTTTTCTTCTTTTGTATTAATGCTAAAGCCAAGGTTCGAACCTGGAACCTCTCGAACCTAGAACCTGGAACATAACGCTTTACCAACTCAGCTACTTCGGCTTGAATACATTCGTTTATGAATTGGTGTATGATGAAATAATTCAGACGTCATATGCGGACAGACACACAAACAAACAACTTATTTTTATATATATATAGATTAATTAAGATGATATTTTAGCTGACTAAAAACCATTCAGTTTCTTCTTTCTTGAGTGCTCTTGCAATTAATAACATATTAATCAAGATTATATTTTAGCTTACTGAAAACTATTCGGCAATATTCTTACTGAGGCTACTAAAAAGGGATTCGAGTTACATTTATGTGCTTTGGATCTCTCCAAAGCCTTTGACACCGTTCCGTATTCCCAAGCTATTTTTTCCCTTTTTAGTCACGGTATCAATATATCGGTAATTTTTCTTCTTAGATATTGGTATTCAAATTCCTTCTTGCGGATTAAAATGGATATGAGGGTTTCAGAAAGTAAAACTCCAGTACGACGTGGGGTCCGGCAAGGTGCTGTCCTCTCCCCCTCTACTTTCAAACTTTGTATATCATCTGTCCTTTCCTCTATCCCACCTACTTGCATCCTTAATTCTGTAAATATTTCTTATCTTGCCTATGCGGATGGTATTCTTTTGATCAGTAGAACTAAAAAAGGGCTTTCTTTGTCTGTTTCAACAGTAGCATCTAAACTTCATGCGATTCGACTTTCTCTTAATCTTTCAAAGTGTGAATATCTTTCATTTAATAGTAATATCTCTACTCCTCTAATCTGTGGATCTTCTTCTATCCCGTCGGTTTCTTCATTTCGGTGGCTGGGAATTAATGTTAGTAAACACTAAAATCCTTACGGACTCTCGCCGTTGCTGATTGCAAGAAGAAAATCTAATTAAGTTACTCTAAAATTGTTGCTAACCGAGGTAGATACAATAGAAAGTCTCTTGCTAAATTACATTCGGTTTTTACAAATCATTCGGTTTTGTTTATTTCTGGTATTTACCCTATTTTTCATAAAAAAAGATATCAGTTCGATTCATTCTTATTATTTCCGGTTTTCCCGTTTTCTATTGTATCTGCCTCCATGGTATACAAATAGGAACCTCATATCTGTTTACAGTTTTCCGGATATCGGGTCAAAACTCACGGAGCTTGCTGGCAAAATACCCCAGTCTACTTAAAAGTATCTGCCCGCCAACAGTGGCCTTACTCGTTTGCTTTAGTTTCTTGTTCTTTCTGTTTTGTGCAGTTTTTGTTTTGTTTCTTTTATTGGTAATCCGCTTTGATTTATCGTAGCGGGTCAAAATAAATTATTATTATTATTATTAAATGCTGCACTTGGAATATTTTGAACATAAAACAGAAGATTACATTCATAGCCTCAACAAAAGTGGGAGAAATGGAACATCCCATAAAAATAGTATTTGTCTTAAGGAACCCCCACCCTCTAAATCTAGAAATTATGTCTTAAAACTCATTACTGGAATTTGAGAAAAGAACAACAGATTTCGAGAAAACAACGATAAAATACAATACAAAATTCAAAGAAAACCATGCACAACAACGTATAAAAAAGTTCTTTGAAGGGGAAACTTACTTTTTTTTTACAAAATTTCCTGAACTAATGTCGTGACAAATTAACTAACATTTTTTGAAGTAAATTTCATGACATCATGAAAACAGTGGATTGATTTCTGAATAGCAATACGGGGCCCAGGGCTTAACTCTAGCTGTTGAGGGGCTGACTTGGACTGGAACCCGTGAGCTAAATTTATTCTCACAGAATATCAAAGGATAATGCATGAGGCGTTCCCGTCTGGTTCCACTATGCTTGATATAGTTTCCCAATTATTACTTTTTCTTGTTACAAATATGTCAGGTGTCTTTTGTCAGCTGCATATGTAACTAAAAACAGTAAACAAACGTAACTGACATGAAAAAATGTGTTGATCTTCGTGGAAATTTTACTGCAAGCCCTTGTGCATGAGAACGTTTCAGTGCACGTTTCATGAACGTTTCAATGAACGTTTCAGTTCTATCTTAGGATAGAACTCTTCTTTGGAACTAGAAACAGAGCTGCTGGGAAATTATAGTTGTGTCGCGAATTTAAAAATGAAACTGTCAATCAACCAAAGAGATGCCTTCTCCTTCAATTAAGCATTCATTTATTAACAATTTCCTCTGACATAATGATAATAAAACGTGTAAGAAGTGATAGAAATGAAATAGAATTTATGATAAGAATAAAAAAATATGTTTAGGTAATGTAATTCCTTATTAAACGAAAAAAAATGACTAATAATAGTTACCTGGACAAAAACAGCTCCGAAGCATAGACCTTCTAAAATAGTTACTAAAGCATTCTGTATGGGAACAGCATTCGAATTTTGGCCCCAAAATGTGACTAGAAGACGTTCATACGGTAGGAGAGTTTCCGGTAATTTGCGAACCTTTGTCCCTTTTGGAAAAAGCACGGACGGTGGTCCACAGCCAAGTTGATTATATATAAATAACTTGAGCCAAGGAGAGCAGAATTCGGGAGATGGTGGGCCAAAATGAGGTAAAGACAATGATTTCAAAACTCCTGCGTTGCAATCGAGCGGGGCCATGGAGAAGATCATACTATAAGCAAATATGGAAAAAAATATATTGCGATATGCACATATTCTTATATATATATATATATATATATATATATATATATATATATATATATATATATATATATATATATATATATATAGCGTCAGTTTGATCGGCAGATTAAGGCCCAGCTGTGCAATGCAATGGCACTACCTCATTATCTGTATTTAAGTCCCTTTTGGAGGATATTCCAAAAGGAAGATAAGAAAGAATTGTGGTCCACATATTATAAATATGCGAAGTACCTCTTACGGCTTCCACCATGGACAAGTAACGGTATTGTAACAAGTCGGTATGGGATTATTGACCCTAATGAAGCGATCAAAGCCCAGATCGCCAGATATAACTCCAACTTGTTACTCATACTTGGGCAAATAGTTTGAGGCAATAGTTTTTGTTTTTTATAGTTAGATATCCATTTGTTCTTTATTTTTCTTGTGATTGTGTATTCTTTTGTGGTGTGTTTTTCGCTTTTTTATCTTTTAGACCTCCTGTTTCTTTTGATGAGAAATAAATATATACATTTATATATACATGTATATACATATCCAGAGAAAAAAGAACAATATTAACGGAAATTAGCACAACTAAACTGACAAATACGAAATTTTCGTTGGTGTAATTTTTTCGTAATTCGGTGTTTGGTAATTTTTCGTGATTTTCTTGGAAAATATTCGAAAATATCATGCACTGAATTACAAAGATGTAAATAATTTGAATTAAGAAATAAACACAAAACTTCTCTTAATCAAACATTGAGTAAATAAAGAAAAAAAACATAATACATTAGTAGTTTAAAAAAAAGACATTAGACAAAAATCATCGGGTATACGTTTTAATGAGACGAACTAAGGGGCTACTTCCACAGGAACCGGTTGCATTTAAATTGGACCCCGAAAGCCAAAGCATAGAAACCAGTTCTCAGTTTCTGCTAATTTTTTTTTAATCCAATAATCAATTTTGGTAGATGTCCCAATTACAATATATCACCACTGTTCCCATCATCAGAGAGGTAGAATTCGCTCTGGATACCAAAAAGTACAAGTAGGGTGGGGCTTCCTTAAGGCAAATACTGTTTCTATGGGAAGTTACATTCCTCCTACCTCTGTTCAAGTTATGAATACAATCTTCTGTTTTATATTCGAAATATTCGAAGTGCAGCCTTTGAATTATAGAAGGTCCATTTTGTATTCTATTCAGTAAACAGAGTTCCTTGAAAGGTTTTTTTTTTGTTTCTCGTTAGTGGTATTAACTTAATATTAAAGAAGTAAATAAATGTTGAAACGGCTTTTACTATGTTATAAATTGTAAGAACTTTCAAAATAGAAAATGTTTAATAGTTTTCAGTAAGTCAAAATATAATCTCAATTAACATAATAACTTTAATATGTTAATAGTTGCAAGAACACTCAAGATAGAAGATGCTTAACAGTCTACAGTCAGAGTAGTGATAGCATAATTATTCCGACGACAATATCCCTTCAAATACCGGTCCCAGCACTTGTTTTAAAAACTTCCTCAAGAAGCAGGTGTTTGTTACGTAATAGGAGTGTTTTTTAAAAGATGCAGATGGCAGCTACGTAATAGAAAGAGTATTCTCTTTGGGGCCCCAAGTAGGGACATGGTTCAAATTGATGATAACCCATATTTTTATGCTTCATACAGACGGAGGCTTTTGTTGACTGCAAACAAAGGATTTTCCCGCTAACTCCATGAACAGGGGGGTGAACTATGAAGTATAGACGATCATTGATTTTCTAGGGAAAAAAGCTTGTTGTTCTTCTAGCAAGGGTGGGTAATTTTCTATTGTTCTCGGTTGTATAAAACCGGGTATTGAACGAGCATTTTCATTTTTCTCATATTATATTTTGAAGATACAACTTTATATTCTAAAATGGATGCTTCTAGAATTTTGAAAAAGAACTGAATTTCTGCCTATATGCTATATGCTGCCCCCCAACAAAAAGAGGCGAGATTATACCCAAAAAAGACCTACTATAAGTCTCTATATTGGATCAAATAAAACCCTGCCCCCTCCCATTACATACCTACATCACTGATAAATTAATTTAGTTTTTATCACATCAAAATATATCCTTTTTCTCGTCTGCATTTTCAATATGCTTTTTCGCTAATTGAAGTCTATTCTGACAGGAGTACGATTAACAGCCGTCAGATAATTCCGTAACCTTTAATGATGCCCCACCGTCGGGTTGAGGGTTAGTTTCTGAGAGCAGGTTTCATCTGGAATAAGGGTTAAGGTGAAAACACTTGCTTTATAGCATCTGTTTTCAAACAGTTCGTGGTAACGAACTGTAGTAAGGAGCGACCCGGCTCAATAGTAACCAAAACTCTAAAAAATGGAATTTTGATACCAATACCAGCATCAAAAGAATCGCATTTTAATGCTGATTTTAAATATATAAGTTTCATCAAGTTTAGTCTTACCCATCAAGAGTTATGAGCCTGAGAAAATTTGCGTTATTTTAAAAAATAGGGGGAAACGCCCCCTAGAAGTCATAGAATCTTAACGAAAATCACACCATCAGATTCAGTGTATCAGAGAACCCTAGTGTAGAAGTTTCAAGCTCCTATCTACAAAAATGTGGAATTCTGTATTTTTTGCCAGAAGGCAGATCACGGATGCGTGTTTATTTGTTTTTTTTTCCCAGGGGTGATCGTATCGACCCAGTTGTCCTAGAATGTTGCAAGAGGGCTCATTCTATCGGAAATGAAAAGTTCTAGTGCCCTTTTTAAGTGACCAAAAAAATTGGAGGGCACCTAGGCCCCCTACCACGCTAATGATTTTACCAAAGTCAACGGATTAAAATTCTGAGATAGCCATTTTATTCAGCGTAGTCGAAAAACCTTATAACTATGTCTTTGGGGATGACTTACTCCCCCACAGTCCCCATGGGAGGGGCAACAAGTTACAAACTTTGACCAATGCTTACATATAGTTATGGTTATTGGGAAGTGTACAGGCGTTTTCAGGAGGATTTTTTTGGTTTGGGGAGGGGTTGAGAAGAGGGGGATATGCTGGGGGAACTTCCAATCGATAATTTGTCATGGGGGAAGAAAATCTCCATGAAGAGAGCGCAGGATTTACTAGCATTATTTAAAAACACAATGAAAAAATAAATATGAAAAAGTTCTTTCAGCTGGAAGTAAGGAACAGCATTAAAACTTAAAACAAACAGAAATTATTACCCATTTGAGGGGCTCACCTCCTCCTAATACCTTGCTCTTTACGTTAAAGTATTTTTAGTAAGTTCAACTATTTATTCTACGGCTTTTGTGATTCTGGGGTCATTCTTAATGAATTGGGACAAAATTTAAGCTTTAGTGTAAAGAGCGAGGATCTGACAAGGGGGAGAACCCCCTCATATATGTAATAAAAATATGAGAATACAAAAGTTCTTTACGTAAGCTAATTTATAAGTTACGTAAATCTTTTACTAATAAAAATATTCGTAAAAAATTAAAAGTTCTAGTTGCCTTTTTAATTAACCAAAAATTCGGAGGGCAACTAGGCTTCCTCCCACGCTCTTTTTTTCTCAAAATCATTCGATCAAAATTATGAGAAAGCCATTTAGCCAAAAAAAAAAAAAAAATGTAAATTTCGTTTAATTATTCCTCTGCGGAGAGCCAAAATCAAAACATGCATTGATTCAAAAACGTTCAGAAATTAAATAAAAAAAACAAGTTTTTTTAACTGAAAGTAGGGAGCGACATTAAAATTTAAAACGAACAGAAATTACTTCGTATATGAAAGAGGCTGCTTCCTCATCAACGCCCCGCTCTTTACGCTAAAGTTTTTTACTGTTTTAAAAAGAAGAATTGAGAGACAGAGTCAAACTTTAGCGTAAGGAGCGGGGCGTTGATGAGGAAGCAGCCTCTTTCATATACGAAGTAATTTCTGTTCGTTTTAAGTTTTAATGTCGCTCCTTACTTTCAGTTAAAAAAACTTCTTTTTTTATTTAATGTCTGTTAAGGTCCATCGGAAAGGTAATTGTGAGAAAGAAACAGTTTTCAAAGAAAGAAAAGCACATTATTTTCACTAAAATGAAAAGACGACGGCTGCATTGATTGCATTTTTAGCAAGTCATGAATTTGGTTACAATCAAATTATTAAAACTGAATTTAAAAAGAGGTGCTATGTTGAAACTAGAAATTCATTCCTATTTCGGAATGTTTTGCTTATTACATTAAAACACTATTGTATAAAACTTTTGCAGCTCAAGTGAGAAGAATTTTTTTTCATTTACTGTATTATAGCAAAACTAAAAACACAAAAAAGATTTATGGATCGCGATATTTTTTAATACACATTATTCGCCAGATATCCCGTTTTTTTCGTAACCCCCTTACTAAGGTTGAGGAGGAGACGCCTTTAATCCCAATTTAAATTTAAATTCTCCTCGCTAACCCCGGGTTACACATCATTTTCTAATATTTGCCCCTACGTGTGGGCCCCGTTAAGGTGGGTAGGGGGCAATAGGAATATTTCTGAAAGCTAAACTTCATGGTTCTTAAAGGCTCACATATTTCTATGTATTTTAACCATATAAATCCTTATTATAAAAACTAATTTCGAACTGTTTTCAATGATCAAATAACATGTATTTTTGTACTTTATGAAAAACTCAAATTTTACTTCTATTTAAATTGCCACGGCCCCTTCACCCTCCAACCATGGTGAAGTTAACAGT